>NC_142613.1:51935241-52246328 GCF_059453375.1 Lepisosteus platostomus
TCATTGAATCCCGTTTTGTGAGAGCCCGGGGTCCTGCTGCGTCTGGCTCCGTTATGGTTTTAGTTTCATGTTCCTGATTCCCTGTCCCGCCGGTCCCGACCCGGTTCTGGTTTTTAAATACTTTGGATGGATACCCTGGTCTCGGACTTTGCCTTCCGTTTTGGATTTATGCTTGGATTGTTTGCCCCGGACTCACTTCCCCTGGACACCTGCTCACCTCGGACACGCCCCCCTGTCTCCTGACCGACTCCTGCATTATATTTTTCCCTATTGTTTCTTCACCTTTCGGATCGTGTCATCCGCATAGGGCCCAAAAAGAACTGCTCCTGACACCCAGGGTATCAGCTTCAACAACATGGCTCAACAGGCTTGTCCCAATGCCCTTTATTAAAAGAAGTGCTTCTGGACAATGTGGCTGAGCAGCTTATAAGATACTTCTTCAACTCCTTTGTGTAAAGATGTGCTTGGTTTTAAATGAATGTTCTAGTAGTTTCCATTTGTGTCCTCTGGTTTGTATTTTACCGTTCATTCTGAAGAGGTCCACTAGGTTGACATTGTCAGTGTCTTTGCCACTCTTAAATAGATCCCCTCGTAGTCTTCTCTGTTCAAGTTTTAAAACTTCAGGTAGCTTAATAATAGCAGAATCAAAATTGCTATTCCAGGGGCCCAGTTATATGTGTATTATTTCTAGATCAATATCTTCAAGTGCACTAGAAATGTTAAAGGAATCTGGGGCCCAGCTAGGTTTTAGAACTCATATCAAGAGTTATCGAACTCTTGACATGAATTAAAAAAACTGCTGACTGAGGTTTATTCACAAGATTCTTCTACAGAAATAATCAAAAGCACCAATGCCACAGAGCTTCCAGACTTGGAAGACTTGGGTTTTGTGCAAGATGGAACAGGTACCATAACCAAGATATACAGTACACAGCGTGCCTTGATTACATAGAATTAGCTTCAAATGATTTAAAAATATGTCCCATATAGGTGATGAGAATCCCACATGCTATATACTCACAAACTAAGACTAAAGAAAGTAATGGCTTTCTTCTCCTAGCTTGCTTCCACTGTAGTTCCTTCTTTTAAAGGTTTATATCTTTGTAAACCCTACGCTTTTATCATCTTTTTCCTGGTGGTTCTACTCCTTCTCCCACTTAAATGAAAGATCTAGGAAAAGGAACACGGAGACATCAAATACTAAAATTTCCTTTCAAATCAATATGCACAACTTGGCGCTTCTTGGCACTTGCTGTTTTTCCCGTCTAATTTCTGCTTTCATCTGGAACCGATGCTTTCTAGTCACACGGTGAAATTTCAAAGCAGTTTTTTTCCTCTCCCTTGGGGACAGACAGTAAGCCCTTCCACCACAGCTGCTCTCTCCCCAGCAAGATTTTTTTAATCTAGTGACTAGAACATGGCAGCATTATCCTCCCGATGAATTTATGTAGTTTTACATTTTTGCCAGAGCATGTCAAACTGTTCCTATCAAGTTTCCCGAATCCCTAATCAGCTTTACAAAACAAAGCACCTGTGGATACCTTTGCCCGACACCGTGGCCTGCCTGAATCAGGGTGATCACTGTGGAATGGCATTCATGAAAACGAAGCAAAGCGGATTGCAATTCAATTTCTTCTTGGCAACTGAGCAGCCAAGAATTTTACTATTTGATTAATCTTTAAAAGGGCATTTCGCGGAAACGGTTATAGGGAAAAAAAAGATATTTCTTTTTCACAAGAAAATTGCTGTGCAATTGCTGTTGGGTACATTTCAGGGCAGTGATAGCTTACATTTCCATATTGCGTTTTGAAACCGTGCACTGCTTGAAAAATTATTCCAGGAAAGGGAGGACAGAAAAATGTTGCTCATGGCTACATTACATCGATCGATTGATCGATGCCTCACTTTGAAGAACACTGAGTTGCCAGTCTTGGTGGGCAACTGAGGGCACCACAGTTAGACCTCACATTGTAGCTCACTGGGAATATTAAAACCCCAAAATTAAGTGTGCTGAACAGGTTTATTGACTAGTTTAGTCATTGTAAATGTTTTGTCTTAACCCACTTGGTTGAGAACCAATCTCCTAAACACAGGGCCCCTGTGCGGAGAGAGGGGTGACCAAAGGGCAGCTGCACAGGTGGAGACAGGGTTGGAGGAGGGGGACAGAAACAAAGGCGAGGGGGAAAAGGGGCTGACATATAGTATTCACGATTTCGATGGGAGGAAATGATGTCAGGAATGATTCTGAATTACTGACGGCTGGGGCCGACTGAGCTTGGCTGTTGTCATCCCTTCCGAACTTGCATTCTAAACTACACGTATTGCTGAATAAAGCACATTTGGGATTCCATTTCTTAATTACTGTACTTAATAATGACTGTGGCGTGAGGACATGCTGCAGCACGGAAGTGACAAGCAGCTGGTGTCTGGCCGAGGCCGGGGTAATGATCCAGAGATGTGCAACGGCTGTTTAATTCCTTCTTTCTATTCTAGGGGCACTTGAGGAGGAGAAGGCTTTTTCCAGAAATCTTTTCATTATGAACAATCAGAATGTAAAATTCTGTGGGCCACATCACTCTTTTTCAACGTCCTGTGTCTGATGCACAAGGTTCAGGATCAGGGGGGAGCGAGGTCGCCTGCTGCAGGGGGACCCCCAGACGGAGGCCCCGGTCTGGTCATACCCCACCCTGCTGTTCCCCGATTCCACTCCTGGGGAGTAGGTGCTAATTAGGATCATGAGATCAAAGACAAGCCAATTAGGCTGTAAGATGTGGAGACACTTCTCAGCCATCTGCACTGTAAATACTTTCTTCTTCTCAGTGACCCCGGACATTGTGAATACCAGACAGGAAACAATTCAGTCTGCCTTATCACATAGAGCTGGTTTATGATGATACTACGGGTACAATTTGAGAAAGGTGGTACTGGGGCATTATGTGATATTTTGCTCCATCTACTGTATGTGCTTTTCCCATCACCGTACTGAAAATGAGGATTTACTGGGCAGAGATGGATGGAGGAGAAATACATCAGTGTGTATCTAGGGAATATGTTGAAATTTAGGCACTGAAACCTGTCATATATAACACATGCTACTCATCAAGCCCTGTCAAGTACCGATCAGGTGTAATGATTCACAAGAAGGCACAGACATCTGTAGCAGGCAAACAGCACTAGGATACGTTACAGTGCTGCATTCTGCCCAGCAGGGCTAATTCTCTACAACGTTCTGCATCTTTATGTCCTTGCCAGTACTATCTGCTGAAGCAGAAGACAAAAACCTTACAGTATCTCTCAGAGTGCCCCCAAATATTTCAAAGACATTCAGACCCATTTTTTTGTTTTGATATTTGTTTTGTATCTCAAATACAGTGTTTTTATTTTGTAGTTAGATTAGTCTTAAACTCAAATATGATAATGAGGCAGACCGTCCAAGGTTTCAGCATTATCTGTTCAGTTAACCAAAACCTTCAACAGAAATGAAATGCACTACACACAATTAGGCTTCAAACTTCACGCAGAACTATCCAGCCCTCCCTGCGCTAAGTTACACATTTAAAAAGCATTTTTCCCACTCTCTGTTCACTCTCCTTCTCTTTACTTTCATCTGTAATGAATCATGTTGAGTTCTGTTACTTTTTCTATCCAATTAGTTTAGAATATTCCACCCTGAGTACAAATGCATAGAACCATCTACTCTTCCTTTCCATTTTCTGTCTGAATCACTGATGTTTTCTTAATAAAGACCTACTGCACCCTGCAAAACTATCCAACCCCATCCAATGATGTCCCATTTTGTTGAATTACAAATTAGTTCACACTTTTTTTAAACAAATACCTCTAATAAAAAATGAGAAATTCTGCAGTTGTGTCTGTCTTGCAATAGAAACATCAGCTGTATCCTTATACCTTCCCATTTTAACTTATGGTAATCTTGGCAACTTATTGTAAAGCTCATATTACAATTTTCTGCTCCTGAATTGTCTAACTGCTTGTGTTCTTAAGGTCTGTGTACAGTGTTTTTACTTTCACATGGGGAATTCAGAAAGGTGAAAGGGTAGTAGCTGCTGTGAAGGGCAATGAAAATATGCATTCCCAGATAACAAGGATGTCACGTCAGGCAGAAGTTGTTTAAAGAAGATCAAACATGAGAAGAAAACCAGTCTTTTGTCTCCATATGTCTGATCTCATTTTCACTCCAGCTACTCTTCTCCTGAAGCTGACAGGTCAGTGAAACCGCAGCAACTGCAGTATTCATTTTTTGTATAATACAATAAAATATACTGTATGCTTTCAAGTGTTGACCTAAAAATATTAAATAAGGCTTTACTGTAAATGACAAAAACAACACCCACCAGCAACTATGTTCAGCTTTTTCTATTTGCTTCACCTATAATCCATTTTAAGATACTTATTTCCCATCAGCTAAGCTCTGTGCTCTCCAATGAGAAACTAAGCTAGAGAGTAGGTGCAATCCGAGACCCCAACTGTGCCTTGCTGTTTTAATGAAGGGAGAGTGGAGAGAGCTTGCTCTGCTCAGCCAGAAAGTGACTTTCCAGAATGACATGTGTATGATTAATTAATCTCCATTATTGGCGCATGACTGGCAGAGCTCTCTAGGCTGTCAATGACCCCTTGTGGCAGCCTGGGCGCAGTGCTGTGAGCGATGGACATGGAACATCTCCTCTCCAATCAGCACCGATCCTTCAGAATGGGGCAATGTGATGAAAGTTGATTGGCTGGAAGGTGGGCATGTCCGTTGAGAGGGGTGGGAGGTGGGCGTGCAAGAAAAGAAGGGGATGAGGATATGACCAAGGACAGGAGTGGTTGTGTTAGAAGAGAAAGAGTAGGTGATGGGCATGTCAGAGGACAAGATGTCAGGAGAGAGGGTGATGTGGGGTGTCAGAGGAGAGGAGGTGGGTGTGTCAGGAGAGGGGGTGATGTGGGGTGTCAGAGGAGAGGAGGTGGGCGTGTCAGGGGAGGGGGTGGTGTGGGGTATCAGAGGAGAGGAGGTGGGTGTGTCAGGAGAGTGGGTGATGTGGGGTGTCAGAGGAGAGGAGGTGGGCGTGTCAGGAGAGGGGCTGATGTGGGGTGTCAGAGGAGAGGAGGTGGGCGTGTCAGGAGAGGGGGGCTGAGTGGCGGGTGTGTCAAATGAGATTCTCCCTGGTGTGCAGTTCCAGGATTCATAGCTGTGAGCTGTGAAAAACTTACAACTAGTGATTCCAGATTGGGTAGGTCAGTAAATGGTGATTCCAAAATAAAAAGTACTTCTGCACTCTCAGATTATAATCAGAATACAATGGTGATGTTCTTGACACTTGAGGATACATGATCATGATTTACTCACAGCAGAAGTGTGCAGCACTGAGACAGGAGTTGCTCTGTTCAGGTTTTCATCCTTCACATAGTTCTGCAGAGGTGTTAGTGCTGGTGCCTCACCATCTCCCAGCAGTCTAGCAATCCTCGCGACAGGCTTCTCAGCCACTGCAGCTGCAACACACCGATAATTCAGGGTTAAACATGAAAGAAGATCAGATCTTCTGTGCTCACAGAGTTAGTGCACGTGCCCTCTTCACTTGGGATGTGATGGATCGAGGAGACGAGGCAGCAGAGTGCTGATTGCTTGGTTGTGCTGTTCTCCTGCAGTGTCTTGCTGCATCATGGCTCACCGCTCAGTGACAGTCCCTCAGCACACAAAATTGATTGCTTGTTAATATGTTGAAAACTTTCCCTTCGCCTTAAATGGTTTTATGTTCCTGATTATGCCTTTTCTACCAGCCTTGGTGTCGAAAACCAATTATGAAACAGGCATTATCCTTTATGGGAGAGGAGAAGTGTCGTGGTGACCTAGAGACAAGGCTCACACTTCCATTGCAAAGACACACTTCACACACGTGCGTATACACATACCGTACACACGCACATGCAAGCGTGCAAACACACTTGCACACACACGCCCATGCACGCCTGTACACACACATACATGCACACACATGCTGGGGCAATTCAGGGATACCAGTTAGCCTAGTCAGCTTGTCTTCAGAAGCTGGAAGAAAAAGGGAGCAAGTGGGCAAACATGTCAGAGATCATGCAAACTCCACACAGAAAGCACCAACGGCAGGGCTTGAACCCACAGCCAAGTGCTCACTCATACCACTGCGCTGCCCTGAAAGAGCTTGTAAAACATGCAAAGACTTGATTAGCTGGAAACACTCTCAGAGAAAGCAGAGGAACAGCAGAGGGACAGAACTCATCAGTCTGGAAAATCAAGCCTTTTCCAAGACGAAAGCAGTCACTTCTCCAGCACAGTAAAATTGTCCTTCTTCATTTCAGCATATTTCAGTATTCATAAACTAATATAATGAATTGATTTAGTATTATTTTCTACACATTATAAAGTAATTTCTATAGGAGTATATATGTATTATGTATCCCTTACAACAATGGACTCCAGAGTAGAGTCCATTGTTGGAGGCTGATATTCAAATTAATATACATTTTATATAGGCTATACAGTATGCACATTATACTGTAATTACATATTATAGGAGGATGCCATACAAAAAAAGGGTGAATGTCAATATAACTAGTGCAGTGCCACTGAGATCTGTACCAGGACCATAACTCTTCCTAAAACACTGTACTTCAGTGAACTGGATTCTGGAAGTTAGTAAAGCAGACAAGCTTGCAGTAGATGCCCTGGCTTCTTTCAAACATAAATCAAATTAATCTGGAGGGCGAATGGTCTCGTCTCCTATGTGACCTGTCTTATGTTCTTATTTTCGAACTCAGAGGAGCACCAGCGCTGATCCTGGTGATCTATGTTGTGTTTTTTGCTTCAGTTGGATCAATTAGTTTCTCAGATAGAAGGAGTTTATATGCGTGTCACATCTCTCACAATGACCCTTAAGCCCATAAATCAGCAGGGCTGTGGCTCTCCAGAAGCAGCTTCCTTATGGTCTCGCGTTACCTACTGTACCAGCAGCCATATCACCCTGCAAATCACAACTGGCAGCCCACTGAATGTCAGTACCTGGATAGGAGACCTCCTGGGAAAAACTAAGGCTGCAACTGGAACTGGTGTTAGTGGGGCCAGCAGGTGGTGCTCACCCTGCGGTCCATGTGGGTCCTAATGCACCAGTATAGTGACAGGGACACTATACTGTAAACAGGCACCGTCCTTCGGATGAGACGTAAAACCGAGGTCCTGACTCTCTGTGGTCATTAAAAATCCCAGGGTGTTTCTTGAAAAGAGTAGGGGTGTAACCCCAACGTCCTGGCCAGATTTCCCATTGACCTTTACCAATCATGGCCTCCTAATAATCCCCATCTATGAATTGGCTTCATCACTCTGCTCTCCTCCCCACTGAGAGCTGGTGTGTGGGGAGCACTATGGCTGCCGTCACATCATCCAGGTGGGGCTGCACATGGCTGGTGGTGGAGGGGAGTCCCCATTACCTGTAAAACACTTTAAGTGGAGTGTTCAGAAAAGTGCTATATACTGTAAGTGTAAGCAATTATTATTATTATTATTATTATTATTATTATTATTATTATCATCATCAACAGAGCTCAGGCAGGAGATCTTGCTATCCCCAAGCTAGTCTGGCTACAGTGTTCCTAAGAAACAATCTAGAAAATCGAAATGAAGGGCTGCTCTGTGTATGAGCATCAGGTACAGGACAGGAATGAACACAGATGGTGAGCACTGTGCAGCCACAGGAAATACATAAGAACATGAGAGCCAATAAAGGAGACCATTTGGGCCATTGAGCCTTTTTTTTTTATTTAGGAACTAATTAATCCCAGGATCTCATCCAGCTGTTTCTTGAAAGACACCAGGATATCATCTTCAACAAAATGGCTTGTCAGCTTGTTCCACACTCCCACAAAGCTCTGGATAAAGAAATGCTTCCTGTTCTCAGTCTTAAATGCACTGCAGATTGCACCAATACCCTCTGATTTAACCCTAGAACTACCCCAGAATGACCTGTGTGCCCCGAGTATCGCAAAGGCACCAGGCATCAAACATAATGTACACACAACAGCCCCTCATGGTGGAAATAAAAATGCATGTGTAGAAATGTGTAGTTTCAAAAGCCTTTAAGCGGAACATGCAACTGAAAGAGCTCTGCCAAGATAAAATATCCTGCTCCTGTAACAGGCTCACAGAAACCCTTTATTACCTTCAGCTCAGCACTTTCACCAAGGTCCTATCTATTATTCCACTGCAGCTCCTGTGGGGCCAAATACACACACATCAGCCTGTCTGTGTCATTCTACAAATGGAACCTGATCACAATGACTGAGCATAATAGGTTATCACAAATTGCAAATGACTGTTCTCCAAATCAAAGCAACAGGAACAGAATCTGCAGCCTGTAATACCTGCCATCTATTACTTTTGGAGCGCTAAAGAAGAAAATAATCCTGAGTGGCAAACTGCTGTGCACCATCAGTATTCATGACCAAGGTTTGTTGTGGACTTGGTCCATGAATAGGTGTTGTGAACACACTGTTTAATGTTTCAGTGCACACAGCGTCTGTGTGTGAGGCTGAAATTCATAACGGCTCATCTAGGTCGTGGCAAGTTGAAATAGGATGTACTGCTTTGAACTCCGGGGAGGAAACCCTGACCCTGCAGATGATAATGGTGTGTAGAATATTTTTCTTTTAGGTACAGACAACTATACGAGAACAGCTTTGTTGTAATTGCACAACTTGGACCACTCTGCACTGTGGTTGTTACAGTTGGTAGATTATCTGAATTCATGAAGAACTCATTTGCTTCCTAATTTCAAACTTTTATGTAATTAAGCAAATCATCCTCATCACTGTTGACAGTTATCTGACAGTTGTCATCCATGAATCCCATGGTGGCTGATAAGGCCAATAGGCGATCCTCAGTCTCCAGCAGGGTTAGTAAGTGCAGGTGTCGTCTCAGGGAGTATGAGGTGGTCCAGTCATGGTGAGCTCTCTCTGACACTCTCACTGTGCTTCCTCATTCCGACATCTCGGAGTCTCTAAGTGAGTCTCAAGGTCTCACAGGCTCCTTACCAGACACTGTTAACTCTGATGTCACATTTCTCATGATGTCACATTTCTTCAAATTTCCTCATGTTAGCTTTCATCATTATTTAAATGTCTCTCTTCTACTGGTGTCTCTGTTTTGACTAAGATGGGAGTAGAGGTCCTGTTTTGGACCTGGAGTCAATACATGACTAGTCCAGAGGAGCTGGTGGTGGCTGATCACATCTTCAGTGCCTGAAGTGTTGATTGGCAGAGAACACTGAAGTTGGTGCATTAATCCTCCCACTTGATACATAAATGTTTCTGAAGATTTTTCTGATGATAGTCCTGTGCCCATTGTATGCTCTCCATGTTTCAGCACGGTGCAGTAGTAGGAATGATGACTGCAGCACAGGCCATCAGTCTGGTTTCAGTTTTGATGTCTTGATCCTCGAACTACCATTTCCTCATGGGATAAATGTAATTTATACTGATCCAAGGGCTGCCCTTGCAGAAGTCAAGCCATGCTGGATCTTCATGAATACCAGCCTTCTGTGCAAGATGAGTCAAGACATGGGCAGAGCTCAACCTTCATCTACTTCAACATGATCCAAAATGACAGCACTGATGCATGTGTATTTGGAACTTGCTGATGGAGAACTGTAGTCTTCTGAATGCTGATTGCAAGTGTCTTTCTCATGTGCCTTAAATGAAGTGATTGTTCCTGATTTTTTTTAAAGTGGTGAGCTGACAAAGGATGGCAGGTCATTCCCCACTGCTTTCTGGGTAATGCAGTTCCATCTTATCTCCACCTATTTAGACATGGCCATCCTTAAAGTAGTTTGGGATTGCTTCATTCCAAATCTGAATGATGAGTGTGGAGGTGTGGTGTTAGTTCTTGTTTACTGTACATAATAATTTCAGCAAGAATTCCGTCAACTCCTGCTGTTTGCTGTTCTTTGTGTGTATGATTGGAATCATCACTTCTTAAAAAGTTGGACGAGTTTCTCTAAGAGGGGGCTTTGGGATGGCACTGAATATCTTGAATTGTTGACAGTGGATTCTTGATTGAACAGACCTTCAGCAGGCTCTTTCCAGAGGAACCAGAGTGCCTCTATTTCCTTCTCTAGGACTCAAAGAGTCTGAATTTTGGGCACACAGGCCTTGATGAGTTTTCAAGTCAGTGATGAAAACAGGCCTATTCGTATTTGCTAATTATTCTCTGCTATTTTGGCCAAACAAAAACAGCAGTTAAGTAAGACAGGCTTTGTGAAGACCATACCAGAATTTTGATTTTGCATTCTCACTAAGTCAGGGGCACAATGCATATAGAACAGTGGCTCTTGTAAATGGCAGTACTTTACATTAACTGCATTACTAACATATACAGTATATAGATATATTTTTGACATTATTTTTTTCAGATGTGAATCCCCTTCATTTCCTTTTCACTCTCTCATTTTCCAAGTGGGCTGGGGTTTTGGTACTCAGCTCACATCTCTTGAAATCCCTTGAACCACCGTAATCCTTGTCAATGGTTCACGTGTGGCGTAAATAGATTAAGGGGATTCCAAAGTGATTTCATGAAATTGAGTTTTATTTTCTTTCCCTGTGAATTTCAAATGACTTTTAACAAGTGGAAGTTTTCCACTGTGGTCTGCAATGCTGCACACCTTTTGAAGGAATGAGTACTAAAGGAAAGAGCTTCTGGAGCAAAAACTGAGGCCAGCAGGGTGGTTCTTTCTTGATTGCACTTGAGCTCTGAGAGAGATGAAGGCCAGCAGGGGTGATATGATATCCTACTGTGCTCATGAATGCCTATAAAAATAACACACATTGGGAAAACAAGATGCTGGACGAATGTTTGCAAACTACATACAAAGGGTGTAAAAATAATATGACTTTGCCAATGGATTATTACGAGCACATGCATATATGAGAAAAAAATTGTTTATGTGTATTAAGAATGTGAAAATAGCTACAAGCGAGAGGAGCCATTCAGCCCATCTGGCCCATTTGATAGTTAGTAGTTAATTGATCTGAGAATCAATCTTACCCAGCTGTCTCTTGAAACAGGGTTTCAGTTTCAATAACATGGCTGGGCAGTTTGTTCCATACCCCCACCACACTTTGGCTAATGTAGTGTCTGCTCCTGTCTTGTTTGGTGGATCTCATCCTGTTCTCGATTTTAAACGCACGTTCCTTGTGTGCTGTCTTTTTTGTATTTCACTTTTTATTATATTAAATTAATATAGTAGGATAATTCAAATAACACAAGCCCTGGGTTTGAATGGCATCTCTTCCAAGGGTATCTTGCCTTGGGGCCTCTGTTTCAGACTGAATGCTTATTGAAAGCAGATATGTGGAACTTCATTCAGGCATCTGGCATGTTTATTTATCATGTGGCAAACTTGTCCAGCTCTATCGTTTAAAGGCTGGTCGGAATTTGTCCAGAATTGTTATTATTAACCAAGCCTCCAGAAGCCACATTCTTGGCAAAAGTCAGTGTGTCTAAAGCTTCTGCTCTCTTGATAAGTTGCCTGTTGTTCCAAGCAGCTGATGCTGATATGATACTAATTGTTGTTCTAGCTTCAGAACTGGGAACACAGGAACAGGGTTTCCTTTTATTTCAGAAGAATGGCTTTAGGTGTTTTATTTCTGTGATCTGTGATCTGTGTACAGCTTGACCTCTCTACAGTTCCCTCTTTATACACCTGCTGAAGCAGTTTCATTTTTCTTCTACACCTGATCTGCTGGTACAGAATGGTGCTGTGTGTCTCCAGGTGGGGCTGCTGGTGCAGAATGGTGCTGTGTGTCTCCAGGTGGGGCTGCTGGTGCAGAATGGTGCTGCAAGTCTCCCAGGTGTGGATGAAGTATGTCTCTTCCTAGATATAAAAGGCTATGGGATCCTTTGAGATGAAAGGTACTACATATACACAGTACAAACACAAGGAGTCACTAAAAACGATGTGAAGCTCCACTAACATTTTGCATGACATGCGTGAGTGTGAGTTTAAGTGGCTGCTGATTTGTGCTGGCATTTAATTCTACACATGACATTTTTATTTGTCCTAAACAGGATGTCTACAATATACTACAAATGCAACTTATAAAATGAATTTTGCTTTGTTTGGAAATTTCAGCTGATGCATGAGTATTCCGATGTATTTATAGTAAACACAAATGGAGATCACATTGCAGAAAAGAACATTTAAAAGTTTACCATTCGTCCTCTTATACTGTTTTTAATGAGAGCATTTAATCCTGTGTACTTTAACAAGTTCCTCTGTGTTTTAATTAACAGGCACACTGCACATGATTTGAAGAGCAAGGCTATATAGTTTTGTAAATTGGAAAACGCACCATTGCATTTCCATTAGCGCTCTCCTCGTTAGTGTAAAGCCGTCACTTTCAAACTGCGATGTCAGCTCAAAAGCAGAGCTCAGTGCAAGACCCAAGCAATGCCGTCCAGTGTGACATAATTACAATTGTGTTGTAGGCTTAGAAGTCACTGCTAAAAACTAAAACTGCCCATGAAGCATAGAAAGTCTGAATGAGACACTGAGAGGAAATGAGAAACAAGCAAAGTACAAACCCAGGGATCATATTGCTTTGTGCAGTGCTCAACAGAGCCAGCACAGGTTCAAGATTTCTGTAACATCCGATAAATAAAGGCTTGATTCTCTGTGTACCTTGCCTCACACCTTGCAGAGCCAATGTCCAATACGGTCCTATACTGTAGGTGTGTCAGGTGAATAGCAAGACCCAGACAGAGGAAACAGGCACCTGAAGAAGGCTCCACAACCGAAGAAGGCTTCTTTTTTCAGCATGGAATAAACCTTTTACTTGTTCCTTTGGAGCCTACACATGCTGACGCAGCTACCCACCTGAACTATTACAGAGGACACATAGTACCATTCTACAGCAGCAGCCCCACCTGGAGACGCACAGCACCATTCTGCACCAGCAGCCCCACCTGGAGACACACAGCACCAATCAGCACCAGCAGCCCCACCTGGAGACACACAGCACCCTTCTGCACCAGCAGCCCCACCTGGAGACACACAGCACCATTCTGCACCAGCAGATCAGCGGTAGGAGAAAAATTAAACTGCTTCAACACGTGTATTAAGAGGCCTGAGCCTGAAAAGGAAACATTACCCGATGAGCTGGCCAGCGACATTTTGGGAAAGTCAGCGCTGGCAGATGAGAAGCATCATCTGAAAGCCAAATTCTCTCAGCTGATGGAGCAGCTGGAGGAGAGGCAGAGCGGCATGGAGATGTTCAGTGACAGCCTTAGGAAGGCTGTGCAGCAGCTGAAGAACGAGACTGAGAGAAGAGTGAGGGCTCAGTAGAGCATCTGGAAATAGCTGAGAGCCAAGCTGCAAGAGGCTGAAGCAATTCAGAGAAGGTTAAATGTAGAGGGAGAGCAGTACAGAAGGCTTCTGGCAAGAAAAGAATAGGACCTGAACATTCTACAAGAATACGGTATTCAGAGAGTCGCCAGAGGATATCACCCACTGGACAAAGCAGCCAACCGAGGGAGAAGAGGTGGACCTGCCAGATCTCCTTATGGTGAAAAAAGAAATAGTTGCCAGAGAAACACTTGTCTAGGGAAGAGGGGGAGATGTTGCCTCTTTGTGTTGGAAGAAGAATGGTCGCTATACCCAGAGAAGGGGATTGTGATGAAGAGTTATGAGTGCCCAGATGTGCCCAGAGTACACACAGAGGCTCCAGGAGACAACGGCTGCCACTAGAAGAAAAGAGATGGAGATCTGATTGGTGCACGTTCCAGGAAGAAGGAAGTTTTGTCCTTCCCACTCATCTGTTTGCTTCGAAATCCAGTGGAAGGTGGCCTTGAAACTGGATGGTATTCGGTCATCTGATGGCCTTCTTCATAAGGCGGGGAGCACAGCCCTGTCAGGACCACATTCCCCAGAAACATCTTGGGGAGTCAGCTGTTGATCTCAGTCAGCTGACCATTTGCAGGAAATCAATTGATCAGGGGACTGTTTAAAAAGCAGGAAGCATTGAGTGTGTGCTGCCTGGATGTCAGAAGTCAGAGGTCAGAGGCCAGAGGTCAGAGGGCAAAGGGCAAAGGGCAAAGGGCAAAGGGAAGACACACCCCTTTGTTTGCCATTAACAGGAGGGAATAGAACTGACCACGGACTGAATGAACTTGTGGATTTTGTAAGTTTTTGTGAACATGCTTTGAAATTCTTAAAAAGTGAAGACTCTTGGAGAGAGAGTGTTTTTTCAGAAGAATTTTTAAGACGAGTCTCAGAGACCATTTCTGTAATATGTTTGTTTGGGGCTGGTAGGCAGTTCAGCAGCTCAGTTAGGGTCTTTGAACAGAAGTTTAGACAGGAGCTTAGGCTTTTGTTTTGGTATTGCTTGTTGTGTATTTCGGATATCTAACAGCACACTGAACTTTACAGTTGTGTGCTTGGTATCTCTGATGGCCTGGAGCCACCTATTTTAAAACCCCTGTTACAGCACTGGGTTGCCACAATTTGTATATGTATATACATATATTGAACATCCATCCTCTATTTCAAACTGCTTTATCCAAAAAGGAGTCACAGGGGAATCCAGAGCCCATCCTGGCAAACTACAGGTGCAAGGAGGGTACACCCTGGATGGGACACCAGTCCATTTCAGTACACATACTGTATACTCTGCATATACATTTCACATAGTGTGAGAGGTTGGCTTAATTCTCAGTAAAAGGCAGAGTGGAATTAATGCAGTATGCACAGCATCTTTGAATACTAATACAAGCCCTCTGCAGTCACATGTTCTTACCAGCAAACAGGATGGGAGTATGAAGAAGTGTTGTGCTGTAGAAGTGCAGCTAAAAAGCCACTTAACTGTTTTTGTTGCTCTTACATAAAAAATTAGACCATCTTGAACATGCTGTGATTAAAAGCAACATCAATACGTGATGAAACTCGTATAATAGACATCTAAACAGGTTAATGCAAAAACAAAGTAACCTGTGCATTTTGTTGCATGTCTACGTGTAATATACTTCACACCTTTTCTCAACAAGTTTGTAAAAAAAGGTTAAGGACAGGCAGTATAGGATGGTTGCACACAATCGCAATCTTTCTGTGTTCAGTGTTAGTGGGATTGCTTTCTCTGCTTTGCTTTGAGCCCTGGGCGTAGGGAATAGCTTCGCAAAACTGTGATGCTGCTGAGATTCAGTGACACAGTTCAGCTAAGGCACTGATTGTGCACAATGAAGATTACCAGCCTCAACATTGTCGGTGGTTTAGCTGTCCTCGGGTAAAGCAGAATGAATACATAATGAAATCTGATTGATTTATTTGATTGATAGGCTTAACCCTCTGGGATGAAGGAACAGCAGCCCGACTAAGACCCATGGACCTATCATTCTTCCTCATGGAAAATACAAGAGCAAAAATATCTATTTTTTAATCAGATCAATATCAGCATGCCATTCCAGAATTGCAAAGTGTTTGTTTAATTCTAAAGTGGTAATTAAAAAATAAAGTGGATTAAGATAGGTAAATTAGTGCATCAACAAATGCACAATCACAGGGCCCACAATGACAAATGTGTCATACTGTACAAGCCAGTGCCTCAGACAGGTATCTCAGGGCTGCAGCTGCTAAATACAGTATGTCAGAGAAAGAGAAGGACAAGAAAATGGTCAAAGCTATTCGCAAATCATTGTGTATGATACACAAAATAACAAGAGTTCTCATTTTCATCTTTTGAATTTACATGGTGTTTTTTGTCCCTGAAGAATGCAAAAAATAAAGATCTGATATTTTTTCAAATACACTGGACATTTGGTGATTGATATATTTAATGTGTATGTCCATCCATTCTGTAACTACTTTATCCAATATAGGACCCCTGGAGAACCAGAGCCTATCCTGGCAAGCAACGGGCGCAGGGCGGGGCACACCCTGGATGAGACACCAGCCCCATCACAGGGCACACAGACATGAACACAGGCCTGCACACACTCACACCAGGGCCAATTTTCCCAGAAGGCAAATGACCTACCAGTATGTCCTTCAACTGTGGGAAGAAATCAGAGCACCTACAGGAAACCCACACGGACACTGGGAGAACATACAAACCCGACATTGATAGCACCTCAGGCCTGGAACAGAACCAGGACCCCAGCCCTGTGAGGTAGTAATACTAACCACTCTGCCACCATGCTGCCCTCGTGCATATACACATACACACAGATTGAGAATAGAGACACTAAACATCCAGTTAGGCAATACATCTGAAAATAAATTGCATGAATTCCCAAAGACAGGCTTGTTTCTAAACTATTTTCAATTATCTGAATTTTCTCTGCTGCCTCTTTTTCCTGCTTCACTGCATATAATTTAATCTGGCCTTGGAACGCATTAGGATTCAAACAATAGCTCGGGAAACGCGCTATGTGGAGTGATTGACAGTCACAGGCATGCGAAGTGTTTAGTTACACTGATTACCTGGGTTGAAACCCACAGCAGTCGCTCCTTATTTGAATAAGATACACTTTAATAACCCCCCTGTGCTTTTAGAAGAATCTGACCCAATCTGCTCAACTAGAAATCACTCTTCAGCCCAGGAGCCTTGTCTGAAAGGCCGTGGTGCTAACAGGCCTTGCGGTGGAGCTGCAGGAAGGGGTGATTATGCAGCCCCTGCCCCAGGGACAAGCCCTTCCTGATGGGCCTACAGCTGCCATATGAGCTGCAGTTCTCTGGGTCTGATTTTAAAAATGATTTCTGTCAAAAGTACCCAGAATGCTAAATGACAATCTACAGTGCCTTGCGAAAGTATTCGGCCCCCTTGAACTTTTCAACCTTTTGCCACATTTCAGGCTTCAAACATAAAGATATAAATTTTTTATTTTATGTGAAGAATCACCAACAAGTGGGACACAATTGTG
This sequence comes from Lepisosteus platostomus, assembly GCF_059453375.1. Taxonomy (NCBI): domain Eukaryota; kingdom Metazoa; phylum Chordata; class Actinopteri; order Semionotiformes; family Lepisosteidae; genus Lepisosteus; species Lepisosteus platostomus. Next base: position 51,952,175 of record NC_142613.1, read on the forward strand.
AAGTGGAACGAAATCTATTGGATTTTTGAAACTTTTTTAACTAATAAAAAAATGAAAAGTGGGGCGTGCAAAATTATTCGGCCCCTTTACTTTCAGTGCAGCAAACTCACTCCAGAAGTTCAGCGAGGATCTCTGAATGATCCAATGTTGTCCTAAATGACTGATGGTGATAAATAGAATCCACCTGTGTGTAATCAAGTCTCTGTATAAATGCACCTGCTCTGTGATAGTCTCAAGGTTCTGTTGAAAGCGCAGAGAGCATCATGAAGACCAAGGAACACACCAGGCAGGTCCGTAATACTGTTGTGGAGAAGTTTAAAGCCGGATTTGGATACAAAAAGATTTCCCAAGCTTCAAACATCCCAAGGAGCACTGTGCAAGCGATCATCTTGAAATGGAAGGAGTATCAGACCACTGCAAATCTACCAAGACCTGGCCGTCCCTCTAAACTTTCAGCTCAGACAAGGAGAAGACTGATCAGAGATGCAGCCAAGAGGCCCATGATCACTCTGGATGAACTGCAGAGAACTACAGCTGAGGTGGGAGAGTCTGTCCATAGGACAACAATCAGTCTTACACTGCACAGATCTGGCCTTTATGGAAGAGTGGCAAGAAGAAAGCCATTTCTCAAAGATATCCATAAAAAGTCTCGTCTAAAGTTTGCCACAAGCCACCTGGGAGACACCCCAAACATGTGGAAGAAGGTGCTCTGGTCAGATGAAACCAAAATCGAACTTTTTGGCCACAATGCAAAACGATATGTTTGGCGTAAAAGCAACACAGCTCATCACCCTCAACACACCATCCCCACTGTCAAACATGGTGGTGGCAGCATCATGGTTTGGGCCTGCTTTTCTTCAGCAGGGACAGGGAAGATGGTTAAAATTGAGGGGAAGATGGATGCAGCCAAATACAGGACCATTCTGGATGAAAACCTGTTGGAGTCTGCAAAAGACCTGAAACTGGGATGGAGATTTATCTTCCAACAAGACAATGATCCCAAACATACAGCAAAATCTACAAAGGAATGGTTCACAAATAAACGTATCCAGGTGTTTGAATGGCCAAGTCAAAGTCCAGACCTGAATCCAATCGAGAATCTGTGGAAAGAGCTGAAAACTGCTGTTCACAAACGCTCTCCATCCAACCTCACTGAGCTCGAGCTGTTTTGCAAGGAAGAATGGGCAAGAATTTCAGTCTCTCGATGTGCAAAACTGATAGAGACATACCCCAAGCGACTTGCAGCTGTAATCGCAGCAAAAGGTGGCTCTACAAAGTATTAACGCAAGGGGGCCGAATAATTTTGCACGCCTCACTTTTCATTTTTTTATTAGTTAAAAAAGTTTCAAAAATCCAATAGATTTCGTTCCACTTCACAATTGTGTCCCACTTGTTGGTGATTCTTCACATAAAATAAAAAAATTATATCTTTATGTTTGAAGCCTGAAATGTGGCAAAAGGTTGAAAAGTTCAAGGGGGCCGAATACTTTCGCAAGGCACTGTATATAACAAGTCCAAAATGTTCAAAAATATAAGCATAAGTAAATATGTAAATTGTGTTATGATTAATTATGTTTTGCCCTAATTTGTTCAGGCTATAAATAGGTAATACTGAACAGATCATGCTCTTTAGGTACCAGAGATAATATTTTATCTCAAACGTTGTACATGTAAATTGCATGCAAAACATGAGAATATAAGGAAGGTTATAGAAACTGAGGGGGCCATTCGATTCAACTAGCTTGTTTTGTCGCTACTATTTTATTGATCCAAGAATCTGATCCAGCAGTGTTTCATAAAAGATATCAGGGTTTTGGCTTCAAAAACATAGTTGGGTAGCTTTTTTCACACTCCCACAACCCTTTGCGTTAAGAAGTGCTTCCTGTCCTCAGTTTTAAATGCTCGTCCTCTGAGTTCTTCGTGGGAGACCTCCTGGAAAAATGTAAGTTACTGCTGGAAGAGGTATTAGAGGGGCAAGTAGGGGGGTGCTCACCCTGCGGTCTGTGTGGGTCCTAACGACCCAGTATTGTCTTTCGGATATGGCATAAAATGGAGGTTCTGACTCTCTGTGGTCATTAAAAATCCCAGGGTGTTTCTCAAAAAGAGTAGGGGTGTAACCCTGGCATCCTGGCAAAATTTCCCATTGGCCTCCTAATAGTCCCCATCTATGAACTGGCTTTATCACTCTGTTCTCCTCGCCCTGGGGATCGTACTGGCACACAATGGCTGCTGTCTCATCATCCAGGTGAGGCTGCACACTGGTGGTGGTGGAGGAGAGTCCCCATTACCTGTAAAGCCCTATGTAAAAATATGATTTTTTTGTTTAAAAGTGGCTTCTCAAAGCCCTTCATAGTTAAAAAAGCACACAATGAGAGGGGACAGCAGAATTACACAGTTACAATCAGGGTTCAGAATACAGTAGGAAAGCAATGAGTCTTGAGTCATGAGTTTTGAGTCTTGATGACCAGTGTACTAGCTATACCGGGATATAGCTCATTGATATAAAATAGGATGAGCAGTAGACCTAATACTGATCCCCAGATGCTCCACTAACTACAACACCCCAGTTTCTGTCCATAATCATTCAAACCAAATATATGCATTTACTATAATGCCTCCTCCCTGTATCTATACTCGAACTATTATGAAGGGCTTTGTCAAAAATCTTCTCACAATTGAAATATATAGTTATAAATACAGGGGCTATGAAAATATACATACTGTTACACATAATGGGTAAATAACATGGAACATACAGGATAATCAATAATTAAGTTTAATAATGAGATCCCTCAAACTGCAAAGATATGCCAAGAATATACTCAAGCAGTTAATATAGTTAGAGGCACCTGAGTTCTTTATTCTCTGGAAAACTCAGAGGCAAAAATGGATAAACAAATATTAATGATAGCAATAACTAGACAATACTCATTGTTACACACATACACCATATTTTTTTACATTCTATTTACAAACAAAATGTGTCTCAGAGGCCTACGTGCTGACCGACCAGACGTACCGCAGACTGCTACCCAGTGTCTCACCCTCCTGTAGCTGCCTACCTGGCTTTGGTACTGGGTTTCTCACTGATGAACACCTAATAATTCACCACAGTCTGAATTAATGTACACCAGAAGATTCCTTTCCTATTGTCTCTAAGGTTGCCTGCAGCTCCGGAAACACCTCATTTTTCTATCGTTGTTTCTAGATCCTGATACTCTTCAATAGCAGTAACAATATAACCAAATATGTCATATTTTCTGTTTGTATTCATTATTCAGTTACCTGTTCAAACAAACACTTACAAATAAGACATACCTTTTCTAATTCCATGCTGATTATACAGTACTTCAGACTGAGATTGCCAGAGGAATTAACCTTTACTTTATGTCTAATTGTCATTTCCATAACTTTACATGTAATAGAAATAATATGTATTGTTCTATACTTGGATCAGTTTTCTAGTCCTTTTAAAAGATGAGTATTAACAATTTTCTAATCCCTGTCTAGACCCTTGACTGCTGGAAAGGTTTGTTAACAGATTGTGAATCACATCTCTTGTTTCTTTAAGCACATCTGGTAGAATGGCTTCAGGGTCTGGAGAGTTTGCTGTATAAAGATCTTCAAATCTTGAAAGTCTTCTGTCTCTTCTACGCTGATAGTATTTAATACAGAACTTAGTCTTTAGCCAGTTGTTTCTTTAGGCAAACACCTGAGTAAGATAATATTGTCAATTATTTACCTTTCATCATCCAACATTTTTCCATTTTTAACGTTAAGACATTCTTCTGTCTTACTTTTGTTTTCTGTTCTTCCCTATATAACACTAACTTTAGCCTCCAATCCAGCACACTATCGTTTTCTCTTTTGACTGTACTGACATTCTTTTTTACTTGCAAGAAAGTTTACATAGTCCATTTATCTAGATCCTGTTCTCCTAAGTGGTTTCCCTCCTTATATATTCTTTCTTATCTTGATTTATTACATCAGTGGGCCACTGTTCTCTACCCTTTGATGTACCCTTTGATGTCGGCTGCTATTACATTCTGTCTTGGTCCTTCTAAGTCTGCTTTCCTGAAATCGTAAATCTGGAATTTGGACTCTGCCAGCACAGTTTCACAGTTTCACAGATCACAGTTCCCTGATGGTTTTCACTCTGGTTCTCCTGCCTCTATCCTGACTGTTTGAAAGGACTGGTCTAGATTGATAGTGCTGTTCCCTCCTGTAGGCACTCTGACGAAATGAGAACGGAAGCAGTCATTCTCTCAGACTGTGTGAGGGAAATTCACATCACCCATGAGCACCACTTCCTTAACACACACATTCCTGATCTTATTGTGGGAGACTGCATGAGAAATTAAATCTGAGTTTGATTTGGAGTACAGTTCTGAAACTTTGCCCTGAGAAATTGTGACCCATACAGTATACTGTATGTTCTGGTTAATGAAAGTTCAGCTCCTTTTGCTAGAATGCTTCCTATGATGTACAGTATAGTGCTACATCTGAACCTTGTTTCTGCATTGTATGAACGTTATATAACAGACTTTATGTTAGTTTGCAACTAAAAATTATTGTTGATCTTAGGCTTTTTTTTTTTCAGAAAAGCCCATTTCCACACTGATTTCAGAGAGCTAATAAATCTGAAATTAAATACTTTTTTAACTCACTTTCCATTTGAGTAGCAGGTGCTGGCTCTTCAGAATGAAAAGATGGATATGCAAATAAATAATGATTCCACAATAAACTGCAAAGTTCATTGAGAGAATCTTATTGTTTTCATGTTAAGTCTGTCTATACAGTCTGACCCCTGAGAAAATTAAAAGAAATTAATCAAAATTCAGCCACACTCAGAATAGAGTGTGGCTTTTAGAGATGGAAAAAAAAATCGGTTTTACAGTTTTATCCTCAATTTGCTAATTATGAGTTAAAAATTCTCACTCTATTAACCCAAGATAGCCTGAAGCTAATAAAATAGAGTATAAAAATATGCCTTCGAGATGAAAGCTCAGGGGAACCTTTGGTAAACTTTGCCGGAGCTGTATTTTATACTAGGTTCTTATTTTAACCTGTGATGAAAGAGATTATTTTACATCTCAAATGCTGAAGACACTTAAAGTCAAAAGAAAACAATAAGAAATATATGGAAGCAAGAAGCCACAGCGCATCTCAGTGAAGTTTTGAAACGAGTTTCAATCTTACGGAAGACCTCTCCAGAAAGTGATAAAACAGGGATACAAATATATCTTCTCCTGCCATGTTCTAATTGCCATCATTCTGAAAGACCTTTTTATTAACCAAGTATCATCCTAGCCAAACTCCAGTGTTACCAGAAAAGCCAAGATAAGTCAAAACATACAGTACAGTGGCTATCAAATTATTAGCCCCCCTGTGACTTTTTCACATTTGATTTGGTTACAATATGGAATCATAATGTATTTAATTGGGGGCTTTTTGTCAATGTTTCACACAAAACATTCTATAATGTCAAAGTGAAAATAAAATCCTACAGATCCCCCTAAATCAGTTCTCCTTCCGTGTTATATTTATACATAGTTTAGGAGAGTTTACAGGATGCCAACACGGGGGACACCATGCAAACTCCACATAGAATCTGCCCCCTCCCACTGTGCCACCTGCATGGCAGAACTAAGCCAAGTAAATTATAATGTTTGCAGTGATGATGAGCACATGGATCAAGAGCAATAAAATGAAAAGAAAAGCTTCCTTACAAACACACAATCAGTGAAATTCAGAGGGAAAACAAATATCAGGGATTGCGGAGTAATAGATGGAAGGAAATTTCGTTTGAGTGATGTATTTCTATTTTTTTGGCTGATTACTAAATGTCTTGGTGTTTAATCCACATTTTGCAGTTACATTTCCTACTACTGTTCTTGTAAATGGATATTGTTTTATGGTTTTTACATATTGCCTTAATAATCTTCGACTGCACTCATCAAAATCTCAGCAAAGAAACCTGTCCCCTGTTGCCAGATCTAGCTGAAGGGTTCTAGAATAAAAAGTGAGGAAAAGGGCATGGAGGCTATACCTGGCCCGAGGTGAAATGGGCTGACCGAAGCACACGATACAGCACGTGGAAAACAAGACTTAGAATACAGCTGAAAAATGTTCGACAACCAACCTCTAAATTGTATGTTGTATAATAAAAGTGTTTTTGAGGAAAATAAAATGGTACTAAAAATTACATACAGTATATATTTCCTGATTCAACACATCCCTTCGTATTTTTCCATGGCTGGTTGTACAATGGCTCGTGTCAAATCCTTCTAAAAAGTACTTTCAGTGAAAAATATATAGCGTTTCATTCTGAGGACTTGCAATTGTATCCAGCAATACTGTAGCATTTCCTTAGGCTCTTGTCATTACTCAACATGCTGTGCAGATTGTGGAATTTGAAGAGTGGGATTGTCAAGTCTTAGACTTGAAGAAAGGTAGTTTGAATTTAAGATAATTTACACCCATTTAACCATCTCATTCTGGATTATAATCCCTAAATTCAAGATTAGTGTACAGTATATACATATACATTATCAGCAAACCTGCTTATTCCTGAAGAGCTTGTGTTATCCCAGGTCACACATACAGAGACACCAATTAACTTAGTCAGTGCATGGTGGAGAAAACACACTGAAGCATAGGTGGAACATGCAAAGTCCACACAGAAGGTTCTCTGGGCCCAAAAGCTGTGAGATAAATCCATTAATAAAAACAAAAACAACTGATGGCGTCCCCTCCCACCTTTCACCTTTGTCACACGTCGTCCTCCCTAAGAGATATTAACATGCCACATAATTAACTCCCACGTTTCCCAGCACATTTCACAGGAAACTGACGAGAATGTGCTCCCACAGTTAATTTTTTTTATTTTTCGGTTCTTTCATATAACTCCAACTGAACAATCAGTATTTAACACATCCAGAACTCCAGCTGGTACTTCCAGGATAAAAACAAGTGGCAATCCACCAAACTGTAGCACAGCTGGATTGAGTGAAGTGCATCTCGAAGAAAACCCAGGGAAAATCTTATCTCTTACAAGCAGAAGTTGTGACATTTTAAAAGGCCAGCCTGCTTCAGCTTACTCTGACCTTTTTTGCCTCGACCACTATTTGATCCACCTGACTGCTTACCCCACAAAATGAAATCCATCAAATGGTTTTTGAAATACTGTAGAATTCAGAACTCGCAGAAAGTCTGCTTTGTTACAGACGCACGAAAAGACACTGTTAATGGTTATTTCAACTGTTCTCTGTACAGTGGGCTGTTTTCTGACCGGATTTTATAGGACACACTTGAAAGATGATCCAATTATCTAAACAACAGTCATAAGTGATGAGGGAATAACAATAATCCCACTCTTCTCTTTAACAGTTTCTGAATGGACAAAGAGATTTCCTTCAGGTGTACAATCATGCTAATGGAGATGTGCTGTGAGAAGTTAAATTTTCCAGTTGACTCCTTTACTCTTATTTTCACTGCTGTGGAAACTGGCAAGCAATTGTAGCTTTAGCTTTATGGATGTTTTTGGGAAGTAAGCGGTGAGCAAGCATTTTGGTGGTCTGGGTCTCATTTTGGTCTGGTGTGTCATCTGTGAGGAGCTTGCATGTTCTGGCCCTGTCCACATGAGGTTCACATGCATGTGTCCTGGGACTAGCAGGCAAGCGTATGTTCCCACTTCGCATCTGGTTTGAATGGAGGACTTGCACACTCCCACCACCTATAGAAGCTAGTGGACTATGCAGGGCCAGCCTGAGACACAGGTGCCATCAGACGGACCCCTCAATGTGCAACACAACATATTTTTTATTGCCACGTTCAAATGTGAGTGAAAACTTTCCTGCTGTGGCTCTCTCTGTTCCAGATGTGGATGATACTAATGGAAGCCCGGTTAAAAATGATATCATAAATCATAATCGAGTATGTGACATTTCTGAAGCGCAGAAAATAAGAGCAGCATAAGCAGTCTCAAAACAGAGGTCTAAGCAAGTTATTGCAATAATGCACGATATGCGTAAGAATGTAATCATTTGTACTTCATTTGGTTTTGAGTCTGTTATAGTCCACGTAATTCGTGTTACATGTTCAAGCTAGACATACAGTCATCTGGAGGTGTTTTCCTAAAAGTGAAACGATTCACGTTTTCCCAGTTGTTCACACGCTGTGAGGGTCTGCTGCTAAAAATCTGTCTTACTTAATTTTATATTAATTTCTGCAATCCCTTCCTACAAAGGTTTCAGTGCAGTACTTTTAAAGATACAATTTGCTCAAATTTGGAAGTAACAGAGATCCTGTTTGACAGTATTTATTGTTATTAATGCCCCCTTTTAGTTCTTTCAACGTTTAAATACAGTACGTCATCTTTGTAAAATGTGTGCCTCGTGTTCTTGTTTATAAGCGATTTATTATGTGCTCTTCAAATCTGGTTAATAAAAGTTTTCTAGTTATATAATTAATTTATTTGATTGCTCTAAGTGGTAAAATAAGGTTGTGCTGGGAGCTGATGATAGTAGTATTTGTGCACATCATGATCGAGAAGGGCACCTTTTCAAGGTCTTGCCTAGGACCCACAAAAAGCTAGATCCAGCCCTGCGACTATGGGCATCATATGGAATCACATTGTAATACATTAATGGCATGGATGTATTACCAGGGTAGACATTTTATAAAAGTACTTTTCTGCCCAGCTGTTTATGATACTGCAGGACCTAGAGCTAGCAATAGTACCAGACTGACACTCAACACTTAAAATCCCATTCCATTAATACACTTCTCTGCTATAAAAGACTCACTCCTCCGTAAATGATTCCACACTGCAGGGAAAAAGTCTGAAACATTTAGCTCTGTTCTGCTCCTTTCACTAAGTGTTTTCTCTTGTTTACTCAGAAACACATTTCTATGGTCGCAAATAAAATGTGAGATATTCAGTTTTGAGCTCACAGTTAGTCCTGATAGATCTCCTTTAGGATTAAGAAATTCAGTTCTGTGACAACTGTAGTGAATTGTGAGACATACTGTACAGTTTTAAGTGGACAGTCAGTCCTGAGAGATTTTCTCCTTCAGCCTTGTGGACGTATAGAGGAAGAGATGAACTCCTGCAGTGATCAGGGAGATCTGACTGGACTGTGTGATGGAGGAGTTCCTGCAATGATCAGGGAGATCTGACTGGGCTGAATTGATGGAGCTCCTACAGTGATGAGGGAGATCGGATTGGACTGTGTGAAGGAGCTCCTGCTGTGATCAGGGAGATCTGACTGGGCTGAGTGATGGATGAGCTCCTGCAGTGATCAGGAGATCTGACTGGACTATATGATGGAGGAGCTCCTGTAGTGATCAGGGAGATCTGATTGGACTGTTTGAATGAGCTCCTGCAGTGATCAGGGAGATCTGATTGGACTGTGTGATGGAGGAGCTCCTGCAGTGATCAGGGAGATCTGACTGGACTGTGTGATGGAGGAGCTCCTGCGGTGATCAGGGAGATCTGACTGGAGTGTGTGAAGGAGCTCCTGCAGTGCTCAGGAAGATCTGACTGGATTGTGTGATGGAGGAGCTCCTGCAAGTAGCAGAAGTATTCAAAATCCAGAAAGGATACTGGAAAAGTTCATCTAGCAAATCTTCCAGGCGAATAGAGACCAGAGCAGCAATGAAAACTAAGGGATTGTGAGTTTCTTCACACAAAGGGTGACGGGAAGTCTGGAGTAAGCTCCACTGTCCCTTGCTGTTGAAGCAGATTCCATGAAATCTTTCCAGAAATTAATAGATGAGGTCATCAGCTTAGTTAGTTAGAAGCAGTGCAATGAAGAAAGCCTTTCTTGTATTCTCTGCAGTTCCAGCTCAGACACGCACTCGCTACGTCACTCAGTGATCTTTTCATCATGTGTGTATATACAGTAGTGCTCATGGAAGCTGATAAATCATTAGAGACTTCACTGCGTGAATTCATCTTTTACTGCTCTTGACATTATTGCATAACTTGCAAAATTGCTGCCAGTTTGGGATTAAGAAACGCTATTCACAGAGGTCTACTGAATAACAACTTCCCATAATAATCAAAAATGTATGTTTCAATATCTTGCAAACAAGATTGATGTGTCTAGTCCCAGTGCTTGTCCAGTAGCAGGGCTGTCAGTTTTGATGTATGAAAGAGAGTCGTTACTGATCTAAATTGATTTTAAGAGTACGCTGCCTTTTGAGTATACTCACTGACTGGCTCAAACCTATTTAAATCTCCACTGGTTTGGCAAATACTTTTGGCTGAATAGATGGAATGAGACGGAAACAAATTAGAAAAAAAAAGTTATAGTTTCAAGCACAATAATATGTCAGAAACTCATCTAAGCACTGAGGCATGGCTTTATTAGAAACAATTCCTCGCTGTACAAGAATTTCATTTTCTTTGCTCAGATCACCTTTCTCTGTGCCCATCTTACTGACACGTGAGCAGTTAAGTTACTAGAAAGACTGAATCAGTTTCAGTGGAAACAGATCCTGAGTTCTGCAGGTTTTACAGGCTTCTTAAAAATGAAAACAGTTACAACTGCTAACAAAACGAAACCAGACACTTAATCTATTATTGCATCAGGTGATATGCTGTATCTAACCCGACATGTAATCTACAGTATAATGTAATAATTGAGGAGATGTAAGAGTCAATTCTTTACACAAAAAGATGTAGGTGCATTGAATAAACAGCCCTGCAAAGTCCTTGAAGATGGAAACCTTGGATACTACAAAATTACTCATTTCTAAAGGCCTCCGTTTACTACTCACAAATAAGCAAGTTCATTGGGTCCAAATGCTCTCATTCATAACATCTGTTTGTCTCCTCCTCTCCCCTGGGCTGTGTGATGCTCTAGTCTCTCCCTACTGTCCAAAGACATGCTTGAGGGACAGGTTGTGTCCATGTCCTTTACCAGGAATTAAAAAGGGGGGATTGATTGAAACGAAATGCTGTAGATACAGTATAGACTGCCTTTTTTGGCAGCTCACTCTCACAACCTGTGTTTTAGTGATAAAAAATGCTAACAAAGTATTACCTTTTTTAGGCTCTGAAAAAAAAACACATTTTCTGGTTTACAGAGTGTTTAGAACATAATGTAATCTTTTTCTTTTGGGTCATTTGTCAACCTCTTGTTGTGAATTGCACTGACAACGCCTGAGCTGCCTCCTGAAATCCACAAATACATAAGCCATAAATCACAGATGCAAAATTACTTTAAAAGCTTTGTTTCACTTCAGCTGCTTAATCAAAAAAGAACATACACTTATATGAGCATATATTAAAATTCCCTCTACTTTAATTTATTTAAAGACAAAAACTGAATTTGTACCAAAACAATATTATAGTGAACTAAGAAGCATAACAAAAAAACAATTTAGACACAAGTGAAGAGTATACTGTATATTATACAGTACATCAGATCTTTTACCCATCCTGAAAGGAGCTCAACAGAAAGTTGAACACACCTGTACTGTACCTCTCCTCTTTATGTTTTGCTCGGTGTAAAAGAAAGAGTCTCTGATGACTATCCCGCAGCTTGCACCAGTCAATTTACACTTCACAAGATGAGTTCAAGGAAAAACATTGAGCTCCTTCAGAAATTCACTGCAGTGTTAAAGCACCTTTGTTTCTCTGTCAGGAAAATAACATTTGCTTTTTGTTCTTTCATATTTCAGCGAATCTTTCGGATCCATGTTCCTAGGACCAGCATTAAAGCTGTTCCTTTAGTTTGTAAGAGTAACTCTTTTGTAATCAAGATGACATGTAATCTGCTCAATAAAATCATCAAGGGCTGGGGTCTTCAGATCCCTTGATCTGATTTGTGCTCGATCAGCAGTCTTAATCAAGTACAACAATCATAGTGACAAGGACATCCTACACGATTAATATTACCATTGATTAGAAGATATAATCGTACAATCAGACTAATTTATGAAACAGGATGGTGTTTGAGGGCTTTGTTTATAACTATTAGAAACTCTGCTGTTTCTTTAAAAGAAAAGAAGGCTTTTTGTATATCTGTTACATCCTTCTCATTCTCCAGGAAGAATTCCATTATTATCTCATAAACCAGTAGTTTATTCCTTCTGGTTTCTTTTCTACAGAGATGCACATCTTGTGCTTAAGGTATGCAAAGCTGGGCTTACTGTACAGAACAGCAGAGAATTTTAAATGAGTAACAACTACTCGGTACAGAACAGGTCACCCCTTAAAAAATACAAGCAGAAATATATATATATAATGCATTGATGCTTTAAAAATTTGCAATTTGCAATATATATTTTGAACAGACCAGGAATGTCTGTTGACTTTTTTTTTCAAGTATATGTAATTGAGTTAATTACAGAATTACTCCAAAGTGCTGGAATTCATTGTTTTACACTTTGAGTCCAACTATATATAAACATGCTGGTATTTTTCTCATCCAGCAGATTTGACTAATATAGTGCAGAGTGGTCCTTAGTGTACGAGTGTAGCAAACCTAATGCCTTGTGCTGAACATAACAGCAGCTACAAATGAGAAGCCACTTGCCCCATCAAAAAAGTGTTTTAATAGCTAAGTGATCTAAGGTTCTTGTCCAGTTATTTCTTTAAATAAACCAGGGTGTCAACTTCAACAACACGACTTGGTAGCTTGTTCCACACTCCCACAACCATTTGTAAATAGAAGTACCTCCTGTCCTGTTGCAGGATGTTTTTCAGTTGTGTCTTGAAAGACACCAGTGTATCAGCTTCAAAAACATGCTCCCACAACTCTTTGTGTAAAAAGTTTCAATTTTAAATGCGTATTCCTATAGTTTCGACTTGTGGTCTCAGGCTTGTGTATCATTGTTCACTCTGAAGACATCTGCAGGGCCAAGGATGACTTAAAGGATTTTGTTTTCTCTAACTTAACGTCAATGAGATTTATTTCCTTTTCCCTGTCTGAATGTCACATAAAACAATAAAGCTGCCATGTTTGTATGCTTTATTATGGTGTATTCAGTGACAATGACTCTATCTTTGAATGTAAAGAAATCCCACAAGCTTTTCCCAACCTCCTGATCTCTGTGACCCTCTAAGATTGAGAGAGGAGCTCTGGCTGACCACAGTCAAGTACACACTGAGTCACAGCAACATGAAGAGAATAATAAATAAGATCTGTATATACTGTACCACTGCAAATATCTAATGCACCTTCTTTTCCCTAGAAACCTAAACCTTACAGATGAATATAAAATTCATAAAGAAAAAAGCTAAACATTTTTTAACAGAAATAGTCTTCATGAAAAGATTTTTATTGCAGTGTGCTAACAGCAGTGACATTTTTCTGTCAATGTCAGGTATCTTACAGATGCTAAGGTAAGACGGTACGTTTCATTATTTCTGAAGCCGTTTTGTCTGTGAGGATATTTCCACAAGATTGTATCGAATATCTTTGAGTCTTTCCAAGGATGTCATGCAAGGCATTGTGGAGATTTATTGGAATTGATCCGATTTTGTGCTGGTTGGCACCCTTTTCATTCTACACCCTGTGGAGTCGTGTGCAATCTCCAGCAAAGACAAAGAACGAGTGTTCTTCACTGCCTTGGAGGAAGGGTACGTCCTCCAGTATGACCTGCAGACGCCGACTCACAGATCAAAATTCACGCACATGGGACAGACTCTGAAATCAATCATCAGAACAGCCCGTGGTGAGCTGGATTTGCAAGCAATCTGGTTTTGAGGTGTTGCAGCTTAGACCTCAGAAGGCAAACATGTAGTGCAAGCAATTTTACCCATGAGTGTTGTCATTTTGTGAGAAACAGGACAGGTAGAGATGAAACTGTAAGTGCTGATCGTCAGTTTATCATTGCTTCTAACACCATTCTCCTTAGACTTCTGGGCTCAATAATACTTGACTGATTAAAATAATCTTCTTTTTATAGATTTATACAGTATACAGTATATAATATCCTTAATATACTATATTAATCCGTCTTTCGGATGAGATGTTAAACCGAGTTCCTGACTCTCACCGGTCATTAAAGATCCCCGGGCATTTCTCGATAAGAGTAGGGAGTTATCCCGGTGTCCAGGCCAAATTTCACCCCTCAGCATTTACCGTGGCCTCTGAATTGTCCCAATGTATGATTGGCTTGCACTTGCCCTGCAATGGACTGGTGCCCCACCCAGGGTGTGCCCTGCCTTGCGCTCGTTGCTTGCCGGGTAGGCTCCAGCTTCCCGTGACACCGTATGGTATAAAGCAGTTTGGTAAATTACATTATATGACATACTATATTAATAATATATTCCTATTGCTCTTAAATAATTAAATAACTGGATGAGATTCTTTGATGGATTAGATACTAGCAACCAAATGAGCCAGGTGTGTGAATCACCTTCTCTGATTTGTACAGTACAGTAGCTGATCATTTTGTCTTACAATTTGTTATATATTCTGTTTATTTTACCTGGATTAAAAGAAGTTATGATGGCCTTTCTGTGCTGTTCAATAGTGTGTGACGTGCTGCCCTTCCTGAAGTTTTACAGTGGTGGATTCGCTGCAGAGACAAGGTTAACAATCAAAACTGATAGATCAAACCGAAATGCTCATAACAACATAACAAAATACAGCTTTAGGCTAACAATCTGTCTTACTGACTGCAGTGCAAGGCTGTGGATTGAAATGCAATTATTTATTGATCATGGTTTCAAATTATTTAGTTATTATTTAGTAATGTTATTATTTAGTAACATGCTGCCTATGTTACAGAAGCATGATTTTTCCATAGATACATTAAGCTTTGGACAGCACATATTCACTAATTAGGTGGGGAGCATTAACCAGGTCCAGTATTTGATGTTGGGACTTTTATATTAACCTACTGTAAGTCTGTGGGAGTTTCTCACTGCTACATTGAACAGTGCACTCTAGGAGCTAAACAATGTATCGATTCATTTTCCATCTATTTTATCCAATTCAGGGTCACATGGGAACTGGAGCCTATCCCAGCAAGCAACACGAGGAAGGCAGGGTACACCCTGGAGGGAATGCCAGTCTAACATGGGGCAGACACAGATGAAAACACACAAACTCACACCAGGCCAATTTTCCCAGAAGCCAATTGACCTACCAACATGTCTTTGAACTGTGGGAGAAAACCGGAGCACTGAGAGGAAACCCACAAATACAGGGAGAACATACAAACTCCACTCAGACAGCACCCCAAGAATTGAACCCAGAACCCCAGAGCTGCAAGGCTGTGATTATAACCACTGCACCACTGTGCCCTGAATACACACTTAGTGTAGATAAAAGAGAATCTGCAGGAACTTCAGATACAAGTGAAGCAAAATCCCGGCAAGTGATGTACATTCACTAGTGAAACAAGGACAGGAGGTCACAAGCAGAAATATAAAGAGAATCCATATACTTCTCTACTTAAAGAGTGGTGAGTGTCTGGAACAGGCCTCCTAGACAGGTGGTTGTGGCCCAACTTCATCTTTCACAAAGTAGCTGGATGAAATGTTATTTTTAATTAGCCACTTAAAAACAAACCAAGTGAAATGGGCTGAATGTCTTTATCTCATCTGCAGGCTTTCTTGTGGTGTTTATGCATGAAAAACTACAGGTCGGATTAATTGCTTCAATCCACACCTGAGCTAAAGCCAGGCTAACCCGTTCTTTTGTCACCAGTGAAGGAACAATGAGAAGAAAACAGATGAAAAGATTATGAAATATTTCAGAAAATGAAGAATTCCTACAGGTCTAAGGTCTCATATTAAACTGAATAGATTGGAAGAAATGTGTAAAATTGTACAATGTTCTCTAAGGCTGTAGTTCATTTGATTCAGTATTTTTCTTTTTCTTTTCTATCTAAAAGCAGGGTAGACATTGGGATGTTCAAAAAGAGATTCATTTACCACATTCAAGATTTGAGATTTGAGCTTTTTTTAAATTTAGAACCTCCAATGATTGAATAGCCAATCATCTGTTTTTTACCACTCTGCTCTCAGCCATGAACCCCATGACTGCACATGGATGAGAATGAGGAAGTGTAGATAGACCCTTCCGACATGCCCCAAACCCTATCTCCTCTCTTCTAACCCCATGCATTTCCACCTGCCCTCCCCTGACACACCCACACCCATATCCACTATCCTCTGACCCTGCAGTTTTCATCTGCCCTCCCCATGACACTCCCACCTCCCTATCCATCCTCCTCTGATCCCGCCCATTTACACCTGCCCTCCTCTGACACGCCCACCTCCCTATCCATCATCCTCTGATCCCGCCCATTTCTACCTGTCCTCCTCTGACACGCCCACCTCCCTATCCATCTTCCTCTGACCCCGCCCATTTACACCTGCCTCCTCTGTCACGCCCACCTCCCTATCCATCCTCTTCTGACCCCGCCCACCTTCCACCAGCTGTGCTGTGACACGTCAACCTCACTTCCCACTCTCCTCTGACCCTGACCACCTTCCATCTGCTCTCCTCCAACACACCCACCTCCCTATCCATCTCATCCAGCTTATCCACTCTCCTTTGATCCCATGCACATTCACGGCCCTCCTCTGACTTGCCCACTTCCTACCCATTTTCCGATGACCCTGCCCACCTTTCAACAGCCCTCCTCCAACATGCCCACCTACCTGTCTGCTCTCCTCTGACATGCCCACCTTCCAGCCAACCACTGACACTAGAAGAGAAGCATGTCTTTCACTTATAGCACTGTGTGCTAGCTACACCCAGGTGGCCACAGTCAGCCAGTTGTACTCCACCATTTGAGGAATTGCAGTCACAATCAGCTATTGACATAATACAGTCTCAACCCCATGACCATTGAGCTCATCCCGCACTCATTGCAAGCATCTTTCCAAAGTCACTCAGGAAGCCCATATGGTCAGCTAGTGACATGGACCAGTCTTGAACCCGTCTTACCTTCATTTGGGCAAACTCCTTAACTGGTCTAATCACTCAGAAGGCTCTAGAAGTCTACAAGAAGGCAGAACTAAATTACATTTTCTTTGGGGTTAAACCATATTTAAGCGACACAACTGAAATGCTTAATGTGTCCAAGATTTGAAGCAGTGTTTAGGAGTCTTCACTCATGGGAGCAGGAGTTGTGGAAATGTGTTTTCCTATCGAGAGAGAACACTTTCTATGGATAATTGGCTCTGGAAAATGAAACCATATCTTCTGCATCATGTGGTCAGTTACAGGTATTTCCCCTGTTTAAATGTGACTAAATATTTCCATAACAGATCCAGTATTTACCTGCTTGTGGTGTCTCCTCCCTGGAAAGACAACCTCTCATCTCCAGAGGCCTTTTCTTTTTTTCACCATCTTCCATAAAAATACACCAGTCAAGGCCTTTGAGACAAGTGAGCTGGCGTGCGAGTGGTGCCAAAAATAGCCTCCCTGTCCTTCAGGGACACAGAGGAATATTCAAAGCTCAGTGACTCAGGCGGCAACGTTTAATACGCCAGTGTGAAGAATGAAGGTACTCTAAACGTGCTTCAATTGATTAAACGGTGTCTTTCCGCAAGGATCCCAGCAAAGGCAAAGAGCAGAAAATAAACCCTATAATTAAAATTATCAGGAGCATGACTGACTCTTACTGTCATTTGCTAATTGTCAATTCTTACCATGTTTAAAAAAACGGGAAACAATCACAATCACAGTCTCATATTTAATCCTGAGCAGTGTGTTATTGCTCACGATCCACCACAGTATAGTAAACACCAAGGGAAACTGCACGAGCTGATCCTTTCTCCCACTGTTCCGTTATTAGAGCTCGCAGGAGATTCTCTCTGTAACTGCCTTGTTTTAACAGTTAAAACAGATCGCTTGACCTTTCGATTAATAGACACTAATACTCTTCACAAAGGTATTGATAAGGTCTTTCAACTCCACATAAGTGATGGGAAAGGCAACCTGAAGCGTTTTTTCAGCACTGTTCTACAGATGTCATGGCTTTGTTATAGGATAAGAGACTCAGCAGCTATAACTAGATACTGTACCTGTAAGCTTTAGACCAGCTTTCATGGACAATGGTCAGGTGTTTATTAGCGCAGGTCAGAACATTCAATGTCGTGTTGTCTGTGGAACAAAATGAGTATGTCAAGGTGGCTTCATCTTGCTAAAGAGGGTTTTATGTTGCCTTTATCCTGCAAAACTGCAAGATTCTTGAGACATTTTCCAGGTACTTTTGGTCCTGGAGGGTCAGTGTGTCTGCAGGGTGTCCAGTCCTGGTCCTGCAGGGTCAGTGTGTCTGCAGGGTGTCCAGTCCTGGTCCTGGAGGGTCAGTGTGTCTGCATGTTTTCCAGGACTGGACCCGAATTGCTGGTAGAAGCTGTCAGCTTTTTTATTATTAAACTACAAACGAGCAGATCCAGCTTTGGTAAGATCTGAGCTGCAATCAAATCCTGGACAGGACAGCTCCAATTTACACAGCTAGCCATCCATAGAGCATATCAGAAGAAACATATTATCAACTTCAAATGCCAGGCACTTTGACAGACATTTAAACAATCCTTCCTTCTTGATAGCACTTTCACATATTTTTAGTAAATAGTTCTTAGTAAAATGTTCTTCACTGGAGCTCAAAAAACCTTTTAATTATATCGCTATTTTATTTGATACTGGTTTACCTAACCCCTAGGATTTATTTTAGTGTGATTGTTTGATTAATAACATTTGTTCTTCTTTAAACGTTTTAATTGTTCATAATCTCAAACACAACAAAGCAACGTCAGAGAGGTGACAGACAAGTACTGACAAGTTGTGTCCATTTGTTAAATTACTCTTTTGGGGTTTTATTTCTCCTGATCTCCTTCAGCTGCCTCTCTCTGTGCAGACAGACACACACCTCTTAACCTCGCCCTTAAAAGAGTGTCTGTGTTATTTCCCTGCTTGACTTCACCTCCCGGTCATCGGCTGTGGGCTCCGTGAAAGGCGCTTTTGAAGATAACGTGAGGTGAAATGTGGACTCACAGCAGGAGGGACTCAGAGAGAAAAGGGAAAAAGGACAAGGTGAGACACGCAAATAGGTCTGACTATATTTATTACAGGCACATCACAGCTCCTCCTACACCCCGATGAACTGCTGTCCTAAATTGCCTTGCATTGATTTTTCACAGAGGGTGCCAAGGCACTGCTCGGGCTTTTATTCGAAATAAAAAAAAAGAAATTAGAGCAAGCACCATTGTGTCTTTGATCTTTTGAACACAACGAGTTCAATCGTTCTCTGTGCATTCATTAAAAGGCGCTTTGTTTCGGAAACCGAAAGAACTCCTCTTCTTGTGTCTGTTTTATTAGGTCAATTAAGGCTGAATTGTAATTAATGTTATGGTCATTTTGTTACTGCTTCTTATTCTTAGAGCCCTCCCGTCCAGAGGGTGGGTAAGGTGAGTTACGTGCTCTCTCTTGTATGCTTTAAAGTCACAGAAATAACAATACGTTTTGGTTCTAAGATCTGGGAATAAACTGTCATCCCCACCACATCTCTGTGTGCTACATTTGTACCACTGAAGTTAGCATTTGCTGTTTCCCCTTTGTGATATAGCGCCTTCTATTTACCAAGCCCGTGAAGCTGCCTCCTCCTAAAAACAGCACAAACAAGGCTAATTTCCCAAATATTGTGATTTTAATCTTTAATAGATATATGGCTGTTTTATTGGTGTTATGCAGTGCGTTTATGAATGCTTTCATTAATCTCTACATTTCCTGTGTTTACCTGTACTGCGTCCCAGGTGTATTTGGGGGGAGGTCACCTGTAAGTCAGGTATGATCGGGGAGATTTGACCTGTAAGTCAGTTGATTACATGTATGTCAGGTGTGTTTGGAGAGAGGCCCACTGTAAGTCAGTTGTGATTCGGGTGTGATCAGTGAGTGATCGGGTGTGATTGGGCAGACGTCACCTGCACATCAGGAGTGATCGGGGAGGATTTACCACTAAACCAATCGGTCAGTGCTCTCTGGTATTCCCCTAGTCTCTTTATATCCTGTTTGTATGACTGATTAAAATTTGCCTTTGTCTTATTTTGCGATTTTGGTCGTTTAATAATTACAGTACACATATTATGGCTAGATTGCTGGTACTAGTCAGGCGGGCTAGCAGTCCTGCTGATTCTCGTGCCACTCCACTAATTACCCCCAATCTGACATCTTGACATCTGACATCATCTTGGCACTGATGTGTCGTCGATAACCAGTTCTCAGTCCTCATGCATTGCCTTTGATGTCTGCAGTGCATCATTTCACAAATAATGATCTGCTGGTACCATGCACTCTATTGCTAGTAACATTTATGCTCTTGGATTCTTCAGGAATATTAACAGTCAGACCTTGACATCTTTCCTCAGTTCTCACCCCTTTTCTGTTTGAAAGCTGGGAGACAGCTTCAGATCATCAAACCTGTTTCGCTGGTGATTCAAGATAAATGGAAACAAGGGCCAGCAGACATCTTCAAAAAGCTTTTTAGAAAATGCTGTTTCCAGAAAGCTCCCATTTTCTTGAATACTCAGCAACCTTTGAAAAATCACTTAACCATGAAATGCCCCTTAATATAAAATGTATTGGATAATTTAAGCAATCACCTTCCATATTTATGATCCCTTGCCTTACTCATCTAAGGTATAATCTCTGAGAAGTGTAGCACAGGAGTTTGCAGTCCAGGAGATGACAGATAACTCAGAGAAGATTTCTTAACCGTACGCAAAACTGCTCCCTGTCACGGTTGTCATCCCTCCTCTAGAGGGCGCTCCGGCCCTTTTGTATTTTAGTTTCGTTATTACGTACACCTGTCCCTGGTTTCCCTTTTATTATTTAAACCCCATGCCTCTGAAACTCAGGGCTCAGCATTTAGAAGACGGACGCCTGGAAGCCCGGCTACCAGTGGGTCCAGGAGAGACCCGACAGCACAGGCTTCACAATGGCGTCTTGACCATCTGAGTCCGAGGCTTATAGTGCCTGGCTCCATTATGGTTTTATCTTCTATGTTCCTGGTTTCCTGTTCCCTGTGTTCGTCTTCGGCTTTGGATCTCCCGGTATTGGATTTTGGACTGCTCCCTGTATTTTTCCCAATTGGACTCCCCTTGGACTTGTTTGCCTACTTTTCCCCCCTGCTCCCCCTGTTCGTCATCCCATCTATTCCTCACCATGTTTTCCCTAATGTCCTTCTCCAGCCACTTCCGGATTATACCATCCGCATAGGGTCCTAAACAATGCACTTTACGGGAGTCAGTGACACTCCCCAGTCAACACGGACCATGATGAAACTCTTGCAAAATAAATCTCAAACATGGGGAAAAAATCAATTACACACAAATGTCTGCACACAATGATTATTGTTCACAGGTTCTTCATGAAGCATCATTGTAATTACTAAAGCCATTATATGAAGAATTTACAGCAAACTCAAGATGCAAGACAATGCAAGAGTCTCCAACCCTGGGTTCAGGGATCTCCTGACTGATGGGTGCATCATATCTCTGACAGGTGTTCTTTGTAGTGTTGGACTGGCCAGTCATAATCACATGCTAAGCAAGATGGAAAGGAATGAATAACAAGGCTTCTTTCTGAACCTTTTCTTTCTTTTCTGTTTGGAGGCCAGGTGGAAATCTTTAAGGTCTGAGGCACTTGGACACAGAAACTGACACAGAAACTGAAGCACAATAAGTTGGGATATTTTCCACAGTTATAAGCAAGGCCACTCCACACTCCCTCTGAATTATTTTTATAGTTTATAGCTTTACTACCTGCATGCAAAACCCTGCAATTGTCTACATGAAACATCATCTGCCAGTTGGGAAATGAAGAGAAATCTTCCTACACACAATTATGCAATATGGTTCACCTTCATGCTTCCTGTTCTTTAGAGAGCCCAAACTAAAGGTTTAAAAGTTTTCTTGTGAAGAAATACTGTACCTCTATTATTGTACCTATTTAAAACCACAAAAATATCAGTGGATATGAAAGGCATTTCCTTCCTTAAAAATCAGAATCACCCGATGTGTTTTGTAATATTCATAAAAATATATAGCTCAGAAAAATACAGTATGCATGGAAAAGGTGATGAACCTTCTCCTATTCAATATATTTGCAGAAACAACTTTATTTTTGTGGTGTCAGCAGCTCCAGGCAAGACACTCTTTGCTGGTATTATTCTTGCTGTTCTAAAGGAAAAAAAAAGTTTGCCATCTGAAACATTTTGCTTTCAACTAATTTTTGTAAAGTGTCCGAGAGACATTCTCTTTTCCGTGAGCTGGCGTCTGGATATAGTAATGCAATGAGCTCAGTGGCTTTCATTGGGATTTGTCACCATCATGTGACTATACAGTAAGGTCTAAAAATGTTGTTTCTTGATCATTTCTAAAGCAGGGGTTTGCAGCTCTGGTCCTGGAGAGGCCCCAGTGCAGCAGGATTTATACTCTAGGTCATATTAAAGCATCAGTTTCTAAAGGCCTGGAAAGTTAATTATCTGTGTACAATTAAACAGGTAGCCCATAGAATGAAGTAATTTAAAGATCAGTTGGAACAAGAATCAGAACATGTTTAAGTCCTCAAAGACTAGAGTTCCCTTCACAGAAACATTACTTGCCTAAGTGATCAATTAATGCTTAAACAAGCGCTGCTTGTAACATACTGTACAGTAGCTGGTGATGTAAGGTGACCTAAAGAAAAAGAATAAGAAAGACCTAGGAACAGCTGGACAGGTGCTCTGCTGGACCATCCCATATTGACTTGATCAGTCACCTACAGGCTCCAGGACCACAGCCATCTTCAGCCACAAGACACCAATGAATGAAAGCAACATTATGAACTCTAAGAGTATTTTATGCTAAAACTTTTTTTCCCATTAAGAAATAAAATATTAGGGCTACATGCAGAACTTCCCAGAAAGTGACAAAGGTCTTCAGTCCAAAATTAATTTGCTAGAATCACTTAATTTACCAGGGCAAAAGGGCTTTTATTAGTCCTTGGTGAATGATTTATGCAGTCAATAATGTTGTTTGAGTGATGCTCTAGACGTACTGCACGTGAAGTCACTTCTCCAGCTGGGTATTTTACTGGACCAGCTCTGATGATGTGAACTACAACAGCCCTGTCTCGCGAGGCATTCAAACCTACAACCTCCAGAACCCTGACCACGTGCACAGCAAACCAGTATGCTGTTCTTTACACTTACTGCATAACCACACTTATTTACACTGTGGTATCATGTGGTAAAATCTGAGAAAAAACAAGGATAACAGGATTAAAAATAGGCCAAACCCTGTTGCATTAGAAACCACATTTTCACTGCAAAAAGACAGCAGTTTTTTTCATGTAGACTGCTGTGACTGCTTTGTTGAAGTGTGGTACTTTCATAACTATTAAAACGCTCGTTAGCACCTAGGTGCTCTGCTTTCATTTCTATACTTAAGATATGGTAAGAGGTTATTAGCAAACTCCTCCTCAGGAGAAGAAGTGTTTCAAAGAGATGGTAAAAGGAAACATAGAAATATGATATCAGTATTGGCTCCTGGGAGTTTATGCCCCCTGACCGAAGCAGATGGAGGGAGGATGTCTCCCAGGATTTCGAGACTCCGAGATGTCGGAATGAGGAAGCACAGTGAGAGTGTCAGAGAGAGCTCACCATGACTGGACCACCTCATACTCCCTGAGACGACACCTGCACTTACTAACCCTGCTAGAGACTGAGGATCGCCTTTTGGCCTGATCGGCCAACTTCAGCCTGAAGGAAGACAATCATCTTCAACCACAGGAGACCAATGAATGAATATTTAGCGCATTATTGACCTAGAGCAAAAGAGAACACGTACTTTTTTTAAAAGATGATCCCAAAAATAGCATTTTTCCAGCAAATATACAGTACTTTTAAGCTTTTTTGAACATTTTAAACTTGTTGACTTGATTGCTGTTGACCACTGTTGATTGTTCATGCTTTGTGTATTCACATCTGCATCTGAGTTTTTTATCCTTTCATTTACCCATGGTGAACTAGTAATAGTTTTTCATTTTCTCTTATTATCCATATTATAGAATCTTGCTCTTCATCTTCTGTATCGGGGGCTTTGGATAAAAGGTATCTGCCAGGCAAATGATACAACTGCCCTCACTGCCTCAGGAGTAAGCAAAGTGTAGCTGACTCTGTGAATGTGGGACAGACTTCCATCACCTTCTCTGGCCATAGAAAATCCATTGGTACATTGGTATTCCCTAAATCTGAATCTGATCGCTGGCGGGACTTGTTAAACATGCATTCTTCATGCCTTCACATTCATAAAATGAAGTATTTATGCATTCATGTTCAAAGAGTGTGATATGCTTCAGACCTTGAACTAAAGTCATTTCCTGTTCAAGATGTAGCTGTACACAGACGCAGAGCTGTCTTTGACTGGGACTCCTAATATCATGACTAGAGAGTCTGTGTTTTTTGTGTTGCTATGGAAGTTTACAGTGGCAGGGAATCCTGGAAAGCATTAGAATATATGAGACCACCTTTTTTGGTTTGGGAAATTTGTTTGGGAAACACATACTGTAAATGTTCTACCAAAGCTTGGCAGTTAATTTATCCAAATGTAAGATTAAGATTAGAACCTCTCTGACCTGATTTCTTTGCTTCTGCTTTGTCTCTTTCTAAAAGTATTAATTTATAAGGTATGATTGGTGTGATCAGGATTTCTAAGGTCTCCTGAGTCTCCTGAGTACCCTGACACTACAGGATGCGTGCTGAAGGAACTACACTACCATTACTAGAAAAGAATATATTTGCACCTTCTTTCATGCAGGCCTCTGCAAGTATTTTTAATTTAGCACTGACATACTGTCTATATAGAAAATGCATGAGTCTTTGCAGTTTTATAGCCAGTGCAAAATGGACTTAAAAATCAATGAGGAAAACTGAGCAAATGTAATGAACTCGGTAATAAAGTTAAAGCATGCGATGGCCTCAAAGGAGCACATGAAGGATAATTCTACACTGGAAATCAGGGAGGAGAAACATAACACCTGAAGAAGGCTCAGCAGCTGAAAAAGAAGTGTTTCTTCTTTCTACTTCTCAGCATGGAATTAACCTTTACTTGTTCCGTTAGAAGGTTTGTCTTTCTCTCTTTGTACAAAAAAAAGCGACATCCCAGCCTTTGTCAGCAAACGCATCGATTACCGTTTTATCACAGCCTCTGTTTCAACAGACCAAAGGCTCACTTAGACTAAGAGACAGCAAGAGTGGATACATGCAAAAGGTCTCAGAAACAGTCTCGGTGCCAGTGTCAGGCTGTAAGAGGGATAGCATCCTCCGCACTGTTCCTTTGGATGGAGTCCCATGAGTGGAGTGGAAAGCTTGACCTCTCTGATAAGGGAGATATGGCAGAGCCAGACTAAGAATCCTCATATCCCTATAGAGACACAATGACAGCAGGTGACAAGGCCACAGCACTGTGGTAAAAAGTCACTTCATTTCGGGACAGCAGATTCTCTTCTTCGTCCACTGTTTGTGCTTTTACACTTATTTTCACAGAGAAGGAAACTTCCTCAGGAACAATCACGGTCAAGTGTTACTAAAGCAGATTTGAAGAAAAAGCAAGTAGCTCACCGTCCAAAACAAGCCAAGTTTGTATGCCAGCGTTCACATTTGGAATATCTAGAGTCTGCCTTTCCCTCCATTAATAATTATATTAATTAATAATTGCTTACACTTATAGAGTACTTTTCTAGACACTCCGCTCAAAGCCCTTTACAGGTAATGGGGACTCCCCT
Source organism: Lepisosteus platostomus (assembly GCF_059453375.1). NCBI lineage: Eukaryota > Metazoa > Chordata > Actinopteri > Semionotiformes > Lepisosteidae > Lepisosteus > Lepisosteus platostomus. Next base: position 51,977,920 of record NC_142613.1, read on the forward strand.
CCACCACCACCATTGTGCAGCCCACTTGGATGAAGAGACAGCAGCCATATTGCACCAGAACGCTCACCACACATCAGCTATCAGTGGGGAGGAGAACAGAGTGATGAAGTCAGTTCATTGATGCAGATTATTAGGAGGCCATGATTAGTAAAGGCCAATGGGAAATTCCCTAATGTCACCTAAAGCAGAGCTGTGCCTGTCATATATGACTTTATCTCCATGGACATTTGTGAACATCAAATGGAATCAGGGACTCTGGAAAGACACTTGATCTATACACATACTATAAAATGTGCTGTTCAGTTCAATATGCACATTTTAGCCCAGATCAATAATGGTTTCTGGAAGGATTCCATGATCTGCAGGTGATTCGAGCCAGGACTTTGAAATCAGCACTTCATCTGAAGTTTGTTCTGAGCAGTAGAGCTGCTGGTACGGAATACCTGCTGCATGACACCAAGGTGGGGGCTGCACTTCAGTGGAGGATGAAGAGAGTCTCCTTCTGTATGTGAAGCACTCTGCGATCCTTCAGGATGAGAGGCACTATGTAAATACAAGGGATTAGTATTGTAATGATTACTGCTATGCTGTTCAATGTGCAGGGCTGAACACTTTACTGTCAGCAGTTTTGATGTAGATGAAGACATGCCAAACACATCAACCAGCTTGGAACACTGCACACATGAGTGAGCTCAGATAACTAGGAACCAATGTTTTAATCCAGAGTGAAAATGAAAATTACGTTTTCATATCAGAAGTCCTTTAATACATTTTATTATCAGTGTGGCACTTTTTTGATTTTGCTTCTGGTAACGGAGACTTTTTTAAAGCCAATCATTAACTTTGATTAATCATCTAAATGAATTAAGTGCCTGGTTAATTGAATTAGAGATGCTTAGTTTTGGCTCGTGTGCTGTGATGTTTTTTTTCTGTGTGAGCTGCCTTGCTCTTGATGTTAATGAGACCCTGTTCATGTCTGGGCTCTGCTCTGAAGTCAGCATAATCAGCCACCTCCAGCACTCGTCTCGGGTTAATGGCTGTCACTGCACAGGGAACTGAAGGGATGTTGCTCACTATGTAAGTGATATGATATACAAGTGCCAAGGCTGTTAATTTGTTAATGTCTGTACTGTATGTGTGTCCACTTCAGTCATGTCCATTAAACATCAGCAAAAAAAAACATGCATGTTGAATTTTGTTGAGATTTGTTGAACATTACATTGGTAGGGGTGTGTGTGAAAACATCCTAGCAAAGGCCTAACTTAGTACACTGAGGTCATTTCAAATTACATACATTTAAATGCATATACTGTATATACCCATTGCATCAGTATAGCACGGTATAGTGCAGTGGTATATAATATTCTGATAGATATATAAAAATATTTGCAAATAGGAGACACACAGCACCATTCTACACCAGCAGCCCCACCTGGAGACACACAGCACCATTCTGTACCAGCAGCCCCACTGGAGACACACAGCACCATTCTGTACCAGCAGCCCCACCTGGAGACACACAGCACCATTCTGCACCAGCAGCCCCACCTGGAGACACACAGCACCATTCTGTACCAGCAGCCCCACCTGGAGACACACAGCACCATTCTGCACCAGCAGCCCCACTGGAGACACACAGCACCATTCTGTACCAGCAGCCCCACCTGGAGACACACAGCACCATTCTGTACCAGCAGCCCCACTGGAGACACACAGCACCATTCTGTACCAGCAGCCCCACCTGGAGACACACAGCACCATTCTGCACCAGCAGCCCCACCTGGATACACACAGCACCAGCACACTTCTACTTTTACAAACAGCTCTGGGATCTTTAATGATAAATAGTTTGGTCCTCCGTATGACATCCAAAGGAGGACACCTCCTACAGTCACCATATAAGGGGTATTGGTGTGAAATTCTGGCCCAGAAGGAAAGAGAATCACCTATTGGGCCACAGACACATCGCAGCAGCCTAAGAACATAAGAATGGTTACAAATGAGAGGAGGGCATTTGGCCCATCTTATTTGATAGCTAGAGCCAAGTTTGTCAACCGTCTCAGCTTTCTCTTGAAAGAAACCAGGATTCAGAAAGAAATCAGCTTCAACCCCATGGGAGGGGAGCATGTTCCACACTCCCACAACTTTTTGTAAAGAAAGGTCTCCTGCTCTCAGTTTTAAGCACACTTCCATGTGGTGTCCTCTTGTGCCCTCTGGTTCGTGTCTGAGGATTTTAAATATTGTATCAGCTCCCCACCTAGTCGTCTCCTCTGTTTAAGATGAAAAAATTCCAGTTTCTTCAGCCTCTTAGTGTATTGCATTCCCTTTAGCTCAGGAATGTACCCGGCTGCCATTTGAAATGAAGTCTAACAGGTGTGTTACTGTAAATACTGTAGTTTTAGCATAGCATCCCTTGTTTTAAACTATTGCATTCTAAATCAAGCATTTTGAATTTCATCTGCTCCTTCTAGAATTTACAAATCCTCCTAATTTAGTATCATCTGCAAACTTGACTAATATACAAGCTCTACCAGAATCTAGATCATTGATAGGAAGAGCAGTGGTCCTAAAACAGATCCCTATGGCACTTCACTACTTACATCACCCCAAGCTGTGTATTCAAACCCTTATCTGTACTCTGTTTTCTAATTATTAACCAATTCTCAATTCAAATATTTGAATGTTTTTCTGCAAGCCTACTGCAATTTCAGACTCAAACCTAGTTTTCCATGGAGGTCACCCATCCTAATTGAGACCAGACCCAGCTTTTGGGGTTCTGACTGATGAGGTCGGGCTAGAATGTGGTAATCCTGCTATTTTATGACATCGTGCTGAATATTAATTGAATAAAGAGAGCCTCTTCTGCTCTCAACTTCATATAAAAGAGAGACAGCCAGTGTTCAGAGTCTAGTTTGGAAAGGCAGCCATGCTGGCGAGACAAGACAAGCTCTTCCCAGCAGCGGGATGTTTAGAACTTACAGCAGGCTGTCCCTGTGATGCTGCACAGGCCTCTTTCTCTCCGCTTTGAAATATATGCATCGTTTCGTCTGACAGACAATAATCCTGGCTCTGGCTGCTCTCCGTGGGCGATGGGATGCAAGATGATGTGCAATTTAATGTCTTGGTCTCAATAACATCCACTTTGGAAGATGCATATTTACCAGCATATGCAAATTGTACATTGCTTGTTGCAAATTAAGCTACATTTCACATATTTAGCTGTATTTACAGTATATACTCTATTTATATATACTGTACTTTTATAGCTGAATCGAGTGCCTCTGAGATATTCTTTTGCTAAACGATTGCCTTCACCTGTAGCTTCAGGGATTTACCTATTTATAAAGGTCACCAACTTGTCCAAACTGGAATGCTGTGTAAACTTCATCCATGTAAAGGGCATGTGAGCATTGGCATGCAATATCCATAACATGTTAGGATGGATTTCTTACTTAATTAGTAAAGAAATTTATTTAAAAGTTTCCTTTTCACGCGAAGATCTTTTCCTTTCTGGGGCAATAGCAGACGGTAAGGTGTAAATCCATCCTGTCTCTGAGCGGCAGGCAGACTTGGTGTCAACAGGCACCATGTGGCCCGTGGGTGTGTTGATCAGGTGCTCAGACAGTAACAGGCTGAGCAATTTGGGGTGAGCTGTGCCAGCCTTCCAAGCAACTCGAACAAAGACACTTCACTTCAGATGTGTCGCATGAATTTATTCTTATTCTTATGAAAGGCAAGTCAGGAAAATACCTGATATGAAGTGAAAAATTGAGATTTTTACAAAGTTAAGGTGTGAGATGATGGTAACCAGTTTGGTGTGTGTGTATGGCAAGAATGAGTCTTCGATTTGTGTCATTAGAGACAATGAGAAGGCTATTCATGAGAGCTACGTATCTGCTATGTTCTTTGCATTTCATTATTATTTAATACTGTAAATACTGTATTTCTGTTTTCATAATACTTTAAATTATATGCACATATGAATACACTTACACTTGTCTAAGGAAGGAGAATAAGATGATCTAAGAGAGTTATTCTGATTATACATGATTTGGGGTATATGCACTATTTCAGGAACCTAGCAACTGTACCTCCTAAAACACGAGTATACTGTATATGTGTATACTATTGTAATATACTGGATTATTGTATATTTGATGAAGGAAGGAAGTATGCTACCATGGACATTGGCTTAAGTCTCATTTCTTTATTTGAAAAGTTTGATTTAGATTGGCTCCCTGCCACATGTAGAGGTGACAAGCGCATGCGGTACTTGTATCATACTGTTAGTGCTCTTTTAAAGTGACTGCAGGACCAGTGCTTGGCAATCAAATATTGTACATGTGGGAGCTGCAGTAATATGTTGACATTTGATGGGAAATGCCTATTTGTGGAAAACCTACAGGACTAACAGACCAAATATAACAACCGTTACAATTTTTTCTTACGGTGTGCAAAAAAATAGAACACCACTGATCCTTCTGAAGGAAGACTCTCTGTGTGTGATCTTCAGGTTCTTCTTTGATGTGTTTGATCTCACCGTGCTGCAGTGGAGTGGCTTTTGTTTTGTGTTGTGTTATTTCGGGACCTCAGGCCACAGGAAGCAACTGTTCACGAAAGAAACTGTATTATAAACAGTCAATATGAGCAGCTTTTATTCAACACGGAGAATGTTCATTGAAACTGAGGTCTCATTTAAACGGGATGACAAACGTAAGGGGCATGTGTATAATTTTACAGTGTGGAATTTAGTATTACTGTATGTCTCATCTAGACAGTAGAAGCATATATTGTAGCACTGTAACCCCAGTCACCACACTGAAGTACTGATGTGGAATTGGTGTGTGGTCCTCAGGGAAGAGTGCCACCTATTGGTCAAGGAGAGTCACTTTGTGTCCCTATATAGGATTGTCCCTTTCACATCTCTGACTATTTTCCTATCATTTATAGTTGCACAAATACGTACATACAGGTGTACATTTTCCTAGAATTGTTCAGTTGGAGTACCTTGCTCAAAGTGTCTCACTTGGGATTTGAACCTACAACCTTCCAGGTAGGAGTCCATTGTCCATAGGAGTCCATTCTGCTCCTTCTAGCACAGCATTAACACAGCCTGTCATAAAATCAGCAACACTACTTCTGTTCTTTCCACTAATTTTCCCTCCCCTTTCTACTTCATGAATTCAAATGAAAAGGAAAAATTAAAAGGGTAAAAAATGCATCCTTCTGCAGAGTATGAATTAGATTACTTAAGATGAAGCGAGGGAGTACGCTCAGATATTTTTTGAATCATTGCTATTTTTTGTATTAATCCTGCGTGGTTGGTTGGGTTTTCAGGCACTGAGAAAATGCTGGTCACGGATTCACAGCCTGACTGTCCACAAGGTATTTAAGGAGCCTCTGGGAGCTGCTGCATGATTCAGTGCTGAGCATCAGCCCTTAATAAGAACGGAGGATCATCTATCGTCTGTCCTATTCTACAGCTCCCATACTCACAGATTGCTTACAGTAAAAACACCTGGAGCACATATGGAATAGGTCTCCCTCCTGCAAAGCAATGCCTGGAGTTCGGCGTGCGCATTCCTCAGCAGAGACGGGTATTCAAACTCAGACTCATGTGCTTTTAACTGAAGAAGTAATGAAAAAGACTTTGATAGCCAGCAGTTAGGTATTGCAAATCATTTGGTGGGCAAATGATATTGCATAAAAATAGCAAAGAAAAGATAATAGCTTACAGGCGGCCATAGTTACTGTAGGTAGCACTTACTGTACCACCTGATATGTTTATCAAACAATATAGCTTTCCCAGCTGACTTCACTGTGCAGGGCCCATTTAATATTGTCTCATAAAGCACTTGCGCTGGGAATTAAGGCCATGCTACTCTCTGTGACTCCATCCATTCTCTATCAGAAGACTGCTTATTCCTGGTAAAGGCAGTGTCATCCTGAGGCCTCTCCTGGAAGCCTTGGGCAGAAGGCTGGAGCAAGGAAAGAACAAGCGAACTCCACAGGTCTGCACGAAATCCAACACCCCCTGGTGTGAGGCAGCAGTGTTAATCATCATGCAATTCACTGGGATGAAGGCAGTAAAATAACATTCATATCACTTTGTCGCCTTCCTACAAAACACAGATATAATTGTGCACACAGGTCTGGCTCCAGCATTTTCCCAGAGCTGCTAACCTGCAGTGGCATTGCCTGTGAGAAGCAATCATTCACACACAACCTTCGGTACTTGAATTGTCAAATACAACTGAATAACAAGACACCCACAGACACCTCAGGGCCAGGTTTCCCAGAAGCCAATTAACCTACCAGTATGTCTTTGGACTGTGGAAGCACACAGAGGAACGCACGCAAACTCCACACAGACAGCACCCCAGGGACTGAGCCTAGGGCCCCAGAGCTGCAAGGCAGCAATACTAACCACTGTGCTACTGTGCCGCCCCTGTCCAATAACACTTCATGAGAAATAGTGTCAATGAACATTCGAGGATCCTTATAAGGTATTTACTGTAGGTGCAGTGAGATTAAACTTAACCCATTTGGCTGAGGTCCACCCTCCTGCCTGCAGGACAGGGAAGTCGGGAGTGAACCAGGGCAGCTGGGCAGGTGGAGATGGGGAGGAGGAGGATTTGTGAGACAATATTGGGTTTAATTATGGTTTAGAACAGCTGGGAAGAAAGTGGCCTGGTTGTCATTATCCATCCAGAACTTACAAAGATTACAAGGATGACTTATCAATGCATCATTTTACAAAGTTTTACCATGATGATTTCTAAGCGATTTAAGATGCAAACTGAAAATGAGTCTTCAGTCATGTATTACCGCGCAGTTGTTCTGTATTTAAAGTAATTCCATCCCACACCTCCACACAGAAGCCATTTTATTTTAGAACAGCCTCCCCTATACATCTGTCTCACACATAGTCAGAGCCCAAGCTTAACCTTTAAAGCTGTCAGCCTGATATTGCATGTCACACTTGTGTTTCAAATGAGGATGAATCACAATCAGTTCATGTGTTCCTTTGGCACTTGAGATGGCCTTGTGGTCCTGTGAGTTATGATGGAAGTCTTATGCCTTAAGCCAGTTTTGCTTCACTTATAATGGAAAAAAGTCTGCACCTAATCCTTATGTGAGAGAAATTTTGTAAAGTCTTTTGTCAGTTAGTCCAGTTATAGTTGATAAAATAGCTGCAAGAACTGCAAATTAAAGAACCTGTTTATCAGTGCTGTCTGTTTGTATATATAGAATGATGAGTCTGGCAGTGCTGTGTTTCTTCATCATTAACATTTCGAATCTTGGGATTCTGCAGAGAAATCTATCGCCTTTGAGACACAGAGACAGTGCAGATCCACCTAAAGCTGACTGCACTCAAGGTGCCACCACTCACCGCACTGGAGTCCTCCACCTATCAGACAAACCCTTCAGCAAATGACAGCGCTCACAAGCCACAGAATCTGAAATGTACTTAAGGATGAAGATACCCCAGAAAACAAGGTGTTATACTAGTCTGCTGTTGATGGAATAAATACACGTACAACAGATGGGCAGAGCATATTTGTATCCAAAGAATTGTAGCCACGTGCAAAAAATATGCCCTTGTGACATTTCTAATATTAATCAGTCAAAAGGTAGCACCACGACTTCACACTTTCATCATCACTTTATATTTATTTTATATCACCAGCTTTTAGCTGATTCACTGATTTAGCTGAAGAAAGTTCTGCTGCTTCCATAGCTTAATATCTGACAGACATGCCTAAAGTGTAGAGCATTGTCGCACAAGAAAATCGGAATGTTTTCAGCATAATTAGGAAACTGAAATCCTTGATGGTGAGTATTCTAATCGAAAGGCAAAGTGTAAATACGAAATTGCAAAAGGACCCAGCACTGTACCTTGTTGAACACCTTGTGTAGTTGGGACATTCTCAAATTAAAGAACAGCCAAGGCGATGGAGATTTGACTTTACGTAGCCAATTATGAGCCTAACCAACATGTAAGCAGGTATGATGTTGTGATAGACTATCAAAAAGTATAAAAAATCTTTCCTCCTCACATGTCATCACATTGCAGAAGAGTACAAATTCCACATAAAATATGTATCTAAATGTACAATCCTGAAGTGATGAAAGTTTAGCTTAAAGGCATGTGGGCAAAGTTGAGATTTCTGGCACCTGATCAAGGTTACTGGTGCCTTTCTCTTTTTACAAAACTAACAGACTTTCAAAGCAGAGCTTTCTGTAAGGAGACAATGGAAACACACCACTGAGAGTGCTTCTGGAACATTTCTGATTAGCTGCTTTGAAAAAAGAGTACAATTTACTTTGGGTTCATTCATTCTTCAGTGACTGAAGTCACAATGAACACTAGAATAGTGAATTTCTATGCTGAAGATATTGGATAGTCTGCTCAATCAACCTCTCATTGAAAGGTCATTCAGGTCACCATTATTTTATTGCATTGTGAAGCTTTGCTCTTGGTTGCTATCAGCTTGCTGTCTCAGTGGAGAATTTAAAAAAGGAATGAGCACAGAATAATTCACCAAGTTAAGTCATATCCTTGTAAATGTTTTTTTTTGTTATGTTCTGAGACCATGAAGGCCAGGATGAGAGAAACCCACAAACACTAGCCGTGTTAGTAAATACCACAATGATTAGTCATCCCATGGAACATCTCCAAGTCTATGTAGGTCAGCTCAGAGGTATTGTATGTATCTGTTGCACACTGAATTGGGAACTCAGTCTGAGAGTGGCCAGACTATATTGGAGAATTGGAGATCACCTGCTCCATTTATCAAAAAAGAACATTTAATCACCACCAGATTCATCCTAAATTAACATTATGCTGGATATAATGTACACATATTTATTCTCAAAACTTCAGTTCAATATGGGGTACTCAAAGGGGATTTCAAATGACCTTTTTCACGTGCATACTGGGTAAAATAAGTGCATTGCCTTTCAGGAGTGTTTTAGAAGCTCAGTGTCACATTGGGCCGTTTCAGCACTCCTGGAATGGCACTGACCATGTATTTGTGTTTATAGGTCATACTGTAGTTTTGTACATATGAAGAATGAAATCACTATGATTCTATACCAACACAAGACAATACAATCCTAGTTCTTTGGAGTCATGGAAACAATTGTTAGTCACAGAATTGAGAAAGCAGGGAAGTACAGACCTAGGGGTTTGTACAGTTTGAAGATGCTCATTAGTACCTAAACTATGTTATCAACTGCCAGAATACGGTCACATGATTCTGCTCATCCAACCAAGAGCTTTCTAAACTGCATTATAACTACTAGAGAACAAAAGCTCCAAGACGCACACTTAATGTATGTGCAGAGTATTGCAAATGGGTTATATTATGTACAAAAATATTTAATCACAGTTCAGGACAAACCCCTTTTCCTGTCATTTAGCTCTCTAGGGTATAAATATGAGACTTAAGACCTAGAAATGCCCAAAGGTCTGTGTGAGGGACACAATGTTATTTGTTCTTGACACAGAGTTTTTAAAGTACTTAACAAATTAGCATCATTAAATTTACTTCATTGGCCACCAGTAACATTGTTCCTTGGTCTTTATCAGGTGATGGATGAGAGAGACGTTTGAAAGTGTCAGGATCCAGCCCTCCAGGATTAGATTTTGGGTACCTGTTTTAGACCATTATTTCCCAGAATTCCTCCTGCTAACACCTGTCCACCATCAACAGGTTCATGTCCAGTACAGCAGCCCTTGAGTGTCACGACCGCCAGCCAGCCCAGATCAACCCACAAAAGAGCTAACCACTGCCAGCAGCAGATTGATAATAACAATCGCCGCCGTACATGTTAATTCATTATCACACGCCCTACAGGCTGCGCTATTTAAACAATCCAAACCCGCTTCCCGCTGCTCGGTATTGAGTCTTCTAGAGAGACTGTTCGTACCTCACTTGCAAAACTTCTCCCGGCTTCTGAACTACCCTTTTACCCTCGACCTTGAACCTAGCCTTCTGTTTTGGATTGTACTCCTGTCTCCGTATCTCCTGGCTTTCAAACTACTTTTCGCCTTTTGACCATGATCTCACCTGACGTTTCGGATTATACTGTACGCCTGTTTTGGATATCTACCTGCTCCTGCATCTGCATAGGATCCGCATACCTTTTCATTGGGGATTCCTTACATTGAGCTGAGTATAGAGAGAGGCTTCCTTCTCTAGCCAGGCAGTTGTCCCACAAACAAACTGTGAAAACCAGGTATATCAATAAATGCCTATTCTTTCTCTCATATGTATTAATACATATGGGTCTATGCTTATCTTCTGTGTCAATGCCGGAAGCTCATATGAAAACATTTTTCCCATTTGCAAATGAGACAGAGTATATATCAGGATTACTCATCATGCTGCCGTTTCAGGCTTAGCTGTCAGCTTACTGAATAATTAATTGAACTGTCATGACCAATTAATTGATGTGTAAGTTGTAAGACAGCTACATTGCACAGTAGTTATTTCACGTCCACATAACCAAACCTGCTCTTAATCATCATTGTTGCAACTATTATACACAGGAGTAGTGAAATGAACAACAGCAATAGAAATAACATGTTTTCTTTAACTTAAGGTGGACACACACTGTGAAAACCCTTGGCAGAGAAAGACTAGAAATCAGTTTCAAGTAATGCTCATCTCCTATTGGACACAGCAATAACTCGGGACTTATTGCTTGCATTAAAAAAAGTACAGAATTGAAGATTCAAATCACTTCCTATAAAACTATCTAGCTAGAGTGATGATTCATGATTCCTACAAAGAGTCCACTTGTAAAATCTAGTACAGTGTGCAGTACATTCATAGTACCATAAATATAGAAATAGTTTAAAAAAGGAATTGATGCTTATCATCTGAGAGCGCACATCAACAGACTCTTAATTACAATAGCTGTGACCTGTATGCATGACACCAAACACTGGAAACTGAACACAGGTTCTGTTGTGTGCACTTGTCCTACCTGTCTCACTGCCTGGGAATGATGACTGGGTATCTCTCTCTTCTCTTCTACTGTATGTTGAAAGATGCAAGGTCCCTTTGTGTCTTGTCATGTGACACTGTCGTAGCACTCCTCTGCATTAGGTCACTCTTTCACCTGTGAGAAAAAAAGTCAACACATCGGTTTTCTCAGTCCTCAGCAGAAAGAAGAACATAAAAAAGGTTACAAGTGAAAGGAGCCATTCGCACTGTCTGACCTGCTTGGTAGTTAGTAGTTAGTAGTTAATTGAATCCAGGATCTCATCCAACTGCTTCTTGACAGAAACCAGGACATTAACATGAATGACATGGCTGGGCAGCTTGTCCCATACACCCACCACCTTTTGTGTAAAGAAGTACCTCCTGTTCTCAGTTTTAAATACACTTCCACACAGTTTCCACTAGAGTCCTCTGGTAAGTGTTTCACTGTTCAATATGAAGAAATTTGCTGGGTTAACTTTGTGAATTTTGAATACTTGTATCAGGTCTCCTCATGGGCTTCTCTGTTCAAGACTAAAGAGACTCAGTTTCTTCAGCCTGTCAGCGTAGGACAGTCCCTTAATACCTGTATCAGGTTTGTACTGTATATCTAGTTTAGGTTTTTGCTACCTGAATGCCATACCTAGCACATATATATTAAACATCATCAGCTGAATTAGAACTACTAAATATTTTTAAATTTAATTTACTGTTGCAACAGTGTTTGTTAATTTCCTATCTTGGTATTATTTGCAAACTTGACTAGTTTACTTACTATATCGGAATCAAGATCATTGACATAAATTAAGAAGAGTAATAGTCCTAATACAGTTACCTGTAGATACTCCACTAACTTGCTCCAGTCTGAGTATTCCCTCCTTGTTTGTATGGTCTGTTTTCTATTCAATATTCAATTCTCAATCCAACAACTCACATTTCTCCTAATGTCTACCCCTTGTGATTTGAGCATTCATATGTATGAGGAACTTTATTAAAAGTTCTAAATCCACAGATGTTTTTCTCATTTCCATGTTTCCTATTCCCTAGGATCTTATTTCCTTATGGTTTGAAACTAGATCCTGTAGTTTAGCTCTAAAGGTGCGCCATGGACACAGCCAGCTCTGTGGAACACGATGTGAAGGCCAGTCCATCACATCTCTCTACAAAGCAGAGAGAGGCTGAACATAAATGAAATGTCTTCATTAAAGAGACATTTAAAGATAATGTTGGCATCATTGTTTTGGCTTAGATACAAAACACATCATATCTGTTTTGTTTTGGTTCCTGCTCCCTGTTGAAGTGTTACAATAAATCACAGATGTAATGTGGACTGTATCTCACACTGCACTGTTGCGAACACTTCCACTGCTGCTATTCCTATCTTACCATCACTATTGCTACTGCTTATACTGTACTTCTGCTACTGCTACTACTACTGTTAATACTACTACTCCTACTTCTACAGCTACTGGTAATGCTACTAGAAGTAGCACAACTCACAGCTCTCTAGCTACACTCGTATATGAGATCTAACTCTGCCCATTCCAGTGACTTGGAGTAGGCTGCTGGCTGGCACAGTGAGTGATCTACAAGTCTGGCTGCCTGCTTGATCAAGTCCATGTGCTATCAAGGTTGATTTGAGAGGTTTCATTATTAATGTGGTCAACTCTGTACATGCTAGGCCAGAGAGACACAGGATAGACAGGAGTGATAGTTAACTCTGTGCATGCTGAGGCATAGAGACACAAGAGAGGTAGTCAGCTCTGCACATGCTGAGCCAGAGAGAGATACACTGGAGAGACAGGAGAGATAGTCAACTCTGTGCATGCTGAGCCATAAAGACACAGGAGAGGTAGTCAGCTCTGCACATGCTGAGCCAGAGAGAGAGACATTGGAGAGACAGGAGAGATAGTCAGCTCTGCACATGCTGAGCCAGAGAGAGAGACACTGGAGAGACAGGAGAGATAGTCAACTCTGTGCATGCTGAGCCATAGAGACACAGGAGAGATAGTCAGCTCTGCACATGCTGAGCCAGAGAGAGATACACTGGAGAGACAGGAGAGATAGTCAACTCTGTGCATGCTGAGCCATAGAGACACAGGAGAGATAGTCAGCTCTGCACATGCTGAGCCAGAGAGAGAGACACTGGAGAGACAGGAGTGATAGTCAACTCTGTGCATGCTGACCCAGAGAGAGGGACACATGTTGTGTGGAATGTTTGCAGAGAGAGGATGTAGCATTGCACAGCAACTGGAAGGTGAGAATAACCATTGTGCTGTGTGCGGAAATCTCAAACTCGAATCCTTCGCTATGTGAGCAACCTCTATACGAGTTTTCATTTATACGTGATGTAGTAGTTCCTACCATTGTTTTTACTTTTACAAGCACATTTTCATGAGCTGGGCTTCAGAGATTCTTCTTTTCTTGCATCTTCTCAGATGAGGAATTTACTTTTTATGATATTTTAACTTTTTATATATACATATAACTTGTTATATACATTTTTATATTAAGTGCATGTACTGTAGTACAGGATAGTGCTTAATGTTTATGTATTTGCTAATGACTGTAATGCTATAATTACTGTACTCTAAATGAGCAGAAATGTCATTGTTTTCCTACCTGATGTTTGTGCATCAGCTCATGGCTTCAAGTGTGTTACTTGAATAATTAACCAGAAATGTTATTGTTTGAATACTCTGGTATCTTCTGTGCTGTATTAAAGTGATGTCTGGGTATTTGAGAAAGTATTTTTGAGGTCTGGAACCAATCAGAGATTATAACACAGGAATTGCCATTCTAAAAGTTTTCATTTTATGAGCTGTTTTCTGAAGGGGATGGCTTGTTCTACATACAGCCAGTACCTTCTATATTATAACACGTAAAGTTTACCTCCTGTGGCTGACAGGGCCTCTTGTTACGCCCCTGAGCTCTGGAATTTCATCCCGAAGGATATCATGGAGTTACTTACCCTGAGTGCATTAAATCTAGACTCAAAACTTTTCTTTTCATAAAGGCCTTTATTTAATCAGTGTCTATGTCTGATACATTTTCTAACGATCCTGTGTCTTCTGCTGCACTTCCGAGTTCTTGTTTTTCCTATATGTACTTATACTGTACATGTCCTTTGTAAATTGCTATTCTCGTAACTGTTTTTTACACCTGCAGTAAAAAGCTTGGAGATGTTACTTTTAAAGGTGCTATGTATATAAAGTTTATTATTATTTTTTAAAGCTGCTTTTTGTGACAAGGTGACCATGTAAAACTCACTTTGAACCTTAACAGACCCGCGCTGTGACTTCTTGCGACCCTGCAGTGCAGAGTGAGCCTTCAGGGGGTCTTGGCACAGCCCTGTTCATCTCTCCCTCTCCCGCCTCTCACCTGGCACAGATCCTCATAGCGAGGGACCAGGGAAAAATCAAGTGAAAGTAATGCAATCAGCCCGGGACGCCACCACTTTCCACACAGGTCTCCTTCAGCAGGAATTCATTACCCTGATAAAATTCCCCCTGAGATGCCACAGCCTATTATAGCACTTGCACAAGATCTTATTATCGAGCTGCTATAACAATCACTGTAATTCTAGGAGGGGGCTGAGGTCTTGTACCAATTCTTCTCACAAATTGGAATCTGTTGTGCTGCTGTGCTGCTGCCCCCTTCCCACTCCACACACACACACACACACACACACACACACACACACACACACACACACACACACACACACACACACACACACACACACACTCTCACGCGCTCCTCCATCTGCCCCACTTTGAAATGTCTGTTCTGAATTATTTCCCAGTTTTGGGCCGCTGTCAGACCAGGAGAACGGCTACAAAAGAAAGGAGATCTTCTGGCCCGTCCAGTCTGTTCAGTAGTTCGTAGCTGATTGATACAAGGATCACAGCCAGGTGGCTCTTGAAAGAAGCCGAGGTATCAGATCAGCAACATGGCATACTCCCACCACCCTTTGTGTAAAGAAGCGCCTCCTGTCCTGATTGGATCTCATCGAGCTGGACATTGAAATAAACAGCTGAAATAACAATGTTTTCTTTAAGTGCTGTGAAATGATTTAATTGAAGTTGTGCATTCATATTTTGTCTTGTTTACAGGTCTCAAGTGGACACCCAGCTAACGCAATGACATCCTGACCAAGAGCGGAGAGCCGGTGCTTTGCAGCAGCTTTCTGATTAATACGTTATTTTGGCTCCATCTAGCTGACCCACCATGCCCACTGTTACAATTAAGCCTACCTTTTATTAATCCATTAAATTTTAATGAACTTGTTAATGGATTTCTGTTGCTTGAGCTGGAGTGCATTCTTTAAATACCACAAACACTACAAAACTGGGAAGAATGTGAAAAAAGATCATGACTCAAACTAAATGTGAATTGATTAGAGACAAAAGTACAGCTGCTGTATACATTTTATATTTCATATTTTATATTTTAATTAGAGCTACAGTATATAGCAAGAGTTCACCTCTGGATTTTAATTGTGTTGCTGCTGGTGTTTGGAAATAAAGTTCTCATTGAGTGTCCAGATATGCTGGTTGAACAGTGCTGAGTGCCGGGAAAGTGTTACTGGGACATGAGCTTTGGTCTTCAGTGATGAGAATGAGACCCCAGTATAAACCTCGTCTTACTGCTTTTGGCATCTTGTGTCACCAACATGTAGCTTTCACTTCTACAAGTGAAATCCAAAATAGTGATGCAGTTATATTA
The DNA here is from genome assembly GCF_059453375.1 of Lepisosteus platostomus. Taxonomy (NCBI): domain Eukaryota; kingdom Metazoa; phylum Chordata; class Actinopteri; order Semionotiformes; family Lepisosteidae; genus Lepisosteus; species Lepisosteus platostomus. The sequence goes on from NC_142613.1 coordinate 51,993,642, forward strand.
GAGGGGACACTCTAATTACCTCCTTTTTTTACACAATGTTGCCATTCCAATACAACAGAATCAATAAATAAATTATCTTCAACAAAATCTGATGAATTTAGAATCTAGGATACCTATCGCATTTTCCAGAACACACAATTGCTGGGGCATCTTTAAAGAAAAACAAGTTGCTGCTGTAAATGTTGCTGGTCGACCAGTAGGTGGTGCTCTTTCCTATAGACCACACTTTCCGAACCAATTCTCCAATATTGTGACTGGGGGAACTCCGTTGCAGGAGTGAGACTTTAAAATGAGGTCTTTATTACTTGGTCATTTACAATCCCTTGGCTATACAGCTTGGCTATCTTAAGATACCCCATTAATTCAATTGTAAAGCAGTTTCTCTATCTTTCCTCTCATCTGCTAGTACAGAATGGTGCTGTGTGTCTCCAGGTGGGGCTGCTAGTACAGAATGGTGCTGTGTGTCTCCAGGTGGGGCTGCTGGATCAGAATGGTGCTGTGTGTCTCCAGGTGGGGCTGCTGGATCAGAATGGTGCTGTGTGTCTCCAGGTTGGAACGGCATCTTTTGAGGTGAATAGAATATGTTACATATGCAAGCAATTATTATTCTTTTTTTCTTTAACTGTTTAAATAGTAAGGTAATGAAGCAAGAAAGCTTTTATCTGCTTAATTAATAGTGGGATCACAGATTTCAACCTTGCCTCGCCTTTGTTAGACACCTCTAACAGGCTACTTCACAGAATTTCAAAAAGAGAGGTTAATAAGAGGGTTGAAAACCTCTGTTCTAAGTCATGAGTGAGCTACATTTATTAACATATAAATTAGCAATTAAAATGCCTACTAAATAATGCATGGTTATTTAATTTGATGTTTCGCTGCTGAGCTCATTTCAGTATGAGGGACTGGAAAGAATAAGCTGGCTGGAAATTATATATTGAAGTTAAATATATTATTTTTATTATGAAAATTCCAATTTATGTATGCCACAATATAGTACTGTATATTTATACAACACATGGGTCTGGACCCCTGTTCCTGGAGCCCCTGTCCAGTTATTCTTATAGGACACTTGTTTTTAAAGATTACCCAGCCCTGTTAGCTATTGATAAATCAAGCAAGCCATTTATCCAAATAAGAGAACTTTGGACCTTGAGGGCTGAAGAGTACTTCGTTTTTAGTCCTAACTTACAGTACATCACCTTAAAACTTACAGTTAAAACAATCACCTGTTTAATGGATCACAATATAATGTTCCAGATCTTTGAAACTGGTGATTTAACAGTGACCTGCAGACCCTTCTGGACTATCAGGGTTTTTCATCTCTGATATAATAGAGGATTGAGCTGGTGATGCTTGTAGCCTGGCTATGCCAATACAGCCTCCCTGGGGAGGAGTGGTAAGGGTTCTACAGCCCAGTGTGTGAGGATTGCTGCTGTTGAGCAAGGCGCTTTACCCAAATTACTCACTAAATGTCCTGCTGTATAAACAGATCTCCAGGTTATCTTGTATGTAGCACTTAATAAAATAAACGTTTTTTAATTTGGAATGATTGCTGATGATTTTTCCAACACTAGATCTCGTTGTCAGGACCTTGACACCTGCAGGGCCTGGTATAGTATCTCTGATTTCCTGTTGCAGTTACATAGTTGGTTTACTTATTTAATTAACTCAGAAAATTAGTTAATTCAAAGAAATCAATAACTGTGACACAGTGTTTTGAATAATTAGCTGTAAACGACCTCACAAAAAGTCCTATATACTGTCCATTATATCTAATTGTGAAATAATTGGATTAATAGATAAACTGACTGGTTAGGCTGCAGAAATGCAGCAAGGCAGTTAATCCCAGACAACCAAACTTTGAGGAAAAAAAAAAGTTGATTGAATATGCGGTCTTGTTATAATGCATTATTTGGTCATGCCTGAAATTAATTTAAATCAATATGCTTAATAGCAAAAATATTTAATCCATTATTTTAAAAAATGTTCTTTCAATGATCTGAATTGTTATGTCAGCACTTCTTAAGTTCATTTGATTTAACAGCTGTTTTTGTTGTTAGCCAGCTAACTTCACTTAGTGAACATGCAGGTGTAGCAGGGCTCACTGCTGTAGTGTCATCGCCCCCTAGAACCCAGGACTATGCAGAAATCTAGAACTGTGCTGCTGGCTGTGTTGTGTAGCAGAGTTCGCTGCTCTCTAGGAAGCTGTGCGGAATCGAGCCAGCGTGCGACCACAATCCACTCCACTCTGGGTCAGATGGAGCGTCACTCGTCACATAGGCAATGAAAGCCTCCTGCAGGCGTATTTAAAGCAGAACCCGTTTGAGATTCGAGAGAAAGAAAGTGAGATTGTTCCTCTGTTTTAAATGTCCACCCTCCGCTGAAACGCTGAGGGATGGAATACTGCACGTTGCCACTCAAACTGGAGCACAGCACGGAGCTGAAATGAGGTCTTGTGAGTAAGTGCGCCTTCACTGCAATTAGATTCTTAAAGTGCTCGGGGGAGGAAGATGTAGCTCCATTTAGGAAATGGTATGGTACTGAAGTAGAATGTGCTCTGTGGGATTATAAAGAGTAACACGAGCTGGTTAGCTCCTCTCCTGACAGAGTGATGTGCTGCTGATACAAAACGCTCTAGACTGGGTTAAGCATGCCTGGAGACTCATGGGAGTCTTGTCTGGTCAAGGCTCTATTTCACACAAAAGAGCACCAAAGCGAGTTTTGTATGAATCTCAGAGTTTGGTGAAGTGTATCTTTACTACTCCCTGCATTGTTTATTTATTTTGATTCCTGTTGCTAATTTCATACTATCTATCCATTTTCCATCCACTCCAGGGCTGTGGGGAGCCAAAGCCTATAATTCAAGGGGCGGAAGGCAGGATACACCAGGACACCAGACCATCACAGGGCACACACAGACACAAACACAGACACGCACACAGTCACACCAGGGCCAGACTCCTACATGGTGATCCTAAACACTGGAGCTCCTCCAGGCTGCTGTCTCAGTCCTAGGCTGTACTCCTTGACACCACTATTATTGGGCTGATCAACAACAACGATGAGTCTGCATACAGGAGTGAGGTGGAGCATCTTACAAGATGGTGTCTTGACCACAATCTGGCCCTGAATGTCAAAAAGACAAAATAACTCATTGTGGACCTCAGGAAACCCAGAGGGAGTCACACCCCAATCAGTATCAAGAGCACAGCAGTGGAAACTGTCCTCAACCTGCAGATCTCCACCAACTTGGCTTGGTCTCAAAACACAGTGCAGAAGGGCCTGGTCAGCTCTCCAGCCCTTCATGGCTACTTCCACCATTTCCACCTGACTTCTCTATAGCAGGACACTTCTCGGTGTCCTGCTCGTAGATTTCAAATGACAACTACGTCTTGTGAAACTTTATGAGTAATTATGAGACTGTAATGTCATTAGCACATAGTATATGGTTGTAAAGGATGATGCAAGTTATTAAACCACGTTATGTACTGTTTTTGAAGGAGTTTAAATTGAAGCAAATACTTACAGCAAAAATTATTACAGTCCCCTGCCACTAGTGTTCGGTTTAGGGGTCCAGTTCAGGGTATGATTATCTTACATTATTCCATTTAGACTTCAGAAATCCGCTTATTTCCTAAACTTTTTACTCATTACATTCGTGACTCCCAGACGTTTTATTGCATCTTCCTTAACACGGCATGCTGTGTATGGGCTGAAGACAGACAGTTTATCGGAGCTTTTATTAAGGGTGTGGACAGTTTGCCATTGATGTGTTCTAATACAAAACACACTAGGTTTTATTGCAGTGCAAGAAATGTAGAAGATATGGCTCAATGCACAGGACATCTGGAAGATCTCCTGCTGTGCTCCATCCCTGTAAAAGCACTTTGTCTGCTTGTGAAGGCAGGGAACCAGGTGTTGCTTGAGCATATAAGGAGAGAGCACTGTGCAGGAGTCTTTTTCTTTGTTCGTGTAGAAAGCCATCGATGATTTTCATTTGGTTTTGGAGTTTTCTGCCGTCTCCTGCTAGCCCTTGGTCTCCAGAGTCAGTCGCTCTGCAGGCTGAATTTTCTTTTGTTTAGTTTTTGAAGGCAATTCAAATCAGTTAAATGTTAGGACTTGTCTGGATTGCAAACCCTAATCAAAGAATCAATAATAATAAGAGAGACTGTTGTGTAATGTATGCAGGGGAATCAAACTCTCGGCCTAATTCCAAGTGAAGAGCCATGTTGGTAGACATCAAAGACCTCCTGTTTTTCTCAAGCCCTGGACAGTGAGCTTTTCATTTTCTTATAAATGTCACATTTACATGAAGAACACTTACATTCCTTGCTTTTTAATTGCTCTTATCTACTCTGTCCTAGTCTTTCATAGTTGCACAATTCCTTTATGGCTCACAACAGAGAAACATGTAGCTGCTAAAACTCTTGTAGAATGTTCTAACATTTTCTGTTTTCTCTTACATTGTTGTGTACAATCTTAGTGGTACACAAGTGTACAGTAGTACATGCAGGTTGTAGAGCCATATGATCCAAATACAGTGGGAAGACGGTGAACTACAGTGAGCTAGAAGAAGCTGCTTCTGAAGGACTCAGGTGCTCATCATGCTGACACACATTTCTTTTCCAGAGAATGTAGAGAGTCAATAAAAGAGGCTGACAAGTGTATTGTCATTTATTGTATTCTTGTTTTAGCGTTAATTCAAGGCTAATTAAAAGTGTAGGATTTAGATTAAGGAAAGTTATGTTAGATGTTCTCCAATGTAGTATAAAGATCACATTTACACTACTGTATACCTTTTTAAATTCTTATTTCTGAACTAATCAAATGAAGGCTTTCAACTAAACAGTGGAATGGTCATGAAAAACCCTTTGTATCCACCCTGAATGCACTGCCCTAGGTGCTTACTGACTCCTCTTTCTGTCCTTTATGGTTACAAGTAAGAGAAGCCATTCAATCCATCAAGCCCGTTTGGTACATTAGTTACTAGCTGACTGATACCAGGATCTCATCCTGCTGTTTGGAAAGAAACCAGAGTATCTGCTTCAACAGCATCACTGTCCCAAACCCTCACCACCATTTGCGTAAAGTCACACCTAGTGTTCTGCATTTTAAATGCACATTCACAAAAAGTGCTTGTTTAGAAAACTGATGTTTGCCTTTCATTTGAGTGGAAAGCAGAAAAGACTGAGGAGGGGGAAAAAAAGTATAGGCCACTGCCTTTGGGTGGAATCTGACACGGATATTAGTAACAAGTTCTATGTTCTTTTTGTTTGTACTAAGGATTTTGATCCTTGTGTTAAAATCTGTTCTGACAAGCTTTGGGTGTTCAGGGCATGATTGTTCCACTTTGACACATGCCTTTCACTCTATAGTGCAAAGATTTTTAAAATCTCACCCTATGAGGAATATTCTGCTCAGTGATATTAATAATAATAAACTGTAAACTCTAGGATACTGCAGGTTGACCCCTGTGGTCATTTTAACAGAAACCCAGACAAGAATGGCATGGAGACACACCATCTGGATTTATGTGTAACATTCACAAATACTCTACCCTGTATTGGTTAGAAAATGGATGGAGGATGGATGATCCCTTTTATTGTTAATACGATAATAAACATGTATACGGGTTGTTCAGACTGTCAGGTTTTCCTGCCAAAACTATTACAGAGAGTAAGAGCTCTCTCACAAAAGAATCCAAAACATTACTACCTCAAGAAGCTAAATACAGTCTATGAAAACAATAAGGTACTGTACATCTGTTATATTCCAGGCATAAAACATTTAAAATTGAATAATTTTAAAAATAGATTCATAATAGTTTAATATTTTGTAACTGAAAAAACAATTTACTTTCATTTGAAACATGTGATACTTCGGACTCTCAGTGAAGTAACTGTGAATATTCGATGTCCATAATTATGCGTACGACGCCCCCCAAAAAGGTCGCACATAATACATCTGAAGTACTAATTTTCCATTCTAAAATGGATATGCAATACAGGAAATCTAAATTCCGCACCAAGACACGGAGAGTTTTCAGTGTCCTCTATTACACACTGCATTGCATTGCGTGTAAGGCAAATTAAAATGAACCTACACCGCTGGGCTCTGGCAAATTAAATGCACATTCCGACTTCATGAAATAAAAACATCACTGAGCATCGCTAAGAGAGAAGACAGTACGGAGCTCTGCTGCCTTTCTGCGCTCGCCTACTTTACGCGTTAAAAATGCAGCGCCCCGCGTTTCCTTGCTGACAGCTCTCACCGCCTGTGAATTAAGGCATCACAGTCATTTCTCAAACAGTGAAACAAAGCGCGTCATTGCAGTTTCCACGGAAGGAATGTGCTGCCCATCATGCAAGTATTCAGAAATATACACCCAGCAGCGTTTTACCGAGTCTCCTGGGTCACTTTTTTGCATAGTTATCGCTGCAGGAGAGTTTTCTTCTTGCATGAAAATGAAACATGCAAATCGGGAACCAAGCAAAGCAGCCCCTAGTATTTCCCTTATTATTTTTCTAAGAGAACGCTGTTTTCCTTTTTAGAAAACCTCACAAGGCTCGTTTGTTTTTTTTCTCCAGCCGACGGGGCGTGTTAGGGAAGACAGTCATTCTCCTAGAGTTCAAACGGCACCAAGAAAGCGGGAGCACTGCGCTTCGCTGTCCTTTTAAAAGCTCCACGTGTTCTCCAGCGCCCCCTACGGGCGTAGTGTGGATATTGGCTAACTGCTCCCCAGCAAGATCAGGCGCTCCTGAGGCGCATTAATACAGTAAGTCATGATGTCCCAGCATTTCTCAAGAATTTTGGGTGACGGTTGTTTGACGTCATATGAAAACCAATTCAAGACTACAGAGGCAGAGAGAGTGCTATACTGTATATCTACAATACTTCATGACATGTGTTTATAGTGTCACAGTGGTTAGCATTGCTGCCTGACAGTGCTGGGGCATGGGTTCAGATCCTGACCTGGGGTGCTATCTGGGTGCAGTTTGTCTGCTCTCCCTGGTTTCCCCTCCCTTAAAGAGACCTAGTGGTGGATTAACTGGCCCTGGTTTGAGTACGTTTTCTGTCTGCCCTGCAATGGACTGGTGTTTAGCCCAGGGTGTATCCTGTCTTGTGCCTAGTGTTTTTAGCATAGGCACTGGCTCCCCCACAGCCCCGAATTGGATAAGCAATTAGTAAAAGTGATGTGATCATATTATATGTTATATAGGAAAGAGATTGCCTTTGTAAAAATAGCTCTGCCAAAAATGTACATTTTACACTTCATTATATCCTTCAGGATTATGACAGAGTACTTAGTCATAATTGTATAACTGCTGTGTTTTTACAGAGCTGGAAGCTCACCCCAGGATCCATCCACTCGATCGCCCAGGCGCTGGCGCACTTCAGAGAAGGCGAACATTTCCCCACTGAAGTGGGCAAAAACACACAATGTAAAACAGGCAGGACTGTCGTTAAATGAAGCGGGGGGGGCTGTATTCAAGACCGATCTCATTATCCGCAATGGAAGAGAGAAGAGAGCAGACCCTTTCGTCGGCAGGCTTGTGCCCGGAAACTCCTGGACTGGCTGAGATGGCAGAACCTCACTGCGCCAGTTTATAAGCCAGGACAGCCTCTGTCACGGCTAAGATGAGCAGGACAGCAGCCAGCACCATACTGGGCAGGAGATAATCTCCAGCACGGGGAGCAGAGAGGCACTTACTGTAGCAGCAAACGGCACTTCTTACAGCTCAGAGTAGCCTTGTGAAATCTCTGGGCAAGCTCTGACCAAGCCTCCTCTTAGCTCTAACAGGATCATCCTCCAGGCTCATATGGTGACTGGTGTCTAATGCGCTTTGAGGAAGACACTCCAGCACTGATTACAGAGCCCTTCTCTCATCTTTTCCTCTGAAATCATCAGGCTCATCAAAGCTGAAGCACGACATGCTAATGGCCAGATTTCAGCTTCATTCTTGAGTGGATTTATGACCATTAGTATGCTGGGTAAAATATCAAAACTTTAAAAATGTTGTTTTACAGTGCTATTTTGGCAATACACACAGCAGTTTTGTTTTATAACTACCATACAGAGTTCTGTAATCATCCAACCAAACCCTTATTAGTTGTGCCAAAAACACATAATGCAATCAATGCAAAAGCTAAATTATGTTTTAATGACAACATTTTTCAATGAAAATGACACCACTTACAAATTTAACAAATGCACATGAATATTATACTTGTAGTTTACAAGCATTGTATACTAGGCAAAGGCATTTTTAATTCAGCAAGGTCTTCTGTGAAAACAGAGGGGTGTTGCTGGAAAGATAAGATCAAAATCTACAGCAGGACCTTCATGGGTACAATTGCACCTGAAAGGCAGTGGACTAACTATTGAAACAGGACAGAATTAGGTGCTACTTCCTTGAGGTGTGCAGGACAGAACAGCAATCAACAATGCAATCAGCAGAAATCTGACCAACCCAGTTAGTGGACTTGAGCCAAGATCTGTAGAGTGTAAAAACCCATGTCAAAGGCACACAGAAACTGTCCCAGGCTGCCTTTACTGTCAAGTGCAATAATGAACTACAAGTCCTGTGTGTTACTATTGTTAGTGGAACATCTTGGGCTATTCTCTGATAACAAACAGAATTCTCCATTATGAAGGTCAAAACCCCAAGCTTCAAAATCAGGTTTGAAAAAATAAAGTTTTTAATTCAAAGCAAGGATTTTTCTCATTTGATACGATCCCTGCATACCTTTCGGCACTAGTAATGTTCAGATCTAGAACTAGCTTCCCAGCCATGCTTTTGAAGATGATACCCTGGCTTCTTTTAAGAAATGGCTGGATGAAATCCTCCAATCAAGACAGGAGGCACTGCTTAACCCAGAGAGTTGTAGGAGTATGGAACAACTACCCAAAAATTTTTGTTGAAGCCAATCATCTAGCTGTTTCTTAGCTTCTTTCAAGAAACAGCTAGATTAGATTCTCCAATCAGCACAGGAGACACATCTTTACACAAAGAGTTGTAGGAGTGTGGAACAAGCTGTCCAGCTATGTTGCTGAAGCTGATACCCTGGTTTCATTCAAGAAACAGCTGGATGAAATTCTCTGATCAATTACCTAGCAAAGAGCCTCATTTGTAACCTTTTGTGCTGTGTTTTAATAGGTCTCATTTTATGACTGATATACCTTTAGGGTGGTAGCAGATGTAAAAACAATCTTGTAAAGTACAGCTTGGGCTGAAATGAGGGCACAGGTTCATGAAACCAGACTCCATCATTGCTCTCACAGCTGTCACCAAAAACAAGCTTCTGACGAGCGTAGGTCATCTGAGCCGTGCTGATATTCACAATGAAGTAACAGAAAAGAGGCCAATATCAATATCACATGAAAACTGTCACTGGAAAGGTTATTTTAAATCAATAAAGTGATTCCCCCTTCACACACTACATACACAGTCCATTTCAAAAGTATTCAGACCCTTCCTATGATGTCCAATTTAGTACAGGTAAATTCCAAAATGATGCACGCACATTTTTTCTACTTAATATTTTATCCAAACCCCAAAACGCTCAGACTGAAGGCTTCAAGGGCTAAGAAGAGTTACAGTAATTGTCAGCAAAAACTAAAGATAAAAAAAACTTAAATGTGTCGATTGCATAAGTATTTAGATGTGGGCGCTGCTGTTAGAGAAGCACACCTTTGGTAGCAATTAGAGCTACAAGTATTTTTGAAATGAAGAGCAGAAAAAACTTCTCAAGCAGCAAGCAGATCAGTTACAAGCGCCAATCAGCACTGGTGATTGTGCCCTCAACTGAAACAAAACCAAGAAAATCCAGGGTCTTCCAGGACCCCAGCTGAGTATCACAGTCTCAGAGGAATATGCTGTAAATTCTTTCTTTCAAGTCAATATCACTACTAATTACAATTGTCTTACATTTTCAACCTTTATTATTAATTAGCTTCCTGGAAGTACAAACAGAACTGGTTCTCGGGGGCAGAGGAAGCTTGCTCTTGGATGTCAAGAAGAAGCTGTGTGCTTGGGTGTGTGTGACAGAGAGCAGAAGGGAGAGAGAACTGACTCCTGGGGTTCAATATAAAGACCAATGCCCCAACCTTGTTACCCATTACAACTCAGCAGCCTGGCTCGATCAGCAGTTCTCCTGCCAGTCAATGCGCATGGCAGGCAATACTCCGCTCTTGTCAGCACTCAGAGGCATGCTGGGGGGGCTAAATGCTGCTCTGGTCTGCACCATGTGGCCTGAGCAGACTGTGTCGGGCTTGTTCTGCAATGGAGGCTTTTACTGAGCTTGAACTCTTTTAGATTCTGTTGTATATGACCTCAGAACCTACATATGTAGTAATTCAAGGCATGCACAATGCTGGATGTCAACGCGACATCGCCATCTTTTCCTCATGCGCTTCCTCTTAATTAATCACTTCCTTTGCAGTACATCAGATATCAGTGTGTGCAACTTCAGTAAGATAACAACGCGACACTCTGCTGTTGATAGGAAGCTCACAAACAATACACATACACAATAGATGGCATGCATTTGATTCATCGCTGGGGCACGAGTGAATCTGAAGCATGAAGACTATTAACCTTAAAGAGCTGCCCCCTTAATGGCCAGTCCTATTGGATTTTAAATGGCGCCAAACTCTAGAAGTCAGCTGTGTGTGGCTTTTTGAACTGAACACATCGATAAAAGCAGTACACCAGGATCTATTAAAGGAAGTGGAAAGCTCCTGTCCACCTCAGGAGATGTGAAACATGACTCCCCACAATATCTCACTCATCTTCCCTTTTCCTTCCCGTGCGACAGCTGCGCACCCTTACAACAGCTCTGCTGGAGAAGCTCCTCCCTGTCTCTGACTTCAGCACTTTTCAGTCACACTGCACCTGACAAAGTACCGACAAACCTAAGCAATGACACAGATTGCACAGGAAGCTCGTATATAGAAGCATGCATAATGCAGGCTTTTGAAATTGAGTAAGTGCAATTGGACACACACATTACACATTAGTCCAATATCAACCTGTCATATGTGTTTATTTTCCTGGTATATAAATAGAAAGCAGAATCAAGCCCAGAGTTGTTTGCAGTCACCTTCATCAGCCTCTGATATCAAATGCGATGAAGAGTCTAGTGTTGCCAGCACCTCATGCTTGTCATTTGCATGCTGTTTGTTTGTTTTTCTCTAGAATAAGCATCAGAACTGCTGACTCGTGCAATATTGCTGTAAGCCTGTAATAATGACATCCTGCTCTCTCATCCCACACCACTGGGTTTTTCATTAATTTTTGTTCAACATTTTAAATGTTGTTATTATTCTGCTTCTTTCAGATGCTGAGTATGTGCAGCTTGTATGGTTTTATATGTTTTGAACGGACAGCAGAAATGCTTTTTTGTTTGTGCTGCGGGGAGTGGCACACTGGCAAGCTACCTTGCAGCAGGGGGGCCCTGGGTTCTATTCCAGACCTGGGGTGCTGTCTGTGTGGAGTTTGTATGTTCTCCCTGTGTTCCAAAGTCATGGTGGCAGGTGTAACTATCTGGAAGTGGGAGGAGCCGCGGTGAGCACAGGTATTTAGCCGATGCCCCACTGAGGGATGGAAGCACCGGCATGAGGTTAGCGCGAACTGAAAATAACACAGGAAGGGGGAAAAGAAGAACAAAAAGGAAAAAGAAACATTCGCCACTGTGCGCCATGACATCCAGGCTGGGCTGACCCTATTTAACTGGGTCCAGCCTGGGAAAAAGAGTTAGCGCTTAGCAGGGCGGTAACCAGAATGGACTGACTCTATTTGACAGGGTCCAGACTGGAAGAGCAGGGAGCAGAAATCCAAAACAAAATAAAAACTCGACATCTGAAAAAGGTCGGCTTGATAGATACACGACAGGACAGGCAAAAAGAAAAGTAAATAAGAAAAAAAAACTGGTCTTATGCTCGGTTACATTCTCCTCCGGGACGGCCGGTGGAGGTTCTCTCTTTTCAGGGGATGCTCAAGGTGTTTTTAAAGAGCCCTCCTATAGTAACGCGTCGCCCTTCATTCAGGGCTCTGAACTTCCCCCCCCCCCCCCGCGTGATGTCACACAAGTTAACTGGATTCTGGGAAAACTGGCCCTGGTGTGAGTGTCTGTATGAGCCCTGCAACAGGTACTCTGCTGCCATAGAGCTTTGCACTGTTAAGATTTCAGAGGTGGGCAGCGTCACTCCTGTAACAAGGCTCAGAGTTACATGTGAGCAAAAAAGTGGAGCAAATTCTAGGAAGTTCAAGAAAGCTATTGTTTTGCCTTTCTGCAGTGGTAATTAATGTTGCTCTGCACTACAGGACTCAAAACAGCTTAATCAGTCTCCACACAGGGACAAGATCTCCTTGGGGGACCAGGCTGCGGTGTAGTGAGCACATCGGACTGAGGACGAGCTCGAACCCGTTGCTACGGCTCTGTGTGAGGGTCACGCTTAGGGCTTAAGACAACGAAGCTTCTGCATGTCATCTGGCCAGAGAAAGAGAGGAAGGGAATCTTCAGTACCGTTAGGGCACAATGTTTTTGTTAGCTGTTTATTTTCACCTTTTCTAAAGAGCAAAGCAGTGTTTGGACCCTGAACTCCAGTATTATAGTGGCCTCAAACTCAGCTGTGCTTTTGTATTACGTGCTTCAATGATGTACTGTAGCTGTCCAGTGGGCCTATAGAGAACAGCAAACAATCTGTGTCTGTGATCTAGTCTGTTATGATCCTGCCCTAACTGGCCAGCTCGCTACATTCACAGATATGGCAAAAGTAAGAAGCAGGAAAGCAAATAAGAGACAGGCCACAATCACTGCTTGCACATTTATCTACCATCTAAATTTTCCTTTGTAATATCTTGGCTGATCTTCAGATGTACACGGGCCCACGCAGGTATTTAATGTCTGAGTTATGGGTTTAAGCCAAAGTCCTTGCATCTCCTATGTCTTTACAGCTCCCCCCTACCAACGTCTGGATGAAATCATGATGCCAGCCTAATCTGGGGACTCTTATTTAGACAAATAAACCCAGCTGTCAGCCTTTTAGCACCCAGCTCAAGAGGATTTTGCTGTTTTACAGGCTATCAGGAGGAAAGTCTGGCAGCCTGAGAAAGAAAGTAATCTATTGAGCTACATAAGTTGGAAAACTGGCTCCTGGCATTTTGACGGGAAAAGGACATCTGTCCCACTGAGTCAGAGGCTGATTATTTTTTTACTGTAAAACAATTTCTATCCACCTGCTGATTGCTAAGAGAGTGGGTTTATTCTTTTCCGGGCATCCTTGAAAACATGCTAAGTTAAAAATGTATTGTAGCGACAGCCAGCAGATGCTCATTCTCTGCATAATATGGGGTTTTCTACAGAATGTCATTGCCATGTGGTGCGTTTTTACAACATTCCAACAGATATCCACAGCAGCAGATACCGATACTGCGCATAGAAGCAGCATCAGTGCAGCAATGCACCCAGAAATGCAAGAGGTGGAAGTCTAAATTAGCTGTCAAAACTACAGCCATACTAGTTTAAGTGTATTGACAAACTGAAATATCGGGATTTGTTTTTTCCAACGACAGAAAGGTTACAGGAAGGAAAGCGAGAAGAGGCAATTCGACCAGTCTGGTCCATTTGGCGTTAGTCAATAGATCTCAGGAGCTCATTCAGCTGTTTCTTCGAAGAAACCAGAGAATCTGCTTCACAAACATGGCAGCTTCGATGCTTCTACCACCCATTGTGTAAAGAAATTCGTTCTTTTCTTAGTTTTAGAAAAAATTCTACATAATATTCACTTTTGTTCTCTGGTTTGTTTCAGTGCTGATTTGAAAGAAATCCACGAATTTCTGACGATTGCAGTTTTGCCATAACCTTACAAATTAGCAATACATTTACTAATATCTAGAACATTTTATTATTATTATTATTATTATTATTATTATTATTATTATTTGAGAGACTCACTATCTATTCCTCACATCGTGACAGGAAACTACTTTCTGGGCTGCAGCTCTATTGAGATTTCTCCCTCAGTAGGATTGGGAGCTGTCCTGATTTCTATCCACCTGCTGATTGCTAAGAGAGTAGGTTTATGCTTTTATGGTTTGGGAATTCTGGGCTTTGATATTTGCTATTTGGGGGGAGAATATTTGTCTAATCACGGAGCATTTCTCACAGTGAAGAGTGACAAGAAAAAAAAACACTGTGATACTGTATGTGTGCATTCGGTATCCTCACACAGTGAATGGAAAGAAACAGAGCCTGATCACACAAAGTACGGAGTAATGTGTCTTGGTTAATTCATATTCTGAAGCTTTTTTTCTGCAGTTGCCATATTTGTATTGATATTTACTATGACTCAACATTCCTATTTCCACAGCCATGTCTTTTTAATAACTTTAATGTGATTATAAAAATGATGTAAAAACCACCCATTAACTACAAAAGGAAAGGCTTCATTTGCATTTCTTTCTGAGAATGTCGAAAACCAATTTGCAAAGATAATGCTGATAGCGCATCATAATACAGTAAAGACACCTTAACAGCTGTGATTTACCCTGGAGTTAATGTTATGTAAGACTTTACCCATGTAATTGCATTATGTTAAATTGAGTGAGTGATCAGGTTGCTCACATATCTTCTTTGGCAGCTTTGCAAATCCTGCAGTAAAGTTAGTTAATAATACAGCGAAAAGGCGGCTTCTGGAACAATTTGTGGTAGGTACAGTACATTTAGAAATGTAACAAGTAAAGGTTTATTCCACCCAGATGGAATTATTTTGGCAGTCCAGTCTTCCTCAGTTGTGAGTGGCTCAAGAAGGCTCAACAGCTGAAACGCTGTGTCTTTTCTGGGTGGAATTAACCCTTACTTGCTCTTTCTCTGCCAGTGCACACTGGCACATCTCCCCATTCAACCTATTAGGAAATGCAGCCAATGATACAACAAAGGCATTCTTAACACAAAGGGATGTAGAGAAACATATGATCCAAAAAGAAGAACATTCCTGGTAAGATCAGGTAGCAGGTTATTCAGGACCTCATGCTTGTGACACTTTTATTACCTTTATTTTTAAGTAAGATGGGTCTGATGGTATCTCCTCATCAGTGATCTTTGTCACAGTCCTAATTAGGGACAATCTTACCCTGTCATGCATTGATGGACTCAGAATCATTAGCTTTAATCATGTTTCTCACACTCACAATGCAACCCAGTAGATTCTTTTATTCTTTATTAGAAATGTACTCACAAAAGAAATGCCTACTGCAAATTTGATTCTTCCTACTCTACTGTACCACATGCTCGGACCACTGATTAATCTTGCTTTCTACACTTTCCTTCATATAATGCAATGTCACTCCCTTATCTTATCTAAGTATGAGGACCTGATCCATATATTCACAACCCTCAAAGGCACTGACAAAGCAAACCCAAAGCCTTCTGTAGAACAAACAGTGAAGCACTAACCAGAAACCACCGAGAAGTGCAATTCAAACTGAAAATAGGAACACTTCTTTACACAAAGTGCTGTGGGAGTGTGGAATAAAATACCCTGTCTTGTTGTTGAAGCCGATACTTTGGTTTCTTTCTAGAATCAGACGGATGAGATCTTGGGATCCGTTTGTTACAAAGTACGAAATGGGCCAGATGGGCTGAATGGCACTTTTCTTAAAACATCTGCTTAAGGACACATTCACAGTTTGCTTTATTTTTCATACATAAACTTCATACTGTATGCTTATATATTACAGTCCATAAAGTTATATACAGTATTTAGCCTGGATACAAAGATTAATGGTTTTAACTGTCTTGTTATTAGGTAAAACATATGGAATATCTCTTGGTGGCCTCCCTTCTTTTACTTGTAGTATTTTCCTTTATACCCTTCATCCATTTTACAAGCACTTTACCCAATTCATGGTCACAGGGGAGCCGGAGCCTATCCCAGAAAGCAACAGGCTCAAAGCAGAATACACCTGGACAAGATGCCAGTCCAACACAGGACGCACACAGACATACTGTACACACATTCACACCAGGGCCAATTTTCCCAGAAACCAATTAACCTACCAGTACGTATTTGGAGACGAAAGTGAAGCACTTGGAGGAATGCATGTTAACCTGGGGAGAACATGCAAACTCCACACAGACAGCATCCCAGGCCAAGAAAAGAACCCAAGGCCCCAGTGGTACAAGGCAGCAATGCCAACCACTGCGTCACCATGCCAACCCAAAATATGTAGTATTTATAATCAAATAGCTGCAAAGTCTATGGAGAGTTAAATATGATAGAATTGTACAAAAACACTAATGCTAGCTTGCTCCCACATGCTGTACAGTAAAGTGGCCCAAAAAGACAAAGTGGAACACAAAGTATTCCATTAGGCATTTCCAGCACTGAGCTCTATTCACTGTGGGCCTTTTAAAAATGGATTTGGCTTGATTCATTTCATTTGAAACAATGTATCAATTTTTCAGTGCATCAAGGGATGGATTCATTTAGATTGTGGCCAATATAGTCCTTCTGATCTTTTTCCTTTATCTGAACTGTGCTAGTTTGTCTTTAGAACAAAACTTCTAAATCCATTTTGGTTGTTTAGTCATAAATTGGGAATCCATTTTGAATCCACAATTCCTTACTAGCCTTTAACCAGGCCTTAAATAGGGTTTAAAAATGTTTTATTCTCACTTATTGTCACAATTTAGCTACAGTATACAGTAAAGGTGCTGTTTCGATCATGGTCACTAAAGACATTTGTTTAGCCAAGCTTTGTGTTGAATGTAAAGTATAATGTACTAAATTGGAAATTCTGCACTGTAAACACATGACTCTTATGAAGAACTTTGACAATAAAAAAAGATACATGTGTGCTGAAGAAATCCTGTACTTTTTTTATTTCCCCACTATACATACTGTACAGTATATGAAGATATTTCAAAAGGCTTTATAAACTAGGGCATTTCCCCAAACTAAATGCAATAAGCTTCTACAAAGCTCATATTCAAGAAGCTTTCCTTAAAAAATGTTAACATTAGTCCTATGCATCTTAATTATTACACTTGTAAGTTTTAAGTACAAGTACTGCTGTAGTGTTGTAACTAAATTGATGTAACATATACTGTAGCACATATACAGTATACTGCATGTGTAGCGCATTACTTAAATACATATACTGTACCTGTATATAATGTAAAGCATCTGCATCTCCAAGAATATTCTCACCACTTTGCCTTCTTGTGTTACAGGAGTGTGCCCATAACATACAGGCATGTGTTTCTCTTTCCTTGGTAACATGAGGGGCACAGCGCTCTAAGAAAAACAGGTCCGAGTGCAGCATCTGGGATATCTCCCTTCCGACCACGTGAGAGAGCAGTCAGGTGTCTTTCCCCTAATTAACCTAATTCGGAGCTTTGCTTTCTGCTGCTAATCCCCCCACCTCTGCTGTGCTCTGGGGGTAGAAGTACAGTACAAGATCCTTTAGAGAAGACACTCTTTTGGAAACACACCTGACACCCCCGGCCGGCACACACCCGCTCCACTGCTCCACTGCCGCGCACCCTGCACACGAAATGAATCATCCCTTCCCATTCTGCGGTGAGGCTGGAAACAGGTTCCAGGATTTATGAGCACCCTGTTAATCAGCTGCGACTGATTGAAGCATGTGTGTCATTGGGAGGTTTAATCTGCACTTTAAATATCATTAAATCCCTAAGTTGGCAGCTCTGCCTAAGCATACAACCCCCACTCTCAATTGAAAATAACTACAACAATACAAGTCTTGTTGATTGATTTAGACTGGTCAAACCATGCTGATGCTGGCCTATACTCAGTGAGGAACACTCCATGCTACAGCCATAGATGTATTTCATTAAAGAATAGGAGCCTTTCTTGTCATTCTTGTCAACATATTATTCAGGTTCAGAAGTGGCAATAAGAACGCAACACTCTCAAATTAACAGAATTACCTGCTTATTACTATCTGAAGTAAGGATGTAGAATCAAACAACTTTTCACTTATTAAAAAGCGCCCGTATATAAACTTTAGGAGTGCTCAGAATGTCAGCATCAACGTTGGTTTGACTATTTCTGCCTACTCTAAATACACCATGACATACTTATCATTTGAATTGCGGAAGCCTCTTTTTTGGATAACATTAGGTTGGTGAAATATCATTCCATTTCAAGCAACTGCCTCATTGCTGAAAACTGTGTCTAATAATGCAAAGCCGTATGGTGCCACAGGGTAAATGGCATTTTGAAAATGCAAATTCTCATCTTGATTGTTTGCAAGGCTTTCGCCTCCTGCATTTAAGAAAACACTCTTATTCCCGGCCTTTTATAAATTTTGTTGTGTTTGCTTCAAATCAAAGCTTTAAATGAGCTATGGAAAGCCTTAGGATATACTGCTTGCAGAGAAACTATGAAGAGCTGATCCAGGTCTTCCCACTCTGATGAAGCCCAGGCTCACACAGGGAGATTCAATTCCACACACTAGGCTCGATTCCATGGTGCAAATAAGCAGCCATTTCAGTTTTATTATAATGCTGTGAGATATTAACATTACATTTGCTCCAGTCAGTCCCTTGCACCTCCTTGTGCCAACCAACAGGATGAATTTCAGACAAGGATTTATCATTATTATGAAAAGTAATACTAGTAGTATTGTAATCAAGGGTGACAAGTTGCTTCACATGGTTCGAGCAAATCAACAGGTCCAGAATGTTGTTTCACTTTTAACCTTTTTCAGTGCCTTGCAAAGGTATTCACCCCCTACCAACGATGTCTCATATTAGTAAGTTAAAATTGATACGAATATATTTTTGCTCAAAATGTTTTTATGGGTGAAAAAGATCAAAAACCTGACTGAGGGACCTTAAGGTCCGATACTTTATGACTTTATTATTATTATTACTACTACCACACTCTTAATTATTATAGCTCTTCGTAAGTTGATGTTGGCCTCACAGTGGCATCTCTCACCAGTTTCCTCCTTGCCCAGCTGATCAGTGTGGAGAGACAGGCTGATCCAGACAGTGTCTGGCTGCCTTCCACTTCTTAAAAACTGAGTTCGCCAGGCTCTAAGAGATAATAATTATCTTTGAAATGTTTATATACACTATTCCTGATCTGTGTACTTTATTGCTGAGCTGTTTTGAAAGCTCCTTGGTCTTTATGGTTGAATCATTCCCTGGCCATGGTTTTTACAGAGACAAGTGTACAGTATTTATTCTGGAATCATGAAAACCAATATTATTACACACAGACAAGGGCCATACAACTAATTGTGTGACTTATTAAATTGTCTGCATCTGAGCTATTTTTTACTTCTATAACAATGAGGAAAAATACTATATATTTTTATTTTTATGTTTTTGTTGATTATAAACCTGTCTTTGCCTCTTTTTGTGACAAACCTTCCTTGCATTCTTACCCATAAAAATGTTCAGTTTGAACATTAAGGTTTTTGTGAAACCTCTTTGAAAATGTGCACAAATTTGTAATCCACGAAGAGGTACACTATTGCAACTGTCTTTTCAAAGGCAATGTAGATTTAAAATCAATGGATACTATAGTTAAAAGTGTATCAGGAGCAACCAGACACATTCCCGAGTCCTACACAAAGACATACTGTATATACAAAGTCAAGTCTAAAGTCAACCCAGCAGATTTCTTCAAAAGGTACAGTAAGACACAAACCACAACACACAAGTTGAAAGCACGTGGACGTGCCTTTAAAACTGAGAACAAGAGATACTTCTTTACACGGGAATTCGTCCAGGGTTCGAGAACTGTGAATCAGTAATGTTGGCCACTGCACCACCATGATGTCTGTGTATGAAGTCACGTATTTTATTATTTAATTTTCACTGGTAAATCAGTTGAGTGCACATTCTCATTTACAGTGATGACAGTTTTTTGTATAGCAGGACATTTTTTACTGCAGCTATCTGAGTAAAGAACCTGGATCCAGAGTACAATAATAGCGTCTAACCTAGAATTCAAACCCACAATCCTCCCCATTTTGTGAAATAATACAGCTTCTGAATCCAGCTGTGGTTGAAAGGCCAGGATCCAAGTGCAAGGACACAGTGATCTTCACAGATTTCCAGAGAGGGCTGAAGGTGGAGGAGACAGTGCTGAAGCGGAAAATGAGAAGTGCGACAGCTGACTGAGAGGAAAACAGGAGGGCACTGGAAAAGTGCATGGGAACATGCCACTGGACCGGTGCTGACGATGGATGTCAGACAGGGTTCCGAGACAGGGCTGGTTTCTTGATCCAGCATTTAGGATCTTCGGGTTTCAGGTTTTTTCAGGCTTTCTGGGTTTCCTGGATTCAGGTTTCTGAGAGCAGGGCTGGTCACGCCTCTACCAGGTTGATCAATGTCAGCGCACTGTTCCACTGGCATTTCTGGGATTACATAGGGAAAGCAGGATGATTAATAGGCAGATATATTGGAATATTGAGTGTCTCGTTGACAGGGGGATGGGCTCACTGACCGGCGACCCAAATGTGTCCTGATGGGTCTGGGAAGAAAGCCTGCGCTGGTGTTGACGTTATGGTTTCCCAGGGTGACCAAGAGCTACGAGCTGCTGTCTACTCAGGTGTGACAATTACTTATAATCCCTGATTGAATATTTCCTTTGTTTTACATTCTCACTGAAACATTGTTCCAGAAATCAGATTTATTGTATTTCTAGCAGAAAAAGCCTTTTTATTTACTCTGGGAAAACAGGTCGACTGCTGCAGGGAACATGGCAGAGTAGTGAGGGAAAAAGACCTTCCTGGATCAATAATCCACCATTTACCTGTGTCACAGGATTCAAAGACACCTGTAAAAATAAGATATCAGGAGCCAAAGTGATGACCGTATAAGAGAGGGTTCAGCAGCATTAAACAATCAGCGAGGATCCAGTTCTTTTAAGCTTGTAGGCTTTCCTGCACTTACTTTCTCCTGTAGACAGCTGACAAGGACTAACCAGAACCAGTAATTTCAGCAGACACTTCTATCCAAAGCCCATCACTATACATCTGCACCCATTTCTACAGCAGGGTATTTGACCGGAGCAATTGAAGCACCTTACTTAAGGGTACAATGGCAGTATCTCCTGCAGGATTCGAACCCACGGCCTTTCAGTCACAGCGCTCTGACCACTGCATCACACTGTCACTGTGTGTTTTTTTCTCTTATGGTACTTTTCAGGGTGGCATTAATCTGTACTTGTTCCTTTATGTACTTTATGTATCACATATGCAGAGAGGAATCAGAATGCTTCTAGCATTGCAATATGGCCAGAGATAATGGATATTTACTTTGCAATAATTCATAACTCCAACTTGTTATTAGAAAGACACCATAGCCTTGCAAAGCACACTTTGTAAGATGCATACTGTATATGATAGGTTTGTGTCAAACACCATACAGCAAAACGCCAGGCTCTGGCAGGGGTCTTTTAGACACAACACGTTCAAAAAGTAATCGATTACATGGTTACATGGTGATTGTGTAAGTGTGTGCTTATCCGTGCCATTATTTATTATCTTTTTGTTAATGAATAGGTAATTGGGGAAAAATAAAGAGGTAATGTAAAGTTACTTTACATAGTAACTTTCACGACCTTTCCTAGATCACTGCAACTGATAACTTTGTAAAATTATTTTCCCCAAAATTCTTGTTCATTTTGAAAAGAAATCCCTTACATACTGTAATAGGTTACTTTTTAAAAGTAATTTTCTCCAACACTGGTCATGAGAGGCCAGTGGGGTGATGCCACTGTAATGCTCTGAGCATCTCAGATACACAGTATTATATATTATTCATGACATTGCACATATAAATAAAATATAGAATAATATTTAACAGAAATATGGTATAAATCATCATATAAATATAAATAGCATATATAAATAGATATGAATATTTATTAGTGGAAAGTTGTACAGAATGGAGAGAAGAGGACAATGAAATGTGACCAACCACATGAGTCAGATGAGCCCAGTGACTTTCTCTTCTTTTTAATCACCATTTAATCACTGATCACACAGGGCAAAACCCTTCTTGTAACAGTTTGTATGAATTAAGCATACAACCCTTTCTATCAACCAACATGTGGTTTTAAACCCCATCAGATTTGCTGTTACACAAGGCGCTGATGAACATTTATAGACTGCAATAAAATCTGCATGATTGAAGCCTGTGTTTTTGTCTTTTTATGTAATCATTCAAAATGAATGCATGGCTCTGTTGAATATTAAAGGAAAAGCACAGTTCTGACCGTTCCAGAATGGATGCCTTATAGCACCAGCTCAGTTATTACGTTACCACATGGTATCACAATACCATGATAAATGAGACTGTCCTGACCTGCAGTGATGACGCCACAGTATGTTGTGTTGGTTCTTCTGTTAAATGAGCTGCTTCCTCATGATTAATACTCCACCAGGGCAAACAAAACACAGTGATAGCAAGAACATGTCACCCTGCAACTCACAACTGGCAGTCTACTGAAGCTAAGCAGCTGTGAGCCTGGTCAGTACCTGGATAGAGACCTCCTGGGAAAAACTAAGGTTGCTGCTGGAAGTCCAAGGTTGTACTCCCTATTTACTCACGACTGCAGAGCAAGACACAGCAACAACCGCATCATTAAGTTTGCCGATGACACCACTATAATAGGACTGATCAGTGATGATGACGAGTCCACTTACAGGGATGAAGTTGTACAGCTGCTTAGGTGGTGTCATAGCAATAACCTGGACTTGAACATAAAGAAAACGAAAGAGCTAATAGTGGACTTTCGGAGACACAGGCCACACACTCACAGCCCACTCAGTATTGATGGAATGGAAGTGGAAACAGTCACCAGCTTTAGGTTTTTGGGAATTCACATCTCTAAAGATCTAACCTGGACTGTGAACACTGACTCTATCATGAAGAAGGCTCAGCAGCGCCTTTATTTCTTGAGGTGCCTCAAGCAATGGGGGATGCCAATACATGTGTTGGTGAACTTCTACCGCTGCACTATCGAGAGCGTCCTCACCAACGGGATCACCGTGTGGTATGGCAACACCTCTTCGCGAGAAAGAAAGGCACTGCAGAGAATGGTCAATATGGCCCAGAAGATCATAGGCTGCGGTCTCACCGAGATTAAACAGCTCCATGAGGACCGCTGCCGTGGTAGAATTCTGGCCATCACAGAGGACAGTCACCACCCCGGGCATGAGCGCTTCACCACACTGCCCTCAGGCAAGAGATATAAGAGCATACGGACACTTACCACTAGATTCTTCAATAGCTTCTATCCACAAGCAGTGAGACTGGCGAACACATTTAGCCATCCCCCTCGGACCACACCTACACCATCACCATCTACCTCATTGTAATTTATTTATTGTACGTCTCCAGTCATTGTTTACACGTCTGTATTGTTAACATTCAAACTGTCTGCATGTTTACTTGCACATTGTCTATTGTTTGTTTGTACATTGTCTTGATGCACTGTTTGCACTTTGTTTTTTTTTGTTTTTTTACACTTGTTTTACAATTGAGAGACTTTCTGTAAGTAAGAATTCCATTGTACCAGCACCGGTTACATATGGCAATAAAGTTCAAGTCAAGTCAAGTGGTGTTAGTGGCTCCAGCAGGGGGTGCTCACCCTGCAGTCAGTGTCCAGAAAAGCACTATGTCAAGAATTATTATTATTATTACTGACACAGAAAAACATGAGAGAAGAAAAAACATGTTCTGTTAAGCATTTTCACATTTCCCCTTCTGAGCTTTTCAGTTCAATGATATAAAAAAACAATGTTGGATACACAGGAAATTGAAACTGTGTAATGGAAATTATGGTAATGTTACTTTTATGTTACAAACATTAATTGTTATAATAATAGTGTTTCTTTTTTTCCATGTTATAGAGCTTGGGTCCCAAATGGGAGAGCCCCATTTCATTACATTGCTCTCAGTGGAGCCTATATATATGCACAAAAACAGACTAAGATTTAGAATCATCATTACATATCACCCTTCAGCTCTCTACTGGCTACCCATTGAAGCTCAGCAGGGTTGAGCCTGGTCAGTACCTGGATGGGAGACCTCCTGGGAAGCTATGGTTGCTGCTGGAAGTGGTGTTGGTGGGACCAGCGGGGGGTGCTCACCCTGCGGTCTGTGTGGGTCCTAATAGCCCAGTATAGTAACAGGTGACTTTTTACACTATACTGTAACAAGGCACCGTTCTGCGGATGAGACGTTAAACCGAGGTCCTGACTCTCAGTGGTCATTAAAGATCCCTGAACATTTTTCGATAAGAGTATGGAGTTATCCTGGTGTCCGGTCCAAATTTCCCCCCTCAGCCTTTACTGAGGCCTTCAAATTGTCCCCATGTATGATTGGCTTGCACTTGCCCTGAGATGGACTGGCGCCCCACCCAGGGTGTACCCTGCCTTGTGCTCGTTGCTTGCTGGGTAGGCACTGGCTTCCCGTGACACCGTATGGTGTAAAGCAGTTTGGCAAATGACATGACATGATACTCATATCACTTTCAATAACCACTTATCCAATTCAGGGTCACAGTAGCAGAGAGCGTGTTCTGAGAATGACTCTGCGAGGCAGGATACACCGTGGATGTGAAACCAGTTCATTGCAGGACACAGACACACACACTCACACCAGGGCCAATTTTCCTAGAAGCCAATTAACCTACCAGCCTGTTGGAATGAAGGATAATAAAGCAGATATATGTTCAAACATTAAAAAAAAAATAGAATGAACTGTGGGAGGAGCTGCAGATAATCGAATTTCAATCCTGGAGCAGATGTTTCTGATGAAGAAAAGGAGCGCATTGTGAAACTATTGTATACATTTCATACTTCACTCGTTAATGAAAGATGATACAGCAGCAACTTTAAATGTAAAATTATACTAAGTGTACTTTTTTAAAAAGGACTACACTAGGGATTTTTTCAGGCCAAATTACATATTTTTCTCTTCCAGAATCTGGGCAGACTGGCATCATCGCATGGTTTGACTATATAATAGTCTTTATTTCCTGTCACTTGATACTGTTTCCCTACCATTACTGTTCGTGTCTTTATGAAACTCTGGGAGACAGGGTACTGCACTTATCTTTGCCAGCTGTTTTCTGGTATTCCTTACAACTTTACCATTCTCGGTGGTTTAGTGTGTCTCAAAGAAAAAATGTAATACACAAATAAATTACTCATTAACTTCTGTATATTATGTATATGAAAACAATAACACTCTAATTTGAATTGTCTAATTTGTTCTGAGAAAACACAACAGGAATGTGGGACATTTTAGAACAGGTTTCAGATATTAAACTCTGTTCCAAAGGACTCTAAGCCGCTTCTTTAGTAAGTCTTAATGACTTACCCTTGATTAAACTAATGATGTTTTATTTTTTACATTAAAACTATTATGCTCTATTATATGTACTAATATAATATTAGTAAATATATTATAATATATATATTATAATATTATAAATACATATGATACTGTATATATACAGTATGTGCTCACAAGTTGCATCAGATGTAAAAAGGAGATATAAAAATGTATTTTTATATATTTACTGTCATAAAATTAATTACATATATACAGTTATTTCAAATGTACACAAAGTAATTAGCAAATTAAACCTTCATTACATTAGTAACTGTTTTTATAATTAAATATAACATAATTAAATATTAAATGCATATGTAACTACAGAATTTAATGTTAAATGGTGCGTTATTTGTTTTAATTAATATTTTGTTAAAAATACTGAGGATGTACTGTAATTTCCCTTGTTTATTTTCAGAATGACCCATTTTTCTGTGGGATGCACATGCTAAGTGGCTCTCTGTACTTCCAAAACCTGAAACACATTTTGGAAAAGAATCGGGCCATCTGCTCGAACAGCAGTCTGTTTGGACTTCTCAGTAAAGGATCTACCTGCGTATCACGAATCTAGAGATGCAGGATAGCTCCACTGACAGAGATTGTATGGTAGTTGGAAACTGATCACGTTGAGAACAGATCAGAATGTTTTACTGACAAAGTGCAGTGGAAGGATGACACTTTTTTAGCTTTGTGAAATGTGAGATGATATTGGCTGTGATGATAATAATACATTGCAAAATATATTGTGCTTTCCATCGCAAAAGATTCCAAAGCCCTTTATTTATAGCAAGCCTATATCACATGTTTGGTGCTATTCTATATCAGCAGCCCCCCTACACAGCAGATTAGTTGGAGAAGTGAGAATCGGCCGCACCAGTTGCCAGTTGAATTAAGGGATTACTTCAGGAACGTCAAACTACGAAATCAGAGCAGTGTTTGTCCAGGAATTGTGCTGGTCCACCAACCCCATCTACAGCAGCAAATTGCTTTTCAGTGGAGGTTCAGCCCAGTACTGACCAGGTCCAGCTTTTGATAAGATCTCAATATAAGGTGGCAGTGCTGTTGTCATGTAAGAGTTTGAATAGTTTTGTAATTTAATTTAGAAATGCAAGTTGAAAGGAAAATACTAAAATACTTGCAAGTCATTCTGAATATTTGCCTTGCAGAATATTAGATTTGCTGCACTTATGAAAGTGACACTGCTACTTTATATGTCTAATGGATTTCATGCAGTTTGTACTTTTCCCTTAGTTTTTCACCTTTCTTCTGTCACTATCGCTTGGTTTGCTTATTTGCTCTGGGCTCAGATCATACAAGACATCAGGAGGTGAAATTCCCAGCTCCTCACATGGATTATTGTGAAGTGTTATAAGAGTGTGCGTGTCCGTCTGGGAAAAGGGCTTTCATGAGGACATGAACACATGGAATGGTTTTCCCTTGACGCAAACCAAGACCTATGAGCAAAGAGTGCATCTATCCCTGTCTGCTCACTCTGGAAGCAGATACAGTACAGTATGTCTGGGAGGATGCAGTCCTGTCAGAAAGTTGACATCTCACTGCTGGGAACTGGCTCCGTGAAGATCCTTACTTTTTTAACCTAGAGCAAGCATGAAGAAGACATGCAAACTCCACACAAAAGGCTCTCCAGCCCTGGATCCAGCAGCGATGACTGTCTTGACAGCACTAGCTCTCATGCCAGTAGCCCCCACAAAAGAAAGACGACTGCATGAGCAGTAATCGACCAAAGAAAGATGCAATCATGAAACAAACTTTTCGCACTCAGTATAGGCATGAGAAGGCTTTGATAACAGCAGTTTCCTTTTGTGATTACTGCTCCCAAATTCGATGTAGCGCACCATGTGTTCTGCAGATCTTGAGTGCCAGTGTTTCTGCACATTAAGTAAAACTGCCTGCATGTATTTCTGTTTTTTCTTAGCGCATCTCATAAATCAGCTGAAATCAATGAGGTTCGCTGCTGGATACTGGACACTGAACAAAGACTACTCCTCTACTGCCATAATGGCCTGGAAAAATGCTTGCTACTTCTATGCACAAAAGGCTGCTTTTATATTTAGTTTATTGGTCATGAGAATGATTATTCTTTCATTTTCCCCATAATTAAGCCACCGATATGCTCCAATTATCCCCACAAGCCTCTTGAAATGTAGCATTGTAACCACCTACTCTTATTCACCTTTCAGGAAAGCTGCTGTTCCTGTGGCACAGGAATTCTGACACCCTAGACTTCTCAACTACTGGCTGCGACCTGTGCTGTGATGTTTCAGATGCAGATGCAAATTCTCTGCATTTTTCTTGAGTCTCCTTGTTTCTCTTTAATCTTACAGGGCATCTCCAAAAGGCCAGTGGGATTCACTTCTTCTCATTAAGGGACTACTCCATAAATCAGATACCGCCTCTCAGATTTCCCAACACCCTTTTCGGGGCTCATTTTATGAAGTCTCATACACTTGGGGAGGGTATCAACAGTTTCAACAGTAACGGTTTAGTTGTGGTCAGTGTTGCTCAAGGGGGCGTCACCAGTTCCTGAAAGTCACATGTGAATTTTGAATATTGCATCATCAGATTAACTTTAAATATTATTGTATTACTATTATCAGGACATAGATTAAGATTTATTAACATTAAAGGTTTCAAATATGAAAAATGTGAAAATCATAAAAAGGCTCACAAAATTGTTCTCAGAGCTGTATCTCCAGTCTTTAATACCAGCCACCTGCACAATGTTCCACCTCCTCCCTTGGCAGTTTTCTAAACCAGGGGTCTCCAACCCTATTAAATGTGTGTGTGTGGGGTCTGACAGTCCCATCCTTAAAGACTTACCCAAGTATAGCCCACTGTTTAAATCACGCCTGTCCTCCACCTTGACACCTGACCTCCTGAATTATTGATAATTAATTGTCTATTAAAGGACCTGTGAGAGAGTTCAAGAGCAGTGCCGGAATCTACTGTTAATCCCACCTTCTGCCCCGTGCTTCTGAGATAAAACAAAAGTGACCGGATAAATTATATATTTTTTAGTTTTAAACAGAGAATTCTACAAGGAGGCCACAAATCAATTAATCAATTCCTCAATTTCCCTATGGGATTAATAAAGTATTATCTATCTAAATATTCATAGTCCTCAACGCCTGAAACAGTCAATCCATCAGATTTCTTCAGAACTAACAGTGAAAACCAACCAGAGGGAACAAGTGGAAACTATGCTTTAAAATGGAGAATAGGAGGTACTTCCTTACACAGGGGATCGTGGGAGTGCAGAACAAGCTACCCAGCCAAGTTGCTGAAGCCAAACCCTGGCATTTTCCAAAAAAACGCTCGATTAGTTCCTGGGATCAATTTACTATTAACTACTGAAAGGGCTAGATGAGATCAATGGATCCTCTCGTACTGTATGTGACCTGTCTTCAGTTCTTACAGATAAAAAAAACTCTGACTTGCTCTGACCTTCACTGAGATAAGAAGCTTCCTGATAACAGGTGGACGGATGGCCATATCATAGTAAATGTAGTTATTTTTGTCATTGACCTCAGATCGATAGGTCGAATAGACAGCCACATTAAGAGTCAGACTGACTAGCTCTGCATGTGCTTGAACTCTTTGCCTACTGGTGGAAACCTGATTTCTGCTCTTAGAGGTGAGCTCTTGTCACCGGGACCTGTTCTATAGGAAGAAAACAGCATCTGGAAAGCATTTTGAAGGCATTTATAATATTAAACAGCAAATAAATGAAAGTCAGCCTGAAGTTTAGAAATGAATGATGAATGAAATTACATTGTGTTTCTACTTTCTGTGTTGTCAACGTGTTTGTCTGGATCTTGTCTGAAGGCTTTCTGCAAGGTGGTTTGTTGGCATTTTACATCGTGCCTTCACACCAGGAAAGCCTGAAGGAGATTTATTTTCTTTTGCCTGCTCAAGTATACAGCCAGTTTTTACATTTAAGTATTTCTATAATTATTATTTTAGTTTCTCCTTTTACTTCTCTTACGCTTGTGTGACATACAGAAATGTTTATGACATCTTAATGCTAATCAGAGCTTTGTTAGTTTTCTTAGTAGATCTCACATCAGATATATATATATATATTTCTTCTCTTGTCTTTATATATATTTCTATTTTTTTCTATTTTGTAACAACTTTATCCATTACAGGGCCATGGGGGAGCCAGGCATGCACAAGGCAGGATACACCCTGGACAGGACGCCAGTCCATCACAGGGTACACACGCCAGAGCCAGTTTTCCCAGAAGCCAATTCCAAATTAACCTTGGACTGTGGGGGAAAACCAACACAAGGAGTACAAACTCCACACGGACAGCACCCTAAGCCCAGAACTGAACCCAGGGTCCCAGCACTGAGGCAGCAATCCTTACCACTGTGTCACCACAGTGACACATTAAAGGTGAAAAAGATAGTAAAGGTATTGAAAGTCAAAAAGAAAATTAATATTAGTATTATTAATTAGTAATAATAATTATATATTAATTTAACACATTACATTCAATGTTAAGCAAAAACTCTTACATTTGTGAATGCTTATTCGTTTCATGGAATGAATACAGTAGTTACATTAGATGTGTTATACTGTAGATGTAACACTGTTTTGAAGAACAGAACAAAAAGTACAGAGTGGGAGCAAAAGCATAATGTGATTTCTTGCCTTGGAGTGTCAGAATATTAGAATACATTGCAAAACTAACGTAGCCACAAAAACCAAGGCAGACAATACAGGCACACAATAAAACCTCTGCAAAACAGAGGCACATGACTGCAAAACTGAGGTGCATACCCATACAGAACATACAGAATCTAATACTGGCATAAACCCACAGTTTTCATTTGTGTCAAGAAAAATGTCTCTAATACTATTACAACCCACAAAGACACTTTTTTTCACCTTTGGATCGGAACCAAGAATTCTGGGATTGGGTCACTCGCATTCTTAAGACAGATCGGTGGCTACATAGCTGTCTGAAAACTTTCTGAAAATGTACAAAGCAGCTTCAGGCACTTTTTTTCCTCAAAGGTATGGGAGTTGAGTGTCTGCTTAAACTGATCAGATTGCATTTGATTTTCAGAAACTAGGATGATGAAATTTTCATATCCATTAGCCAAGCAAACAAGATGGGCCGAAACATTTTGCAAAGGCTTAGGTTCACTTCTTTCGAAATTTAATTTTAATCAGAAGCTACTTTAAAGCTAGGCTTTTAAATTGTCTCTGTAGTTGTGTTTGTAAATGCAAGCTTCATTAGCCGAAAATGGCATCTGCAAAGAGCTGATCACATTCCTTTTGACATAACATTTTCATTTATGTAAATCATTATCTTTATGAGTGATATCAACTCAGGAGAGTGTTTGCTAGATCTCTCCTGAAAAGGGCCTGCTGCCTACAAAATCCCATCTCATTCATTCAGAAACATCTCTGTTTCTATACGCGGGGTAAATGTTTATCACCACTGCGGGACTACATGAAATAATGAGTATTTTTTTAGTTTAGGTTTGTATTTGTATTTAAGTTGATTTTTGATCCTTAGGCAAAGGAAGTAACCAGAACTTTGCAGTGTGAAGCAACAGTACCCAGGCACAATATCACATTGTTCTACTAAGGAAAAAACCTGCAGCAAAACAAGTCTCTAGATGTGGACCATGCAAAAATGTAATTCCAAGCTAATAATACATGGCATTAAGAGCTTTGTTGATTATTTTCCAACAGTTTTCAACTGAGGAACCTATCAGAAAGAACCCTGTACCCCTATCTGCTCAAACACTAACACGTAAAAATGGCATCAATGGCAGAGAATTGCGTTACAGTACATTATAATGAGACTGAGGACATGGCTGCCGGATCTACTGTTAATTTTAATTTAATTAATTTTAACACTTCCACTCTATTTAAACCTAAATTATAGCAGTTTAGTAGCATGACAAGATTCAGGTGGATTAGGAAGCTGCTAGTGAAGAACGTGTGTGTGGATACATACTGTAGAAAGCACAGGGAGACAGACTGAGAAAGGAAGAGTTTTAGAGGGGAAGAGATGTTTACAGCGTTCACATGGCTGTGCAGACAAAAGGCTGGCCCCAGCGCTGCTATTAAAACAAGGCTGCGTTGCTCTTTATAGAGAGATACTGTACACACACCCGAGGCTATGTCTGCAATGAGCCTATAGCTGCTCACTCTGAGTGCGACGCAGAACAGCAGCAGCTTATTTTTAGATCCTATTAGAGCTAAAGATTCCAAAGCTCCTCACAGTATCACCCTCCAGGTGAACCAACACACGGTAGCTTTGCACTCGCCCTCTGAAGCCATTCAGCACCAGCACCTCACACTCTGCAAGAAATCCGCAGTGAGTTCAGGGCACGGTTTCATGGCACCGATTCAGAAATCGTCTGCCCTCTTCGGTTCCAGCACAACTGTTTGCTGTTCTCTCTTGAGGGTGGGAAAGAGAACGGAAGAATTCAGAGAAGTTTGAAAAGAATCAGAACCGGGCGGTGCACTGGGGAGGTTTAGAGGGTGAAAAGGTTTTAAAAAATTGAAAATACTCAGCATTTCAGAACAGCTTCTTCAGCGGAGTCAAGATCATCTGCATAACCATAGTTGGGAGGAAAGAAAATCATCGCCTCAAGTTTCCGAATGATTGATCAGACAGTGTGTAATAATGCAGTGACATGCAGCCGTTCAAAAACGGATGGTCTTCAGCGACAGCCGCTCACACTTGAATGCCAGTGAAAAAGATCGACTAGAAAAGAACGACACAAGAAATAAGTATAGTTGAATCCCTTGATCTCTGCATACCTGTTATGTCAGTAGAGTTTGGTTTAACTCTTCTTGTATGAACAGATTTAAACTGAGACTAATCCTAAGGCTGGGACTGAGCAATCAGAGCTCATTACAGTCAGATCTAGTCTTGGTCTCACGAGATCTCAGGCTAGCTTTTGGATTAGATGCTTCTCAACATGTAAATTGTTAAAAACCTGCAAGTTCCCTGTGCTTGTCTAGCACAGATGATCTGGATATAGACAGTGAAAGACTGTCTTTAGGTTTTTGCACCATGTGCCTGAAACATAGTTGGCTTTTTACATGTGATGAATATGGTTTGTTTAGTGTACATGTTCGGAATCTAGCTTATGTTTGTTTCATTCTCATCATTCATACAAGTAGAAGTTTGGATGCTCTAAAACATTAACTAACAGAGGATACAGGCTGCCTATAGATAGAATACTGCATATGTACAGTACATGTCTGCATTTCTATTGACACATGAATGTTGTAATAATAGCACTCATGAACTAAATCATGGACTTGCCTAACTCCTGCATATCTGTTTTTCTACAGCTGCAATGTAAGACAGAGAGGCCGATGCAGACGGGGCTTTGGGGATTAAACTACTAAGCAAGAGATGAATAAATTGTGTGCTTTATTGCTCTAAAAAGTGGAATTGCATGCTCTGTCATTAATTTGCTTCTGTTTTTTCACATATATCAATTTGAAAATGTAACCAGTGACTGTTGATCCAAGGCTTAAAATAGCATCTTAAAAAAAATAGCTCACAGAAATTACTAGCTGTCCTTTTATTTCGGACTCCAATTTTCTATTAATTCACAATGAAAAGCACATAAAAGTGAAAGAAGGACCTGGGAATTCATAGCTAAATAAAGACTGCGGTGTTTGACATGGCCATCGAAGAACAAAGGATATACAATGTTTCTTTTTTTATCAGTGTGAAACAGATTCTCCCTCAGTCTCTCTGAGCTGAACCGCACAAGGGAGCTACGGACTCTCTCCCATCATATTATCAATTAGGCTTGGCTTGTTGGCACACTTATTATATGTAGAAATTCATAATATTATAACAACTATTATATATCATTAATTATTCACACAAGCTTTCACTCTTTTTGCTTTTCCTGTTTTGTTGTCATTATGACAGAGATATCAATCAAATCTCCTATAATATTCCTCTATTCACTCATAGCGGGAAACTGAAAGTCAACCTTTGTCACCTCCACACCCCTCTGGAAAACCTTTTTAATTTGTACTACGTCCTTGTAGTTGTGTGAGTTGCATTGTGTGACTGAAGCAAAGTGCACAGTGTTCTGTCGCACTGGAAGGAGCTTAAGTCACATTAATTCTCATCATAAATATGTCTGAAAGGATCTATTCCAAAAGCTTTTCAATGTCTTATTGCAGAAAATGTTGGTGCAGGCGCACACTACATCAATCAATTTGGTATACAGTATGTGTGCCTGTACTGTATGTACAAAAACACGTACTGTATGTGTACACATGCACTGTATATGTTGTTGGGCAAGGAATGAATAAGGTTTTTCTGATGAGCTCACATCCAGGTGCTGTATATTAATGTATCCATTCCTTCTGGGAGTCCTGGTCTGTGTTTATAGGGGTCAGGGTCAGACTCCTAGATGCTTATGGAATAAATGGAATGGCTTTTATTTCCCTTTCAAGTAAGTAGTTTTTGGAAGACCATTTTTTTCTAGCAGTGTTTTGAAATTTAGATTAAATAACCTGCTGGAGGAAAGGGCCACTTCTTATGTTTCAGACTTCAGCTGCATTTCAAATGGCCCCTTCAAAATAGCTCCTGGAAACTGGAGGCCATTTGCACAAAGTAAATTGTTAATCTCGAGCCATGTGAGGTCTTTATGCTCTTCCAGTGTGAATATCAATGAGATCATTTTATTACATGCATTGTTTACAGTAACAGGAAGTTCAGAAACTGAAATCCCCAACTAATAGACTCTGCATTGATTTGTCTCCATTGATCAAGTGCTTGTGTCAAGGCTACAGCTTTAGCGCTTGTGAGTGTTTCTCTAATCACCCCTTTGGACAAGGATTACACAGACGTGCAGAGGTTCAGCTCTCATTAATCCAGTTACACTACTGCCGTGACGTCATCTAGTCAATTAACACAACTGCTGTGTCCGATGCCTTGAAGCTGCTGCAGGACATGATTTTACAAGAAGAGGCTCCAACGCAGTACTCCTCCAGCCTCCCATGGATACTGGGGCACTCGGCCACAGAGGGCCACTTTAATAAAGGGTCACATTGGGAAGGTGTGAATCAAGGTGCGAGCGATTTCTCACTCCTAACAAAAGGACAACTCCTAGACCCAGCCCACCGTATCTACAATAGATTAACTGAGAATAATGTGTACATTCAGAACATACTGTATAGACTCGGAATGAATGGAACAAGCCAAGACCGTTGTTATTGGTCAGTTTAAATCGTGTCAGAGCTTTGCTCCATTGATTCCTATTCAATTCAATTTAAGTCATTTCAGGCTTTATTATCCCCTGGGGGACATTTGAGTCCAACACAACAATAAAATAAAAACAGACAAACATCACCGACAAAGAAGACAACAGTGTTTCAGCAGATAAGAGTTATTTTACAGTGTTTCAGAGTGAGATTGCAGAGGGAATGAATGATTTCCTGAGTCAGTTACTGTAACACCTGAGGACACAGAGGCGTCACCCGGATGGTAGTAGCGTGAATTTCAATAGCTTAAATACCAATCCTAAGATGCAATTTTCCATGTTCCTTTTCTGTTTTCTTATCCTGTTATTTTTATGAATTGCGTTAGGTGGGAGCCTAAATGGTCTAGAGAACCATTTAAATGTAACAGTCCAGCACTGAAGGAGTTCAGTGCAGCATGGCGCATCGTGTTCCGGTCACGTTTTTTTGTTTCATCGTTCACTCCGCTTGCGTTACTGTACGTGTGCCCGTTACATCGTTCGCTCTGCTCGTGTCTCACATTCCTGTTGCATCAGGTTTGCTCCGGCCCCCTGCACTGTCGGCAGGTAAGCTCAGGAAACCGGGGAGCAGAGCAGGAGCGATCACTGAAATTCTGGTCCTCAGCACACGCTGTTTTTGATTTCTTATCAGTCTACAATATGTAACCAAAGCCTGTATCCAAGACAGCCGTTCAAGGTAATGTACTGCAAAACCTTACCAGTGCCAATGCACATGGCAGAGTGGCATAAAAAAAACAAGAGTTAATGCTCCATTTCAACATGACAGACGAAACATGATTGTAGCTCCCGAGACAGATGCACTTGCATATTGCGAAATCCTTCAAAATGACAATCTCAAATGTATTTAATAGATTTTCAGTTTTCACCTCTAACTGCATTTATGGGAAATGTGTATATAAATTATTACATTATCAGTAGAAGACTTTTCTTCTTACCCTCTTGTTTGGGTCATTTGAGACCTGGTGTGGCAATATAAATATGTTTAAAGACATGATATCCGAGTTGGCCACTGTGAGCCCGTATTTCAGCAACACTCTGGAACTGACAGGCTCATCCATTCTCCAGTTTAAGCCCTTGCTAGATAAGCTTCAGATCCCACTAAATTACAGTTTCTTTACAGAGCAGACAACCCAATGAAATGTGAATGTTATCTCTTGAAAGCCACTCAACAAGCTTTCCGTTTAACTCCAAGTATGATATTATAGGTCCTTTTAAACATCAGACTACTTCTGTGAGATACAAACCTCACTTATGGCTTATAAGCTTAAAATCATCCTGTGGATAATGTCAGTCAAAGCATTGTGATGTTGTCACTAGCAATGTTCCTCTGCAACAGGACATTGTATGCGGTCAATGTGCTGTTCGTGACATTGGTGTTTGCTTATTTTTTTTAGGAGTATAGAGAAGTATGCTTACAACACACTGCTTTGTAGGCTCTCCACCTGTGTGTGTGTGGCCTCTTCGAACAGTTTGAGAAATGGGACTGATTAGCTGAGCAAAATCAATTTGAAATGAAAGGACACAGCAGCATGGAGCATGACAAATGTCACCCTGACATCAGACAGCAGACAGAAGATACGTTTCTGTGAACGTTTGCTTGTGTAGTCTAAGCTTTGTGTAAAAGGACAGGGGCATGAACTGTATTGTGTGTGTGTGGTCTGTGAGGCTGACAGATATTACTGTGTTTCTTGTTAAAGGTATTCTGTCGTCATGGGTAAACTCTGAGAATTGAGTATAGAGAGAAACCAAACAAAGCATGCAGCATTTCTAAAGATATTCGCAAATCTGAACCTGCAGTTCACTATTGCAGAAAGCTTTGCTTTGTGAGTGGAAGACAGCACTCTATCCATCTGTCCATGTTCCAACTGCTTTATCCAATACAGGGTCATAGCAAACCTTCCCAGCAAGCAGAAGGCACAAGGCAGGATACACCCTGAACAGGCCAGTCCATCACAGGACAGACACAGACACACACTCACTCCAGTGCCAATTTACCAGAAGCCAATAAACCTACCAGTATGTCTGTGGGAGGAAAACTCCACACAGAATTCAACCTGGGGCCCCAGCTCTGTGAGGCAGCATTGCTAACTACGGTGCCATTCTATAGCATAGTAATGATCATTTATCACAAAGAATTTGGAATCTTTAGATTTTGAAAAAAGTAATATTTTATTTGCCAGACTCTCCTGCAGGTTATGGATATAACCACTCAAAGCATGAAATAGAGAAAAGAAATTTGGAATCATGTACTTTATGTGAAATTATAATAAAGGGTTATAATCCAATTGTGAAATCTCCCCAGTGTTTAACAAATTAGTGTCATATGACCATGTTGAGAAACAACTTGATTAAGAAAACATTTAAACTGTAGTTATATAATCCAGTAATTCCAATATACACAAACATCTTTATCACCATCCACAAACACACTATACTCATCATTAATCGTTATTAAAGGATGGTATGATCAGTTATTTTAACTGTTTAATGGTGTAAGTACTGGTGAAAAAGAGACGTAGCAAAATACTCGAGCTGCATTTATCACATCTGAAAACCACTGTCAATGTCATGCAGTTATTAAATCATAACTGATTACAATGGTGCAACTGAAGATTATGTTCAGTTCGGGAAATCTTTTCTTTGTCAAAATTAGGAAAATTCGGCATGAAGAACTTCATAAGCAGCAGTCACTATGCTCTCATTTGGTCCTGTGATTGTCTAATGTGTTAAGAATATACTCCACACAGGATAGCAGGTATGTACAGCTGTGCACAAAGTCGAGATTATGAATCATGAGTTACGGTATATTAATGTTATGAGCAATTTATTTAAAACCTTCACAGTTATTTGATATCATTATGAAAAAAACTTTATCACACATAATTGAGCGTCTTGACCTCATATTGACCAGAATGAAGGGAAACTGTACTGTGTACAGACTTACTGAAGTTTGCATACAGAAAAAGGAGGGCAATACTCAAATTGTCTATCAGCAACCTGACCAAGCAGACATTTGTAAGAATCTTATTTGATAATTTTTCCTCTGCTTTCAATCACTCTTGCTAGCTCAGAAGCTCTAATAGAACTATAGATTAAAGCGTAACTTGACAAAATGGTTTCCAGACATCTTAACATATAGGTCTCAGCAAGTCGAAGTGTGGAACGGGTTATCTGATATTCACTTCACTACTCTACTGGATTCCCTCAGAGCTGTGTCTTGTCCCCCTTATTGTTAATTTTGTGGACTAATTGATTTTAGGAAAAATGCCACACCCCTCCAAATGACTGTAATTAAAGGTTTTTGGTGAATACAAGCACTTGGGACTGCACTGACAAAAAACTGAGCTACATTAAGGTAGACAGAACTATTTTAACATTTTTTCTACAACTCATTTATTGAAGGTGTTTTAAACCGATTATCTCACATGTTGGTTTGGCAACATACATACCATTAATTTGAAAAGGTTGGGAAAATCAGTGAAGATAAGCAGCAAAACCATTGGGGCCAATCACATTGACATACATGCCCTCTACACACAGAGGGTTTTAAAGAAGGCTAAGAGCATTATAGGGTGTGTGGATCACCTCCCTCCACTCTGTATTTACACTGCTTCTATCTGGGACACACCTCTGTATCCACGGGTATAACAGTAACAGCCTCAGGGTATCTTTCAACTCCTCCCTCGATATTGCAAGGAGTGCCTGTGTGTGGCTTCCATAGTCCTGCTGTTGATATGAGGTTTCTCCCAGGTTCGCTCTGTGCATGTTCCCATAACTGTTACAGAAACAGAGTTACCCTTTGGCATGAGATTGGCAAGGGTCAAAACAGCAGCCACATGGCACAGCTCTGCCAGACAGGTCCCAAATCCCTTTAAACAGGACAACAGAAACAGCTGCCAGGTTTTTCTTTAAAATGGACAATGAGTCCGACACCAGGAGCCGAGACAGCTGCTCACATGAAGTTAAGGATGTACTTAGCTGACGTCACAGAGGAATTCAGTGACATATGTACACATATATTTAGCTATTAGTGCCACTGAGAAGCTGCTCCA
The DNA here is from genome assembly GCF_059453375.1 of Lepisosteus platostomus. NCBI lineage: Eukaryota > Metazoa > Chordata > Actinopteri > Semionotiformes > Lepisosteidae > Lepisosteus > Lepisosteus platostomus. The sequence continues at coordinate 52,032,376 of NC_142613.1, forward strand.
TGTGTTCACAAAGTCCACAGTCTACTTAGAGGCATTGGAAAACAGAATACGCATTTGGAAACAAGCCAGGGTACAGTACTTTCCTGCATTAGACAAATTGCAACAATAATGAAAATGCAGCTTGTTTCCAGGTTGCCATGTAAAGATCACACATTCTACTGAAAGAGGGACTTTTTATAAAATTGAACAATGGATATAATTTTGCAGAGGTAAGAATGTTAGGTATGCTATAATCTATTCTGTCACTAGTAGATTTAAGCAACCACACAATATTTGGGGACATTCTGTTCACCAGAAAAAAATATTAGATGAGAAATTAATAACAATTAACAATGCTTTCTATTAAAAGGATCAGGTGAGCTTTAGCTAACAGTTTGTAATGCGCCAATACAGTCTTGTGTTGATTCAAAGAAAAAAGGTTTATGCATCTCCTGTTCTGTTTAGAAAAGGTTTCGTTATAGAATAACACTTGCAGCAGCTTTCTATCTGTCTGTGTGAGATTGTAACAAATTTGTGAATTACTGATCTGAGATCAGACAAACTCCTTATGGAACAGGAAAGAAATGCAGCCAATTCTGCTATAACAGAATAAGTAAGTCCCTGAAGATCTCGGCGTTATGAAAAACGTGTTATAATAGCCATAAATTCAAGGGAAATTAAAGAGTTAGGGGGAAGATGTCTGGAAAACAACATCAGGTTAGACATTTTTCCATAAAATTTTGTATATTCGTGTACATTCCTGGGCGGTACATTAGCACAGTGGTTAGCATTTCTGCCTCACAGCACTGGGGCCATAGATTCAATTCTGGACCTTGGAAACTATCTCTATTTAGTTTGTATATTCTCCCTGTGTTCACGCAGGTTTTTTCTGGGTGCTCCCAGGTCTAAGGTTAATTGACTTCTGAGAAACTTTGCCCCTGGTGTGAGCGTGTCTCTGTGTGTGCCCCTGTGTGGCATTCGATTCAAGGTTTACCCTGTATTGCGCCTGTTGCTTGCTGGGATAGGCTCTGGCCCCCTTGCAACCCTGATTTGGAAAATGTAGTTTGAAATTTGATGGATCTTCATTTCTATACAACAGTGGAAGATGGGAAATTGTATGAAAACCTGGAATGAACTCATATAGCCAAAACTGCCCAGTCCGACCTGTGTACACTAGGCTTTATATCGAGAAACAAGACGCTTCACTCAGAATACCCTCGGTTTAATCCCATGATGGAGCACGCTTGTGTTGATGAAGCCATGACTGATTGAATTATCCCATGCAGAAGAACAAAGATGATGAGCTCCATCCAGCCTGCCATTTCCTAACTGCTTTATCCAACACCGTGTCGGGGGGGAACTGGAACATATCTTGGAAGCGACAGGTGCAAGGCAGGATACACCCTGGATGGGATGCCAGTCTTTTGCAGGGCACACACAGACACACACACTCACAGTACAGTATGTTTGTGGACCACGGGAGAAAACCAGAGCACATGGAGCAAATCCACACGAACATGGGGAGAACATGCAAACTCCACGACAGGGGATTGAACTCGGGGCCCCAGCACTGGGGGTAATAATGGTAGCACTGTGCCAACCAGCACCATAAAGTATTGATACGTGTTAATGTGTGTTGAAAAAACAGGGTGTGAACTCCCTTCTTTCCACTGTGCCAAGTGCACAAACATGGCTATGATGTGCACAGGTTAATTGAGGGTTTTAAAAAGGCATCTCTCTAATCCTTCAGGGCCAGTGCACGGCTGTCAGAAAGTGAGGAAACCCAGTCAAGCAGCGTTATGTGCTGTACGCATGTATGCTTTCAGAATTGTGTTCTGACAGTACCGTGCTATGTATTGCCGTTTTCCTTCAAAAGAGGCATGTTTCTTATAGTCTCCAAATCAAACTGCAATGTGTTGCTACAACGTCTTAGTACCACATCATTGCTCATACAGGATAAGCAATACGTCTTATTAATGTACAACGTACAATGAACACCAGTTTTAACTAAACTTCCATTTATACTTCCAGTGCAAACAGAAAATAACTACCAAACAACTTAATGTGGGAAAGATATTTGGCTCAGCTCAGATCATTGTTTCAAGAGACATTGTTCAGCTTGAATTTCCCATTCATCAACATTGACAAATGTATGTGAAATCAATTTCTCCACTTCAGATTTCATTAAGAAAAATACAGCTCTCTTCAAACAGTGGTTAACTTGCTCGGAATCAATATATAACAACTGTGTGCTGTAGGAGAGATAGTTTACATGTTTGGGAAATTAATCAAATGTGAATCAAACATTCTTGTATCGCCTCCCTTCCAGCCTTAGGAAAATGAGAAAAGGAAAGCAGGACTTGCTCCAGACAAGGCTGATTACATTTAAAAAAAAACTGCTGCTTGACCCAGAGAGGAAGAAAAGAACATAAAAAAGGGGCTGGATGGCCTCCCATCGGCACATGTACTGTACTCTAGCTTCTGTCTGCTAGCAGCTAATTGAGCTGAGTGGGTCTTTCAACAGTTTCTTGAAAGAAACCAGGGTATCACTTGCAACAACATTGCTTGGAGGTTGGTTCCACACTCTCACAAACCTTAGCGTAAAGATGTACCTTGAAAAAGAAACATGGCTTGATCCCAGACCTTGGGGAAAAAAGGATTTGTTCAGTGTGCTTATTAGAAATATCTAAAGTGGATAAATCTGTTATTTTTACCTTACGGTCAAACAGTTTAAGTTTGTTGTCATCAGATACTAATATGGATCCTTCACAGATGAGGTGAGGGTCTTTGGAGCATCACTACATGTTTTATTCCTAGACATTTTATTTAACCTGTCCATCACTTTGGTGAAGGCTGAAATTGGTCTCATCTGTCCATAAAACTGTCCCAGAAGTCTCCTGGCTCATCTGTGTACCTCCCAAGCAAATACCAAGTCATGGTGGAGGCAATGTCATGACCTGGTCATGCAAGACTGCCCCTGAATCTGGTTCACCTGTCTTCACTGATGATATAACTAATGATGGCAGCAGCAGAATGAATTCTAAAGATGACAGAATCTTTTTGTTTGCTGATGTAGAAGAAAGTGCTTCCATTCTTGTTTGGCAATACTTAGCCATGCGGCATGACAACAACCTAAAACCATTTCCATAATTTTTAATGGAAAATCTTAAACTGGCCAAGTCCGTCTCCACATTTAAATGCAATTGAGCATGCATTTTGTATGCAGAAGCAACAACTTAATTAGGAGCACACCAGGAATATGTAATAAGTAAGAACTCAAATTGGCTGTAGCAAAGGTTTAGCGAAGCATCTCAAATGATCAGAGAACTTGGCGAGCTCAATGGGTTGCAGACAGCATGCCTTATTATTGCCTTGCATATAGAATTATTGCCTCAAAGGGCTACGGAACCAAATGCTGAAATTTACATTAATTAAATACAGTATGTCCCAATGCTCTTGTACAAATGAAATCACTGGCTTTAAAATAAAACATTTTACATTATATATATTATTTTTGTGTAATTCCATGGATATACAATATTTGATTATTCATGTTATTTCTATTAATGCCATAATCATAAATACAGATTTCTTGAGTGTAAAGCACAAATAAGAGTTTGGGCTTTGCTGTCACAATGCTTTTGGAGAACACTATAAATATCACTGGAATTGTTACATAATCCCCTGCCTTCCCTACAATCACTCAAAATACCACTGACCCTCCTTCCCAAGATGACGTTGCATCTTTGTAATCCAAGCTCTGTTGGTGTTTGTAGAATTTCTCTCTGCGTTGGCCAAAAATACAAATAGCCTGGATTTTGCTTACTCGTGTGAATTAAAAACATACCCCAGTGGCTGTAGCCATTTCCAGAGAAATGAATCAATGCAGGTCAGAGCAGAGGGGCATGCAGAGGAGACGAAATGTCATTCAAGAGCTGCTCAGCTTCTCATCGGCCTGCTTGCTCCACCTGAGACTCATCAAGGATCCCGTGTCACATGATCTCCGGGTCTGGCCCTCCTTTGTCTCAGATTGCAATCATAAAACCTAGCTGTTTACTGCTGGCTAGAACAGAGCTGAGCTTGCCTTTGAACAGTGAGTAACCTATACTGTATATAAGCCCAAGACTCCCGAGTGAGTGAGAGAGCTTGCTTTTGGTGTGGTTGTTGTTAAAATGGAATTTGATCCTCCATTTTCACCCCCTGTAGTAGCAGAGCCACTCTAGCACAGGGCACAACCAGTGAGACCACATATTTACAGTATTTACCGTATTCCTGGCACTGAGAACCTGTCATTTGGCTAAACGGGTCTTTCATCTGGCCCAGAAGAAAAATATCTTGGTCAAACTCCAAGCAAACACAATTTAACACCCAGCTGTAATTCCCCAGCCAGCTCTTACTACTTACATTTTTAAAACTGCTAAATGTAACGAGGAATGTATGACTGTATGGTCATTCCCACTCTGAAGGCAGTGCCAAGATAGTGTTTTTTCTTAGGACTGGAAAGACATCAGAGCACAAGAAGCGACCTGTGCCTGTAAGCCTGTATGATCGGGGGTGGGGTGGTGGTGGTGGGGGGGTCAATTCAGGAATAAAAATATTAGGTAATGTTTCCCCTTGACACCACAGGGTTCAGATCTGTAAAATATGTTTTTGATATTCATGGTAATAGTAAAAAGAAAATACAGTAATAGAGCCACAGACACAGGGCTAGGCACTAGATTATCCCAATGTGTTTGGTGAGACAGTGCAAATTGCCATTAAATCACCATCTTCTGTTGTAAAAACACTGCCTGAACTGTTGCAAATGCAGATGCAAAGTGGAAATCCCTGCACACCGACCACGATCGCGTCTCTGCTGTTCATTATCATTACTGGTACACAGCCACTGGCACCCTCACAGGCAAGGTTTTAAAAAGCTTCAGCTTCTGGCTTCCATCACAGAGCCACGCATGAGGGCAACGGCAGCTTTGTTTGAGCACCAAACAGGTGCTACTGAAATTCTTGCCACATGCAAGCATTTTCGACTTCAGCTTTTTTTTATACTTCCTAGTTTAGAGGGAATAACTGGTACTGTGTAATGGGCAAATATTTCTTGTAGCACAGAAATAATCGGAAATACGAATGTGGAATAAGCTGAGTCATGGAAACAAACTGTGGAGTTTGTGCATGAATATATCTCGTCATGAGGATGTAATTACAGAGACAGGTTCAAGTGGAGTGCTTCATCAATGTGTAGACTGCAAAGGAACAAACAGGTTAATTGTACGCCAAAGGCTGAGTATTCGTCAGCTGCTCACACATGAAGACCACAACCGCCAAAACATTGTACTATTTCTTTCCATGTTTCAGAGCAAAATTAACCTCTATGCGTTCATACAGTACAGTATATATACAGATATATCATGACAGTATTGTTTACCAACAGCATGCCAGATTCCCTGATAGTCTGTTCAAATAAGTCTTCCACTAGAATTATGGTATCAGCCGACTCAATGAGTTACAATAAATTCTACCCCTTTTAACAGAAGCAGTCTGGTGTCTATTAAATGTCAGTTATGATGAATTGTCAACCCCCAACTCTATCAAGAATCAGGCTTGGCTTCCATAATCATAAATTCCTGACAGGCGATTCTCCTGTCATTGGAGTGACAAAGGGATTCACATTCTGAAAACTATTTTCGATGAGAATGGTATTCGTTAGTTCCAGGGTCTACAGTTACAGTACAGTATACGTCCAGGTTCCTCATCCTTTTTTTTACTTACATGTCCCCTGACAAACGCATGTCTAAGACGCCCCCTCTGGGGCGAGACTCTCTTTACGCTCAATCTGATCTCTGTGGCCAAAGAAAGGGTTTTTCTCTGTTTCGGTCTTTTATCATAAGCATTAAAATAAAATTTTAAATGACTATCTAGAGCAGGGATAGCAAGTCACTTCCATTTCCATTTGCTTGGCCAGTATTTTGAATATTATCAAATCTGCTACCAAAAATGCTAACCATCACATAATCCACTTATGTTTCCATCACAGAGTATATCTGACTGCTCACAGACAGTATCAAATGAAATTATCTTTAGACCCCTATGTGGGTGCTTTTTAGATATTTTGACAGTGTTCAGAGGCTGTTTAGCTCTGGGAACTGGTCTCTTTCCGTTTGTCCATTACCGCAAATAGGGATATTCCTATTCATGGTCACATTCAGTCCTCTTGCTGAGCAGTGACTCTATTCTCAAAGCAGCAGAGACAGACCTGGTAGGCTGGACCAGCTGCAGTTAAAAACACAGCTGGCGCTGTGCTGAAAGTCACCATATACAATATCATGCAAAGTATTTAGACCCTTGTGCACTTTTCACATTTTGTTGCTTTAAAACTTGCAGTCACTTTGAAATAGCAATTGAAATTGGCTAAATACACAACCTACTCCACATATTCAAAGAAAAAAAATAGGAAAATAAAAATGAAAAAAATGGAAACCTTGTGATTGTATTCAAGTGTTCAAACCCTTTGCTGTGGCACTCCTAAATTAAAGTGTACAAAATTATCTTAATGAACCACACAATTACATGAGTGGTCTCTTACTGTGTGCAATAATAGTGCTACACATTATTTCAAAATAAATACACCCATCTCTATAAAGGTCCTTTGCATAGGTGATGATTTTCAATCAAAGATCCCACTGTGAAGAGCAAGGATCTTTCAAAATGACTCAGGGATAAAAAGCAGAAGAAAGGTACTGTATACATAAAATTCAAAAACAGTGCATATCCCCTTGAGCACTGTAAAGTCAATGTTTAAGAACTGGAGTGTGTATCATACCACCCAGACACTGGCTAGATCGGGTTATCCCCCTGATTGAGCAGTCAGGCAAGGAGAAAACTGGTTAGAGAGTTTAATAAGATGGAAGAAAATGTGCATGAGTCAACAGTAACCCAGTCACTCCATAAAACTGGCCGGTATGTCAGAGTGTGAAACACAGCTCAAATCCTGCATGGGGTTAGCAACAAAGCATTCACAGTATGTGATAGTACACACACTAAATGTTTTGTAGTCAGATAAGGAAAAATATATACTCTGTGGTCTAAATGCAAAGTGTAACATCTGATACAAAGCCAACACATCACATTACTCATTCAGCTATACTCCTAACATCAATGCAATGGTGGTGGCATGAGTGAGCGCTTGAGCAGATCTGCCAAGAAGAATGGGCACCAAGCTGGTGTGCAAAGCTGGTAGAGACTGAGCCAGAAACGCACGCAGATGCAATTGCTGCCAAAGGTACTTCCATCCAATATTAAGCTGATATATAATAATACATTCTTGACATTATTTTTTCTTTTTAATTCTTGCTGATACTGTCTAACTTATCTTACCTTCTGAAACCTTATTCAAGCATTCATGTGGATACATTTTTTGCTAATTGCACACATGGGACTCAATAGGAAAGCTCTGAAACCTTTTGCAAGGCACTGTATCTGAAGCTCTGGACTGCTGAGACCCAGGGTGGCAAGGGGGAGACAGTGGGGTGTTGGGGTGCTACTGTTAACTCAGACAAAACCTTGTTATAGCGGGGCTCCATTGTAACTATTTTATGGTGTTTTTAGAGTAATTTAGGGCAGTACCACTGAGAGAGAAAAGGCAGGGGTGAGGGGTAGTTGTAGTGTTTTGTGAAAACAAAAGCAAGATAAGAACGTGCATACAAATAAATTGGCAAACATCAATTAAACATTCCCCTTTGCTTCCCCAGACTTTGAAAATTCACAACATCCTTCCATTGACCTCTCACTCAAGAAAGTTGGGTCATTAACTACAGTACTAACAATACCAGGATACAGAGGGAGAACAGTTACTTACTAACTCAACTGCAATTAAAGGAAATGCAATTTCTGCAGTATTTTATCTTTTCCTTCTCCCTTCTCCACACGTTGGTTCTGGCTGTGGCAAGCACTGTCGTTTTCATGCTCTCTTTTTAGTGCACAAATAAAAAGAGGGAGTAAGATCACAGGCCCTTTGAAACTCAGTCACAAAGTATTGTTTCTTTAGACTGTCAGTGGAAGTTCACTCATTCAGCCTCATTCAAAATATTCAAGTACAGTGCACCCAATATATACAGTACACCCACTGGACTTCTCAGGTGAAGGTCTCTGGGACATCTACAGCTTCTTTCTTTCTCCACACTTTAACCTCCCCATCACTTTGATAAATGTTTCTTCTGGTTTGATGTGTCCTGAAAACTCTCCTGGCTTATCTTTGAATTTCTGAACAAATTCTGAGGCTTGGTAGGCAGAATATCATGGAGAAATTGCTTACTGCTCAAAAATGGGCTCACTTGTCTTTACTGATGATGTAACTGAAGATGGCAGCAGCAGAATGAAATCAGACGTTTACAGAAGTATTTTGTTTGCTTGTCTAGAAGAAATTTCTTCAATACTTTTGGAGCTGCATTTATCATACAACATGGCAATGACCCAAATCATACAGCCGCTAGGTATCCAAACTAAGCTTGATACCAAGTCCATATACTGCACACTGCAGTCCAGCAGAGGACATGAACAGGTTGCTGTTAGTATGCAGGGCTGCTTCATGGTTTTCAGTCTTTCAGCTTTTAATACAAAAAGAACTAAGCTTGAATTTCCCCTTGACTGACAATTAGAAACATGACTCGGGTTGATAGATCCAGCTGACTACAATGAGCAAGAGCCAACTCTTTCTGTGTGTCAAAATTTCACTGAAAAGCTGTAAGGTGGGGAAAAAACACACGGAGAAAAAGATTGCTAATCAGATCTGTCAGATAAGGGAGAATTGCAAAGTCAAGGCTGCATAATTTATTCAGTTTGATTTTTCTCCATAAAAATGATTTGACAAATGACTGGTCTAGAAAATGCAGAAATGATTTTGGGTATATAAATCTGTGGAGGAAGATGATATCCATAGTTCCCTTCGGGAAGTATTGGGACAGCAAAGTCAGTTTGTCACTGAATCCAAATTTCTGATAAGTAAATTGTGCTTTTCACACAGTTCCTGAAGCAAGGAATCACTCAATTTCAATTCCATTATGGCCCAACTACTGAAAGTCACTAGTAACAAACAAGAAACCTACTGTAAGTAATCTAGTGAGCCCAACCTGATAATTAACGGTTCGATGACCCCAAAATGTCCGCACCTGAACTGACCCAGGGTTGTGTACCCAGCTTTCAGAGACACCAACCGCGCTCAGAAACAGCAAGCGAACTGCTTACTCAATCGCCCGTCACACACACACTGCATTCAGAGAAGAAAGGTGAAAAAACTGCTATCACGCTCTGCGTTAAAAACTTCGTCTTTACAAACTCCTTTCCAATAGCTCTCCACCTCATAAAATCAGGCACGCCCACGGGGACCGGAAAGGAAGATTTATCACGTACGTTTGGAATGCAGATGAACCCATTTTACCTGCAATGGCCGTGCCGCTATCCGCACACAGCACGCTCCGACTCCCCGACAGGCTGCTCTTCAGTTTAATGAGAACGATCGTCAGATTAATAAGAGGTGGTCAAAACTGGGGTTCACATTACCGGGGAGACCGCAATGTGGCCAGAAGGAATGCTGAACACATTCACCATTCTTTAATTCTGCAGAATCTTTGAGAGGATACTTTTTTTTACGACAACCTGAGAGGTGTGAATGTGTTTATAATATACACCATTAATTAATTACATGAACGTGACATTGATCGCATCCTTCCTTGTATCATTAACACAATACAGACAAGGATCCCGCACTTTTTGTGGGGATGAAGGCCAGTATCGTGACAGACGTGATGAAGCACACCGCTGGGGAATCTGTTAATGCTTGTTGTTAGTGCCGCGGTGCTTTAATTCGAACTGATTTCCATTGTCACCATGGTCTTCCGACAGACAACCATCTTGGAAATGGAATATTCTTTGGTGCCTACTGTATATCGCATTTAAAAGCCATCAACAAATTAAATCACACGCTGTGAACTTTTTATTGTTTGAACACACAGCGCTAAACACGCTCTGTAAATTGGATGATCAGAAGCCTCGAGGTTTGCTTAAACACCAAGGCTTCACGGAAGGGTTCAGCTCCGGCTGTGAGCACGGATATGTTTGTTTACAATGTATTGACCGCTTTTTTTTTTTCCTATGAGAGAGAGGTCGGGTTTTGCCAAGGCAGTATCCGCTCATATGACCCCAGACTGCACACTCCGTTCGCCCGCGTTTGGGATTTCACCTCTTGAAGCACGCCAGGACAAGCACAGGTCCCATCAAAGGGTGCTAGCCCCCTGTTCTGTAAAAGTACCCGAACCATTGTAAGACACGTCCCTTCTCGTACCAGTCGATGCCAGTCTCGTACCAGTCTGAAGTGCTAAAAGGGACGGCACTGCGTCGCCTTACACAAAGTTGGTCTGCATGATGTCAATTACTGTATGTTACACCAGACCGCTGTCTTCAAAGCGATCAGTTCTACAGTAGTTTCAAACAACCACAAAATAATACTTCCCCATTTGCCCAGCCCCCTCGACAGGCGCACACCCACTTTTAACTCTGGTTTCCGAAACCCCCTTCAGGTTTCTAAACCACACCATATTGCCCCTCGAAAACAGAAACTCTCAACGTTTATACTGTATCTGCGTGTGCGACGGGAGTCTATTCTGGGCGAAGACTGTTCACATTGACTTCTGTCCTAATTGCCACGGACTCCAGACCTAAAGCAAACAATACTAAGCCGACATTTGTTCATTCATTAGTTTAATTTCACTCAATAATACACATAGACAGCTTTGATATAAATAACTAATCTAGTGTATTATATAAATCCCTTAAAAAGGTACTGTACATGTCTGTTCTTCCTGAAGAATAAACAGCTGGTAAATTACAGGTACTGTACAGTATATAGTTAATGTTTGTCTTTCATTTTTGTTGTTAGTGGTTAAATTGGTTTCGAAAATTCGGCAGTAAGGAAGATCATTTCGAATTTATGTTCTGTAGTAAATCTTAACATCTCCAGCAATTGCAAAAGGACATTACTAAACACTTCCATTGCGCTTTTCGGCACTTCGAACAGATTCTGACGAAACTGGGCTTCATTGAAAGAACGAGTGTGTGCAGAACCAATTCGAAGGGGAATCGGGGAATACACTAGTGGTTTATTCGTTCATTCGTTTTACATTCGGCACTTGTCAATAACACCGTGGGGTAGGTCAAGAGACTGTTTTGGCATTGCGAACAGCTGCAGGCTACTGGGGTGATTTGTGAAAAAAAAACAGCGTGGGATATCTGTCACGGTTCAACATGCATTTGATGAAGGAAAACATCATACTATGGCATCAAACACAGAATAAAAATGCCTTGCTTGTACTTAAAAATAAAAGAGTTGCATTTGCCGTTTCGTTATTACGATGATTAGAAGCACCATTATTAGCATTTACTGTACAGCACGAAAATGTATACGACAACACTTTAGCTATAAATTAGCTGTTCACAGAGAATTTCGGAATACTACTGAGCGACGAATTCTGCCCCGGTATCGGCGCTAATACACACTCCCCCTTACCTTTGTAAGCGGACATCTATCCGTTGTATCTCAGAGAGGTTTCAGAGTACCCGCTTGTTTCACTCCAGTACTGCTCTCCAATATGCTCTCTTATCTCCAGACGATAACACGCAAACCATTTCCACAGCGCGCATCCTTTCCACAAGAGCCTCAGACACCCAGCAGGGTAACCAGTGCGGCTGACGCCGCAAAACAGGAGTAGTTGTACAGTTTGCTCCCCAAATCCGGTTTAAAATCCTCTCGCTGGAGACTCCATGTGCGTACAGTATATTCCAACAAAAATCTCAGATGTAATCACAGGACCCCGGCAAACCTCCGGGATGCTTCTTACAGCGCTGTTCCGACGCGTTACCTTCTCTGGACGCTCTCTGTCGGGTGAGTTTTTTTGGCTCTCAAAAGAACGCCACCGACATGTTTAACATCTGCCGACTGTTGAGAAAGCGACTCGGGCCCGAGAGTCCAAGAAGTAGTGTCAGCATGGTCGAAGCGCTAATCTTCAAGTTCATTATACCAGCCAGGCGAGCTAACGTGCCTCGCGCCGGAGACCCGAGTCCGGGAGCAGGAATCCAGCGCAACTATTGGAAGCTGCGCGCGAGACAGCAGACAACTGCAGTGAGCTCGCGAAGATCTCTAGATGGCACAACCAGCACGGCTCGAGCAGGGAAGACGACGGGAGAAAAAAAAAAAGTAGAAAAAAGACCGCAAGTCTTCAAGCACACGCACACACAAAATGAATACAGAAACGGTGCGTTCCCCCGATACTCCTCTTTAGCATTCTATTCGGAATTCCCCCCACATCCTGCACATGTAACCTACAGAGTTAACTTGTTTATCATATTAACTCCTGTTGACATTGGCCACACTTCTAACTGTATTCACATCAATGCAAATCCGAACGTCTGTAACGGTCTACGACAGAAGGGGACTGGCTACACGTAGCCAGAGATCTGTGCTTAAGAAGCGGATTAGCGCGTGTAATTATGAGTCAAAGCAATTTCCTCCTAAGCTATCGCACACAATAATAGAAGGCTAAGCCGTGCCGAAGAAGAAGCCAAGCAAGTTAAATCCGCTGTCTTCTTTCTGTGAGCGATGGGAATCAGAAGCAGACACTTGGGCAGCTCTAATACTTTCGGAGTTGCGAAAGAAGAAGCGAAAGAAATACAGGCAGCGTCGAATCGGAGCGAACGAGGTGGGGGAGAAAGAGCGAGCAGCGCCGGCGGGGCACTGCACGAGTGAGGCGCCGTGTGAGCAGTCACGACCGAAGCCCAAAAACCTCCGCGGACCGCATCCCCGTCAGTTATAGTCAGTGGGGGTACCGGTACAGCGGTCTGTTTCAGGACGACAAAGCGCTCTGCGGCTCTTCGGAACAAACTCACTTCGGCAGGACAGCCCAGTTTTACTTCAGTGCAAAACGGCCGCAAACACAAATTTAATTATGCTTAGATACTTGTTCTTTTCAGAAGGCCGGTGCGCGTGGTGAAGTTTGGTTTAAGGTGCGAGACGCCGAGTACCTCAAGCGGGAGGTTGGCGTCTTCCCGTCTCCCTTCGGTACAAGGGCAGAGCCGGAGAAAGCGCCGACCGCCGCAGTCAGGAAGGCGCCGCCAGCTGGTGCCACAGCTGTGCCTCACGTGCCTCTAGACCTGAGCGGCAGCGGAAGGAGCGGCCCCAGATTTTCCCCAGCCAGCGGGCGACACGGGTGTCCACGGCGTGGCCCTTTTACCTAACATCGCGATAGTGGTGGAAAGTCATGTCGCTTTATCAGCAACAAAAACCCGCCGAGCCCCTCTGCTTTTTATTTCATAGCCCTTAACAAGATAATCTTTATACTGTAATACTTGATTTTTTTTTTCAGTTTAACTTCTCCAGCAGAGGATCTCGGCGTTTAGGCCAAGATTAAGAGCCGCGCTTCCAATCTGCTCTACTTATTTACTTTGCAGTCACCTTGAGGTCTCTCTCGCCAGGTAATTTGTCTCACCTTGTGCTTTGGCAATTACACAGGTGTTGCCACTTAAGTCTCTAATTATAATTGCTTAAATTCACACTGCGGACGTCTCCACGACCACTTCTTTCTCTGGGACCACACTGTGCCCCCTTAGCAATAGATTTAAGTCTGCGGTATTGCAACGTGAAACACATTTTAATTTCATTGCAATTCATACTGTACATCATGGTGAAGCTACTTCGTTTTGGCGTTTATTAAATGCAACCTACCAATATCTCTAATAGGATAATATCTCTTATAGAAAAGCATTTTGGACAACGAACCTGTGCTCTTCCTTGACAAAAGGCATGAGATAACTGTACACACTTGTAGCCCGCTGCCTGCAACTTAAAACGAGTTACCGCTTCTGCTTTTCCTCCGTCACGTTTTCCTGATTTGTAACTTGGAAGTCGCTCTAATTTGTAACAGAAACTTTCAGGACCATGGAGAACGCCGCCGTGACAGCATTTGTGCCGGGCTCCTGCCGAAAGGAATTTCCAATTAATCGTGATGGGCTTTTTTTTTTTTTTTGCGCTGTGGATGAATTTAGCACTTTCGCATCTCGAGCTCTGCTTTTCTTTGAGCTTTGGCATCTGCTCAGCACCTGTCACAACCCCTTGCCCATTACCTGGCTTTGAATGTTGCGAGTCCGCTGGGAAGACACCTTGCGAAATGTCCTTTACGCTGCTCTGAGGCGACAAATCGCAAAGCACAGCTGTCACAAAGCATTGTGGGGTGGCGCTATCTTGTTCAGTGCCCCTCTGAGTGCATCTTGGGGCATAACCCTTTCTTATGATATCCATCAGTTGCCTGCTCAAATTTGATACCACATCCCTGCCACCACACCAGACATTAATAACTTTCTCTCTCATCCCTTCTTGCAGCATTTCCTTGCTTTTGCACACTGTATCGATTTTCCTTGCCCTTGCGAGTCAATCCACATGTAACAATGGCCTTACCCTTCCCCCCTGAGCAGACCGCTTTTATTTCAGCAGTCATTTGGTAGAATTATGGAAGTGGCCACCCCTGCTGGTGAGGCATGGTGTGGTTTTGTTCTGATTTTTGACATGTGTATGAATATATCTATTTAAATTTGAACTAAAGAGGGCATAGCAAAGGTGAGCTCCATCAAGACTGCCAAGAGCCTCAGGTTCACACACTGCCTCTCACCAGGGACTCCCTCCTGCAGATTCTCCCTGTGACAACCAGCTCTCAGCTCAGCTCCTTGCCCTGTCTCGAACCACCTCCAGGCTGCAGCTGCTCGCAGGACTCCCCATGGGTGCCATCAGACCGCTTCTGCACAGAGAGAGTGCTGCAGTCCAGGTAGTCTTCAGCCTCCCAAAAGACTCAGATCCGCCATTCCTCATCTCTCTTCATTGGCTTCTGGCTGTAGTTCACATTAGATTCACAACCCTGGTGTCGACCTGCAGGGCTTCGAGGAGGACTGCGTCAGGACACCCTGCAATCCTGATAGGGCACTAAGAACAGCAATGCTATTGTCGACAGGCCACAGATCCCAGGTCCCACTGTTCTCTGGGCTGCCCCCGGTGGTTGAACAACCTACCTGCCTCAGTCAGAACTGAGGCCTCAGTCACCATCTTCCAGAAGAAACTGACAGCTTATCTCTTCAGGATATTCATGACACCAGAGGCCTGGGACCGCTCCTCACTTACTGACTGTGCTCTGATGTCACTGCTTCCTGTCTGTCAGGCCACACTGAAACTCCTCAGCGCTGGGCAACATCCCAGCACTTCATTAACTCTGCACTAGTGTTCTTTCTGGCTTTGTTGTCATTTAATGATACTGTTATCTGCACCCTATGCACCTTGACCAACTTTGAAGGTTGTAAAAAGTGTCTGCCAAATGAATAAATGCAAATGTAAAAAAAAAATAGTTTAGTTTTTTTTTCTAAAGAAGTGCAAGTGCAAGCCCTATTTAAATTTATAGATCAGCACTCTTCTCCCTCTGCAGTGACTAATGCATATTACCCTCTCAAGATCATGCAAATGTGTATCCAACCTAACTGGTGCATACTGAACCACTGGAGTAAAATGGCAGCTTTGCACCATCTCAGAGTGTGCTGTACTGTATGTCAATGGTGAATGAAACAATTTGTTATCCAAATCTAGGAGTTCAGGGATCTAAGGGATTTGAAGTTCTTTCTAAATACTAAGAGTGATGATGGCAACTGGAACTGTTGTGGTAGTCTACAAAATATCTACAGTAGTAGACAAAAAAATAGAAGAAGCACCCACATCAACCTGCTGTGTTATTTGTATAATAATACAGTGTAAGAAAAGGTAGCCTGACCTGAAAGTGAGGATAAAGAACTTGCACCATGTGACAAGCATTGGAAAGCTAATATGATGCTGTTTTATCATAGGTCCTGTAATTATTGTATTATCTGGCTGGTGGGATATACAGTAGGACACTTACAGATAAGCAAGCCAGGCTGTGCACACCAGACCCTCCCAGACCGCAGACAGACAGCTGCTGTCACCAGCTTCACATGACTGCAAGTGATGAGCTTTGTTTTCACCATTACATGCTCTATGGCTCCGAGAGCTAGGAAACTCCCGTAATTGATGTTGCAGGATGTTATTTTAAGAAAATAATGGCTTAATAGTGCCATTAATCCAGTCTTGGCTTGATTTATATTCTTTTAAGGGATCTGATGTGCTAATGCCTCTTAGTAAAGCTTTAGTTAGCATTAACCCTGAGAAAGAGTAGGCCTGCAATTTGAATACTGATACTAATACTTCTAGTTACTGTTTAGTATTAGTAGCATTTGCAGTAAATAGAAACTTTGATTCAAACAAAAAATATTTAATAAATATGTTTAATACAGAAATCCTGCATAAATTATAATCTACAATAAAAGACATTGTATAATGGTTCGGTACAGTATATTATGGTGGGAAATGACATGTACACTTCCTGTTCTGTCCAGGAGTCATGGATAAAGGGAGAGGCTTCTCTCTTTCAGCTTGAATCAAAAGTCTTGACGAATGAGAGCTATTTTTACTGAAATTATTAATCAAACAGTATTTAAGGATGATTAAATATATGAAGCTCAAATGATCCTTTCTCTGTGCTGTACATCCATACAATTCTTAGAGGCTTTTATCATAGGTATGTGAAAGCACCATTAGTGCAGTAATTTGGTCTTTAAAAGCTTTTTTATGTTTGAAAGAAAAATGGCACTGCAGTGCCCTGGCAGAGCAAAATGAGTATAAAGAATGAATAAAGAGTTTGCATTCTAGAATACACAAATACATCCATGTCACTGGTAAAAGTTGCTGTATCACACTAATGAACCTTCAGAAGGGGAAACAGCTGTATGATCATCAGCTGATACAGGAACACTCACAGACCTTCATGGTAACCAGAGCAGCTCCAGGACTGAAGGAGTCAGAGGGGATGGATAGACTTAATGGGCCAAATGGCCTCCTCTTTTTTGTAACTGTTCTTATGTTCTGATGTCACACAGCTGGGGGGTACAGTAGGTGTTTTAGATATGCAGAAGTGCTCGTACTTTAATGTGACCCAACACCAAGTTTCAAATGATCTGTTTGAGATTAAGTCTCAAACACACACACACCTTCACACACACCCAGACTTGAGAAAATGGGGATTAGAACTGGAGAAAGTGCCTCATGCTGTGCTTTTGTAAGACGTGGTGAAAATGACAAGCTTCAACGTTGTTCTCAATGTGCAAAATTGCTTTCATTTTCACTGTCACTAGGTTCCGTCACTCTCACCTTTTTTTTCCCCACTTGTTACTCTTTGTAAAGTGTTTGGAGGTCTGTTCGTCCTTTCAGCTCAATTGTTGTTTTACATTCTAATGAATTTAACGACCGATCAAGAAGCTTCTGATTAAAGCTTATTGACACTATCTATTCAATCGAAGCAAATCAGTGTATCCTCCCAGCCTGTCCCTCCTGTTAAAACCGTCACACACTGCTCTGGCCCATTCTCCCCATCCAGCTTGGAGAGGCACTTTGGAAGTCAACAACACTGTAGGAGCTGCTATGTATTACAGCCTAACCAGAAGCAGCAGCTAAATCAAAATTGCTCAGAAAAAAAAGGAATTAACTGAACAAAAGAGATAAGGATGTTAAAGCACACATTATAAGCCAGCAGCTGTATCACCCTGCAACTCACAACTGACAACCCACTGAAGCTAAGCTGGTCAATACCTGAATGGGAGACCTCCTGGGAAAACCTGCGGTCTACATGAATCCTAATGTCCCAGTATAGTGACGGGGACAATATACTGTAAAAAGGCACCGTCCTTCAGATGAGACCTTAAACTGATGTCCTGACTCTCTGTGATCATTAAAAATCCAGGGGCATGTCTTGAAAAGAGTAGGGGTGTTACCCCGGCGTCCTGGTGAAATGTCCCATTGGTCTTTACCAATCATGGCCTCCTAATAATCCCCATATCTGAACTGGCTTCATCACTCTGTTTGTCCC
The DNA here is from genome assembly GCF_059453375.1 of Lepisosteus platostomus. Lineage (NCBI taxonomy): Eukaryota > Metazoa > Chordata > Actinopteri > Semionotiformes > Lepisosteidae > Lepisosteus > Lepisosteus platostomus. The sequence goes on from NC_142613.1 coordinate 52,050,363, forward strand.
ACTGATAGGTGGTGTGTGGGGAGTGTACTGGTGCACTATGACTGCGGTCATATCATCCAGGTGGTGCTGCACACTGGTGGTGGTGGCAGGGAGTCCCCATTACCTGTAAAGCGCTTTGAGAGGAGTGTCCAGAAAAGCGCTATATAAGTATATGGAATTATTGTTATAACATTCTTATCGGGGACATGACATGATCTCCACCAGGCTTTAGAATGTGCTTCAGAAGTACAATGGTACACTAGTTTCACGGATACATGACACGACAGGAAAAACTTTCACCAAAGCAATGGGAAGGTTAAAGCATGGAGAAAGAAATGTACTGAAGATTTTTCAAAGACCCTCACTTTATCTGGGAAGTCTGGCTTAGCCTGACCTGATCATGCATGGCTGCCTCTGGAAATGGCTCACTCATCTTTACTGATGATGTAACCAGTGAAGCAGCTGAAGGAATTCTGAACTTTACAAAAAAATGTCCACTTACATAGAAGAAAATGCTTCTCGGGTGGCATGTCAGCAGACCGCATGACAGTGACCCAAAACACGTGACCAGTTCAGCTAAGAAGCTCATCGGGAGAGACGATTGAAAAATCTCAGACTGGCCCAGTTAGGCTCCATATTCAAATCCAGCTGAGCATGCGTTCTGCTAGGTCTTGGAAAAGAAAAGAAGAAATAAATCATGTCAGAATAGGCAAGGACTCAAAATGGCTGCAATAAAGCATTTTCCAAAATATATCTTTTCTTGACACTGCTGGGGTGAACATACGTAAAGTGTGTTTTTGTTCTAAGATGATCAAATGTATGAATGGAATAACCATAGTAAATGCATACAGTGTATTATATTGCACTTATCTTTCATCTTCAATTCTGATTTCTTGACTAAAAAGCAAAAATAACAGTTTTGACTTTGTTGTCCCAGTACCTTTGAAGGGGACTGAAATGGGGTGAAATCATATTGGCATTTGTATCCTGGAGATACACAACTAGCAGACATGAAAATTATCTATCCAAATTTTATGTATCCAATGTAACCTCAGATTTTCTGTTTTTGTATACCATAGCTAATATCTTTTTCCATAACCCCAGTTGTACAGGGTGCAGAGTTCCTGTTTGTACTGCAGAAAAAAATCTATACCAATTTATGTTTCCCAGCAGTGCAAAGAAGTCATGTGAGCCAAGTGAAATAAAAAAAAAACTAGCAACATCAACAGGAAATTCAAGAAGGCTCAATAAAAAGAACAGCAGATGAAGCGAAGAATGGAGACATGTGCATTTGCCTCTCTTTTGTCTTTGGTTTCCTGAAAACTTTACAGTTTTCATGGCCTGCCAGGAGTGGCATACTGTAGATGCATGTCAATGAGCTCTGGTGCCTCACAGCTGGCGGTGCTGGGTTTGATTCTGGCCTGGGCTGTTTTCTGCATGCATTTTACATGTTCTGCCTGAGTTCACGTGGGCTTTTTACAGTACAGTATGTTTGTTCCAGTGTCCCCCACCTTTCAAAGACATTAGTTAGGTAAATTGTTTTCTTGAAATCGAGTGTGCCCTGAGACAAACTAACCTTCCTAACATGTGCCATTGACTTTCCCAAAAAGTTCTGGTTTGCCAATCTATTTAAGACAAAAGTATAACCAACTCACAGATAATAACAAAAACAAGATGTCATGAAATGCCCAAACTTTTAATTGATTGCTTTTTTAATTGTCTGCTCTAACTGTTTTCTGGCATCCTGTTCAGAGTGTAGTTCTCCTTATGCTTCCAGGATAGGAACCACATTGCTGCGACTCTTAAGTCATAATGCACAGATGCATGGAACAGGGCTGGATTTTGGTGTCCGTAGGCCCTAGGCACTTTCACTCCGAAATGTGCAAAAAGAGGGGTAAACGCCAATTGAATTACGTCGATTGATATGATGCACTTTAAACTATTCTAATGCTTAAACCGTGTGATTGATGGAGCGAGTCAAGCGACCATCACTTCGATTCTTCTAGTTTCTAGAACAGCCGCTAGATAGCATATGATTAGTAATTTGGAACATCTAGAATTGATGGCAAGCATGTTGTTTCAGCTCATTTTTGTTAGTCACTAGTGTTTCCCTCCTTCTTAGGCCCTAACAATTTCATAGGCCCTAGGCACTGTTAAACTCAGTTCTGAAAGAAGCCCTATTTTTTTATTATGCATTTACTTCTTAAGAAGAAAGAAACGTACTTTGAGTATTCAGACTCTACTGTATGACATTTGTGTGTTGGTCATTTTTTTTTAAGTATCCACTCCTTATTTGTATCTGTCCACCTATAAGGCTGCACCTGCTAGACAACACTCTGAGCCGGACCTGTCTGAGAGCTCGAGCCACCTTATTACACCTCTTCTGTGAGTGTCTCTATGTTTTCTGACGTCCAGTTTCAGTAGCAGAAAGAACACAGGTTTAATATCCCCAGGCAACTTAGAGCACAGTGAAGGCTCTGCACTAACGAGCTCCCTTCTAAGGTGAGACTGACACATTTTCACTAAATCTCTTGACTGCTTGCTCATCTCTGAGACTAACAAAATATAATTTCAGCTTTGCTGTGAGTGTATATACAGTACTGTATATACAGTATACAGCACCTTACAAAAGTATTGTGATCTGTTCAATGGTGGTGATTTGGACACAATAGTGCCCAGTGATTGGGAATAAACCTAAACAGTTAAACACTGTTTCATGTGTCACATCATGCCCAATGAATTAATTGAGCAGATAAGAAGCAAATGAAGGTGAAGGCAGGGAAAACAATAAAAACAGTGTCTTCCGAATGTATTCAGACCTGCAGTTTTATATGCGATATGCACAGCCTACTCCTCATGTTCAAACCCCCCAAAAAAGAAACTAGACTATTATGTTTTAAATGCAAAGAGTTACAATTAATGCAAACCCAACACAGTGCCTCACTCAAGCATGAGTGCCTCACCATCCCTCCTGTCAAGCATGGTGGTGGCAGCAGTCTGTTCTAGTCCTGACTCTCATCAGCAGGAACTGGGAAGCTTGTCAAGACACAGACAAGACCATAGATGGAGCAAAGTACTGGCAAATTGTAGTCCTTAGTTTGAGAATTAAAGCTTTTGTATTTTGATTAAAATATTATGTTTATAAATTGTGTACACAGTATAAATAGTGATTGATTTCCAGAAAAAAGTCTCCAAAATCTCTCTCTCTGGTAGTCAGTGATGTGGCAGCAAGTGTGGTGGAGTCATTGGGAATTATAACCTCTAACACCATTAAATGGGACATGAATATCTACATATTCAACACTCAACACTCAAACTTATACAAACTCAAACTTATTCAACACATACAAACTTGTGTGACAGTTTGTATTCATAAATATTATGAATGACATGAATATCAGTATCACAAAGAAAGCATATGAAAGAATGTATTTTTGTACCAACAGAAAAAATATGGTGTCTCTCAACCAATTTTTATATAGTTTTACATAGCTACTATTGAGAGCATTGCCTCTATAACCGTTTGATTTGCCAACACATTTTCCTGCTACAAAGGCAAATTGCAATGTATTGTTTGCTCTGCAGGTAAGGCCATTTTCTGTCATCTGCCCGCCAAAGACAGTTTGTTCAATTCCAGAGCAAATAAGTGGGCAGGAAAGATTGCTGATGACCCCTTCCACCCAGGTTAACACCTGTTTCATAATCTTCCCTCTGGAAGGAGCAGAACTACCCCGTATTTGAACAGCTTCTTTGCTATGGCTGTCTTTTTGATTAAGCAGAATTGCTAGTTATACAGTATGTGGACTGTCTTAATGATGTCTGATGTTTTGTTCAGGGATGGTACAGTATATGTAGAATGTTAATGCAGCACCATGTACACCAATAAATTCCTTGTTCATGAAATGTACTTGTACCTGGTGAATAAAGGTGATTTTGATTCTGATCATTTGGTAACTGCACAAAATGAGGAGCCACAAGAAGGGTCTGAATACTTTTGCAAGGCCCTGTATATACAGACATACTCAATTGCTCCTTCTATCATGACCGCGAAAAATATGTACAGTAATAATCAAAACATATTGCATTTGAATCAACAACCCACGTGTGCCCTTTGTCCTTACACACAAATCTGTGTGTGCACACAAGGACATTTTCGTCTGGCAAGATACAGTACAGTGTATATTGTTACTGCTATTGAATTGTCTGTTGAAGAGAAGCCAAAGCTCACTGGCTGTCTGTTATTTTAGAAAATTCAAGATCTAGAAACAATAATAGAAGACTGAGGTGTTTCCAGAGCTGTAGGTAGCCTAGGGACAATCGATCAAAAACAATCTTCTGCTTTACCTTAATCAAGATGCTGGTAAATTATTAAGTCTTCATCAGTGAAAAAAGACAGGCAGGCAGCTGTAGAAGGGGGAGATGGAAAGAGATGGAAAGAGAGAGAGACCAAGAGAGGAAGAGACATGTGCCAGGTGAGAGCACCTTAATCAAATCAACCTAAAAGACCAGATTCTACCTAAGTATTTTAACTTTGCTTGAGAAAGCTTGCTGTCTGTTATTTTAGGAAACTCTGATATTCCTTCGTAAGGAATCCCCAGGTTAAAAACGTTCTCTCCTGTTGTGTGATGCATTTTTTAGAATGGGGAGATAGGGTTCCATTCGCTTTGGAGCCTGTGTTTTTAAAAAGAGAGGCTTAGCATGGGATTTTATTCTGTTTTATTAAGGACACCAGTATATTTCTCTTTGGCATGTTCAGGCATTATAAAGGATTTTAGAAGAATGGATGGCAGGTTTAAATGCTGTTATTGTCATTGTTAAAAAATACTTATTTAGTCTACTTTAAATAATTACTCATTGTTGTCAGCTGTTCTAGACTACAACGATCTAAAGTGCCTCTAACTACACCACGCAGTTGGATATATTCTTGGCATATCTTTACAATTTGATTATTTACTTAATTATTGATTATCCCATTTTGGAATATGTATTTCTAATCACTTAAACCTTCCCTTTGTTTTACAAAATAGATGCTACCTTTTGCTTTGCAGAAACACCATATTGAGATTATGTCATTCAAATACTGTATACAGTATATATGTGAAGACTGTAATCCACTTTCCAGGGAGTTCAAACGAGAGCATTACAACACTACAAATAGCTACAGTATTTGCTTCCATCCAAAGTCTCAGCATTGAATGGATTTCTAGAGGGGAACAGAAAGCTCTAATGATGACCTATGTTAAATATTCCTAGGTATAATTATCTGCAATTATCATAACAAATCTTAACCCAAGACTACATATGTACGGAGACAGCAGTCTCCAGAATTAAAATGGTAAGAGATGACAGTCTACAGTGAAAAAGAAAAGGCAAAGGAGTCCCCAGTCCCCATGTGCACCCAAGGTTTGTACGAAATCCATACATTTTATTAATGGATACATAAAAGCGGTGGCTTTTGTGTGATTGAAGGCCACAAATTCAAGGATAATAAAGTAGATTTTGCAGTGGAAGAAATATCAGTGATACAAAAATCCATTTCCCCTGTAGATAAGGTTTGAAAAGAAAACAAAATTGCAAACAAGTCAAGTTCACAGACAATACTAAATTAAACAGTGTCAAAGCTGCAAAACTTACATTTTGGGCAAATGTAACAATAACATTTATACTCAATGTAGAAAATTACATACAGGTAGCAAAAACATAAACTAGAAATATAAGATTGAAAACACTACTTCTGAAAATTGCTTTGGGTTTTTATATCGACACATTGTATATACTGTATATTCTAGAGACCAAGGGAGCACCAAAAAAAGAAGGGAACATATTTGAATATATATATAAGGAAAAGTGCAGGATTTAAATCGAAGAATGTCAGATTTAAAATTGTACAACACACTATTTTATTATATAGCTTACAATTTTGGTCATAACTTTACAGAAAAGCTTTTGCTGCTCTGGAATCACTACAGAAGAGCGATCACTTAAATTCCTGTTCACTCCAACCTCATTAAAGACACAGGCAGGCTTACAGGAGAGAAAGTGTTTAGTCTTAAATATATAACACACATCTAGCCATGCCTCTCAGACCACACCTATACCATCTACCTCATTATGATTTCTTATTTATTTATTGCACATCTCTGGTCATTGTTTACACTTCTGCATTGTTTAAATTCAGACTGTTTACTTGTTTACTTGTACATTGTCTATTGCTTGTTTGTATATTGTCTTGATGCACTGTCTGCACTTTGTGTTTTTGCACTTGTTTTAACAATCGAGAGTCTTTCTGTAAGAAAGAATACCATTGTACCAGTACATGTACCGGTTACATATGGCAATAAAGTTCAAGTTCAAGAAGTGGAGATACAATTATTAAAAGTCCTCAAAGACTCTAACAAAGTCAACGCAGAAGAATGGCTTGCATTCTTCAGAATGAACAGTGAAACTTGAATCAGAGACACAACTGGAAAATACCTAGAATGAGTGCACATTTAATACTGACAACAGGAGAACATCTTTAAACGAAGAGTTGTGGGAGTGTGGAACAGCCATGCTGTTGGAGTCAAAGCCCTGGTTTCTTTCAAAAACAGCTGGATGAGATCCTGGGAGCAAATAGCTCCTACGGTAACTACTTGTCACGGACGTCCAAAGGGACAAACCGTGGGGAGCAGGAGAGCGGAAAAAGATCCATATGCGTAGCGGCGAGACGGGAAAAAGGCCCGGGCTCATTAGTGCAAAGAGTTCAGGAATGCCGTATAGAAATCTATGCCCCCAGGGAGAGGACGTGGGGCGCCCTCAGGGGTGCTAGGCGGGTCTCAGGACATCCGAACGTCAATGCTGAGCGAGGGCAGAGTGCAAGACCCGGAAATATACAGCCAAAGGGAAAGAGAGGGACCGGAAGGACAGCAGACCGGAAACTAGGGACAGGACAGAGAAGGAGCGCCCTCTGGCTACAGAGGGCGTGACAGTACTAAACAGTCCAGATGGGACGAATGGCCTCCATTCATTTGCAACTTTCTTAACTGTTTATATAAGAGGTGTAGAGCAAAATGTGAAATGTCTCACTGTTTTTGTGCAGACAAATGTCTTTCTTTTTTGTGTTTGAAAGGTGTAAATAATTTTCAAAAGCAGTGAGAGCCATGCCCTGGATAGTTAACGGATATTTAAAAATCAGACAGTTGTCTAAATGGAACAGAGACAGCTACTGTAGGTAATCTGGGTACAGTGAGGAACTTCTGAGAATCTGCAAGGTCAGCTGAGTTATTATGTGCATTTTTCCATACAAGACTAAAAGTGTGGCTAAATGCTGTCTTTTAAAAATAACATGCAACATGCAAATCTTATGCAGATAATTACAGGCTGTTGATTTATCATAGCGGATCACATTCCTTGAAATCAGGGCAGTAACAAAGTAAATGCTTAGATTCAACTTCACAAAGTATGATAAACTCTGTTGCAATAGTCTGGATTGATATCCCTATTTTGAAGTAATCAAGCATTCTGCTCAATGCTGCCAACATCGCATGATTATTTGATTCTCTTTCCAATCCTACTACAGCAGCTGAAATCATAACACTTCCCCAGAAGAAGAGTTCATTAAGCCAGTTCAACATTGTCATGCACAATGGGAAGCTTGGATTAGAAAGCAGAGAACTGCTCAGTTGCAATCTGTTTAAAAATGCTAGTAAACAAGTGAATAATATTGATTATGTACAAGGCAAGAATCGCTAAAATTAACTCTACAGCCTTCAATTATGCATGAGACACCTATTACCATATGGTTTTGTTTAATGGTGTTAATAGCAATTTCCATTGTTGTCTTTGCAAGTTTTTTCTGCCAGTGAGACACATTGAAAAAGAAGTCTTACAGTACATCTCAGAAAGTACTCATCTTAAACACAAGAACTCTTGATTTTATGAAAGATATTCATGGATAATGTGCAAAGATGGTCTTTAACAATCTTATTCCGATACATAATTTTTTTTTACTCTGTTAGCAGACAAAAATAGACAATGATAACTTCCAGTACTGTAGCTTCATCAAGAAATGTGCCTGTGTGTCTCATGGAGAGCAAGCTGGGGTATACGAAAAGTCAAATTCCTAATGCAAGACATTGTATATGGCAAATAAACTGATCTCTCTCTCTCAAAAGGAATGCCCCCCCCATAGTGTACATTACACTGCATGATGAAATCGACCGATAATCATGATATTTCTCTCCCATCTTCTGTGTTGTGGACAACTTCATCAGCCAGGGGTACCTAAGATTTACTAAATACAAATGAGGGAACACATCATATTCTCATTGGAAGAATTAAAAACACAGACAACATTCAGCAAATAAGCCATAGAACTTTCCAGAGGGAATGATTGTTCATCCCACAGAGTGACACAGAATGCAGACCCAGCTCACACTCAGCACAGGCAATGTGGGGAATGATTGTTTAATACCCACAGGCCTGCAGTGTCCCAGTCAGTCTCACTGTTCAGTCAGGCTGACTGTGTGGCTGGTGTTTTCATCTTGTTTCTGTCTTCCAGTCTGATGCCCAACCCTTTTTTAGGATAAATAAATGTTTTACTCCCATATTCCATATTTCAAACATTTGGAAACTTACAGTACTTCAATCATATTTTTGCCAAGATTTTTGCCAACAGACTGTTGCTCTGGAAACAATTATTAAATGACTTTGGTAAGTGCTCCTATTGGAAGAAAGAAAGACTGATTGAGTCCTAATAATTTCTAATATTATTGTGTGTAATAATGGATAACTGTATATTCCTTTCTGTATGCTGTCCCTGCAGTTAAATTGTTTCCAATGGCAAAGTTGAAAATGGAAGAATTCTTGGATGAACGATTGATTGATTGAATAACTGTGAGGAGCACAGCTGATGATGGGCAGGTTAATTAGCCAGTTAGCTGATAAGGACAGCTCAGTTTTGGTTTATGTTTATCTTTCACAATATCAGCATTGAATCTTGAAAATTAAGCTTACTATATTTTTTCCAGAAGCTAATTAACCTGCCAGCATGTCTATGAACTGTGGGAGGAAAGGAAGAGGAAATTATTCACTTGTTCCTCAGTGCTAGATCCACCAGATACCTAGACCCCCAAGTCAGGAGACCGTGCCAGCTGTGTAATACTTCTTCTGTCCTGATGTGAGAGCCGCATCTCAGAACGAAATGTACATTCAACCAAACAAAAAGAGAAAATCCACTTTAAATACACAGGCCTTGCACTTCAAGTGAGCAGTGTCCCCAATGTCTTGTAGTAAAGAATTCTGCATTAAGAATATGCATCAAGAGTCCTGATGCCCTTGAGCATTTGAAACATAAGATACAGGATGAGCAATTTCAGTCCCATCATTTCACAGTAGCCATAGACACATGTCATGAATATAAAGAGCTGCTTCGTCCAGAATTTCACTTACAATGAAGACTCATATTTCACATCTTCTCCTATGCTCTCTCCACAGGCATTTTAATATTACACAATAACCCTGAGAATATTCTGTTAATCACAAGACACAATTGTAGTACAAGACAGAGAAAAGAATAACAAATATTTTTTTGCTTAAAAAGGATGGACACTTTAATTATTTTTTTATTCTTCTAGCTCAGTGCTATGCCTCAGGTAATTAGAGTTTGTGTTTTTATCATTTTCATGCAAAGCCATGCAATTGTCTACATTAAATGTCATCTGCCAGGTGTTTTATCCAGTCTTGAATCTTATTGAGTTTCATCTGCTGCTTCTGTGGTGTTTGCTCATCCTCCTAATGTGGTGTCATCTGCAAACTATACTAAAGTGTAGCTTATTAACTCTACCAGCATATTGAACATTGATTTAAATTAGTAAGAGCAGTGGATCTAGTACAGACCCCTGCAGTACTCCCCCAATTACATCACCCTACTTATGTTACAGTAAATATTTTATAGTTTTCTTTCTTGGCAGCTCTATTTCAATTTATACAAAGTTCAGGAATTAGGAGATTGTTTCTTTTTTCATCTGACAATATATTGTTCCTCCAGATTTCCAACTTTGCATAATAAACTGACTTTTGACTGGCCACTTGCTACAAATCTGTGACTTTCTAGTGCTTTAGACTGAGCGAACAGCTTCGGAATCCTCCCCCTTCTCTTGCAGCCTCAATTGAAATGCCATTGAGAATGAGATTGCTGCTGCCACTGAAGTGGAAAGTCGTTTCACATTATCGGATGAACATGCAGGTGAGCAGAGTTTACCATCTTTGCTTGAGCTTGGCAGCGAGTAGTAAGTGCAGGGGAGTGTATCACAGGCATGAGATAAGCTGTCACTTCTGTGAATCTCTGCCTGCAGTTTTAAGCACACCTTTGTCTCAAATGTTTACTGCAGCATTTCACTCAACAAACAAAACCCTTGATTCTTAATCAATCAAATGCAATTTGTGAGGCACGGTTGCTTTGTTAACAGAAGAGAATAACACAAAGTTTGAAAGTTAAAACCTTTTTGTAGAATAACACTGAAAGCTGTAAATAAGAACAGATGCTCTTGTTTATTGGCCCAGCTTTAATTACCACTACTGGACAGCTCTCAGTTGGGGGAATTTTCTGTCAACTCCTGGCTCCCCAGTCCTAGACACAGTGACAACAACCCCCTCAGCCAGAAACCCACAAGTTAAAAGCGATATCTTATAACACTGAAGTAAAGGAACCCAAAATAGAATACCTTTGATTATTCCATCCTTCCACAACAACTGACAAATTAATTAATATTCCTTTGTAAGGACACATTATGGGAGAGATTACAGTGGGGGGTTATGTTCATAGGCAGCTTGCAAAGGAGCAAGCAGAGGGTAATTCCACAAATAAAGATGTAAAAAGCATGAAAAGCACAGCGTACTGGGTATGAAATCTTTGAGTTGAAGAGACAATGTAAAGGCAGTGTGAAATTAGCTGCAGTACTTCTTCACTCTTCAAGAAAACATGACTGTTGTGAAACTGACAGTCAAGCACATCTGCCTGGTTTATTTTAATCTAGAAGTTTCAGGAAGTATACGGTATATTTAATAACTGAATATCCCCTCGCTACTGTGTGGTTTTAATCGACTGATTGCAGTATGGTATTGCATACTTCTTCATAACCCCAGATTTTAAATCTCTTTATGTCTAAAACAAGGAGATAGTTCAGTATTTGTTAGAAAGCAGATGGTTATGGAGGAATTTAAAAAATAAGCATATAAAATATAATTATTATTATAATCAATACCAGGTTAACTACTTAATTGCAAATGGACCCAAAGACACTTCCAGATGATTTTGAAAGAAGCCAGGGTCCAACAACATGACTGGGTATCTTGTTCCACAGTCCCTTAACCCCTTTCTCAGTTATGAACTTTCATTTAGTTTCCTTTTGTGTTTTATGGCTCGTGTTTTACTGTTGATTTTGAAACAAAATCTGAAATTTCTTATTTCCTCCACTTTGTAAATGTTCCTATGTTGTTAACAATTCTCAGATTTCCACAAACAGTAGGCTACACAATCAGAGGTTTTCTGGCACCAAACTAAATCTCATTTTCTTCTCTTCCTGATGCCTTGAAGAGCTGGCAGGTGTAGAGATGTGTACTGATAACTTCGAGCCAGGCAAATGTTAGCATGCAGGGTGAAGGGGCTGCAGGAAATGAATTCTTCTTCAAGCTACAGTGCATTTTAAAATGTAATGGTAAACGTTTTGATGAATCAATTAGAAATGGCTCATCAATGTACACTTTTCCACGTGATGAAATTGTATGAAGAATATAAAGAATACCTTTCCCCTCGACAAGCTCGCTTGTGTCCCAGGGTAAATATATGACACATATATTCTATGTGGCAAGTAAAAAGAAAATGTGGATTTTTGTAACACAGGAGAAAGCTATGCTCAGAAGAATAGCAAAAATTTCTGGGTTTTAGAGTACTATTTTCTCTTTCAAAACTGTTTTCAGCCACTTTCCTCCTCTGAAGGTTTCTCCATTGTAGTCTACGATACACAGTATGTACAGTATACATTTGCACAATTTACAGAAGTGCAGCTTTTCAAGTTCTAAAGTACACAGTATAACTCGTGAAACAGCCCCTGTACCTGGAGAGTGAAAAGTGCAGACCTCCTCTTCATCCAGTGATTCTTCTTTTGACACATTACAGCTCTGCAGAACGTGAAGGAGGACTCTCTGATTGGAGGAGAGGCACGTCCTCGCTGACATCACTTAAGATTATTGTGATGTCACATCACATATTGACATCATTATGACAGCACAAGGAAAGTAACTAGGAGTTTAATGGCCCCTACCCCACCAAGGTATGAACCACTTTGGAAATCCTGGACTTTTTCAACTGTCGCCCCTACCAGTCAAGTCTCTCAAATTGGCTTTTATCATTATCTTTCATACCAGAATGATATTACCAGAAATCAGCTTTTGATATGCACATCTCACACACATGATTACATGAAAAAATACTGTATAGATGGTTTTGATTGTTTTAGACTGATATTTTTTGGTTTGAGGAACATTTTCAAATCTGATGACTGGAGAGCTTCAGAGACACATTGCAGAATTGCACAGTTAAAACCCCATCTTGGGTTAGGGTTAGCATTCACACACTACTGAGACAGTTTTTACACTCAGTGCTGGATTTGGGGTGCCAAGTGAACTTTAGGACAAGTGGTAATTTGCTCCTATCTGAAACTTTTTTTTCGGCCGCTTCTGGCCGCTTCTATTGTACAGTATATTACATTGTTCAGTAGTTCTATTCAAAAACTGAGTCAGATGAAAAGTTTTAAGAAAATCTGTTCTGCTGGGTAAATTCTCTTAATTGTGTCATTTAATGTGCAGCTAGATGTTTAACTGAAGTCAGCATTTAATGGCTCTTGTAACTGAAACCTTACACTGCCCTGAAATGCACTTTCACTTCAATACCATTTTTAGAGCATTTTTCATCTGATTGAAAATGTGTCTAAAGAAGATACAGAATCTTCTTTACAGTTACAGTTTTCAAATCTGATAACTGGAGAGCTTCAAAGACGCATTGCGGAAATGCTCAGTTGTAACCCCAGCTAGGGTTAGGGTTAGGGTTAGCATTCCCACACTACTTAGACAGTTTTTATGCTCAGTGCTGGATTTTGGGTCCCAAATGAAGTTTACGATGAGTGGTAATTATCTGAAACATTTTTTTTTCTGAGACGTTTGGGTGCTTATATTGTATATTGCACTGACCAGTAGCTGTATATCAAAACTGGGCCAGATGAAAAGTTGTAAGAAAACCTGTTCTACCAGGTAAACCCTTTTAATGTAATTTAATATCCAAATACTGTACTTCACTACACTGTGCTGTGCAAGCTATTGGAGAAAACCTAAAAGTTTATTTTTAGGAACAAAAAAATAGAAGTTAACTCTGTGGGATACTGTATAATTTATTCTCATGTATATTTGAAAATATATTTGAAAGGAGGGGGGCCCATGTCAGAATGAATATTATTAAATAAATAATACAGGCTGCAAGACTTAGGACTTGGTTGTAGGCTGGGTGGAATATTACCTTTTTCCTGTAAATCTCCAAAGACATGGCTAGAGTTATAAGGCACAGTCAATGTCATTCAAGGCCACCAATGACAATCAGGCACAGCACTGGTGGTAGACTATCAGACATGCTGATTCTGTGTTTTTTATTCACAGGAAGTGACATCCTACAGTGTATATACACATTAGGAACAGTCCATTCTGACAAAGGATTGACATGCATAAGACCAAATAAATGTGAAGTAAAAAAGAACAAGTGAGACCTAATAAAAAAATAACAAGCCAAGTAATTGTTTTATAAATACAATGTCTTACAGAAGACGTGTCCAATGGTGAATTTTGTTCTGTTCTGAAGGAAAAGCAGTACAGTTCATTATTCTGTGTTGAATTACTGTATGTGTAGTGTAGAATTATGATATAATTGAACCACCATCTGCCTGCCCATGTCCTTGGGAGCCTGAGAAGGAGGACTGCTTGTCTGCTTGGCTCAACCGGACTGGTGCTCTGCAGATGATGTGGGAAGCAGTGGTGAGTCCTGTTGCTGATAAATGAAACGCAAGCATGCTGTTAGGCACCTGATTCAGTATGTTTGCCCTTCTCTGTGTACACTGTCTGTGGTATCCACTGTCCTGTCCCATGAAGTGCTATCTGCCTCCCTGTTCCAGTGTTGTGCAGAGTCTCTTTCAATAAAGAGCATGTATCACTGGGTCATGTAGTCTGCTTCTTGGACTATAATATATCTGTCTGCCTGTCTGTCTGTCTTGGACTATGGTCATCATTATTATTATTACTGCTATTTGTGCATTGTGTAACAAAGGCACGGAGGTTCAATGTTTCTCACGGTTACTTTTTTCTTGCTCATTCTACCCATATAAATCAGCAATAAAGTGTACAAGTCTGCAAGTTCATCCACACAAGATACATTCCTGTCTTTCATATCACTTTTTTGGGCTGACAATTTTATCTCAACTGTATTAAGGGGATATTGTGAACTCTTTTTTGCCTTACCTCTTACAGTATGTTCTCTCTGGATACAGTACCTTGCTCTAAACAGATCCAGAGTTTCCAATACTACTGTACTTTACATTGGCACCCTCTGCTTAATCGTATATTTTTCCAAATAATCTAAAGCAAGATTTAAAGTACAGTTTTGTAGCGCAGAGATCACCAAACTAAAACTGAGTGGCGAAAAAAAATTAACACTTATCTCAGCAACTTTCTTTCCTCTATGGGAGGTGGAGATCATGTCAATGTGTCTGACAGCATTGTAGGTAGCATAGATTACCTAATGGAATATGCATGCTCATTTTAGATTTATACTTAAACCCATAATCCTGAGAAAGAGGGAGGTAGGTGGAGACAAGATGTTGGTTCTTGCCTAAATCACCTTTCCCACAGAGCATTGGGGAATTAACTCCCCCCTCCTCAGTCACCTGACCAATGGAGGCACACAACTGGTTTGATGACAATTAAAAACCAGTAGAGACTGCCATTGGGGCCAATAACCTCTGCTGTCCAGCGGGAGCGCAAATCCTCTGAATTTCCCTTTGCCAGAGAAAGAAGAGGGTAAGGAAGTGACTGATAGAGGAGCATGGGGCGTGTCGTGATCTCTTCTTTTGAAGTTGGTAAGCAGCTTAGTTGCTTGGCTGTATTCATAGAGATGCTACTGAAAAGAATAGTAGCAAGAGCTCAGAGAGAAAAGTGTTTATTTCGGGTCTGTGTAGGTTTACACTACTGTATATTCTCATATGAAAGTACATGCCTATGAAAGGATCACTGTTACACTACATTTCCCATGAGTCTGGCACACCTGATTGCAGCAGATACAACATACAAAACTGTTATTGGATACTCTACAATACTTCTTTTGCAGCTGATGATTCTCACTCAATAGAGAAGGAAAGGGGTTTTATATTTCAAGAATTTCTACCATAGGGTCATTGAAGCGCATTTTGTTTTTGATGGTACAGTATTTAAACTTCAAGTTAGCTGTGTGAAACAATTTTACTAGTTCAGCTCAGGTAGATAAAGCTGTGCCTCATCGTTTTGTTAGAGCCATGTATTTGATTTTTGCAAACTATTACTGAAAAACAGTGACTGGGACAAAGAAATGAAGAATAAAAGGAGGTTCAATTTAATAATACAAACACTGCAGTGATGTAAAAACTGTGTAAATCAGGCCAAGTAATCCCTGTATTAAATAAGAGCCAAGCTGCCTGTGCTATGGAACAAGACGATGGGAGCACAATGTAAGATTTCATGACCTGTAAAATGATGACGGACAGAAAAAAGTTGCATAAACAAAGTCGACTGGTGGACACATTTAAATGTTATTTCTGGTTTATAAGGTTTTGCATTTTCAGTTGTGCACTGTCAAAACACATATCCACAGCTTTGTTCAGATTGATCTCCCCTGGGGGCTCTTAATACAAGCAGAAACAGTCGGTGTCCAAATGAACTGTGGCATTTTGGTGCACTTTCACTGCCTGAGTTGCTTAAAGGCATGTATATGAAAAATAAAAGATTCAAGTCAACTTTTCTGATATACAGAGACGGACACGTTATGTCAAATCTGGCGATAAGAGTGTCAGATCGGAGCATAGCCGTCTGAACTGACTCAAGCAGATTGGTGTTGTTTCCTGTCGCCTTATTGCACTTTTGAATTTGATTAGATGTGGATTTCTCTTGCGACAGAAAAGGAAGAATGCAGATTTTGCCTCTATTCTCGTGTGCATCTGACACTGGCCTACAGACATTGCATGTGAAAGCAAAGGCCAAGCCATTAGAGGAATATGCACAGCTACTATGGGCAGATGGTGATGTTTAACTTCCATTTTATCTAATTGTGTTAACCCTCGGGCAACTCATCATGTGTCTAAAGTACCCAGACACTGTGGGTGATAATGCAACACTGCAGAACAATACTGTAGATCAAATACTGTAGAACGAGATCACTGAAAAGTTTGAACACACTTGCATGTGGAGCATATAACTTTAATGCATTTAAATATTAACATTTTGGCAAGGTATACAGTAGGCACAAAAAAATAGTTCACAAACAGGTCAGCATCACTCTGTCCTAAATCAAAGATTCCCAATCCTTGCCTCAGAGGACCACATACCTGTGATTTTCATTCCACGTTTAAGCCTCAATGGAACTAACAAGATGATTGGAATATACAGTATGCAAGCTTTTTGCTAATCAAGTTTGGCATTTTATTACTGTAAGATGGGGACAGCTGATGCCTATCGGGGAGGTCCGAGCTGCCATGACTTATTGCCATAAAGGGTGGCAGCTGGGAACTCAGAAGTGGGAGCTGAAATCCTACAGTATATAATCACACACTCTACCCATCATCAGACTCTCTCCTGCTGGAAAGTCTCTTGAGCCCAGTGAAAGCAGCTGTATCAAGCAGAAGAAGCTGCTGGCTGTAGTCAGCAGAGAAGTATGGAAGTGTTAGAAATGTGTGCTGTATGAGTGAAATTGCTGGAGAGTCAGAGCAGTTGAGCTGCAGGGACAGTGTTGGCCTGATGGCAGTAGGTGTTATGGAGATGGTGGAGGTGGACCCATCCAAGAGGGCCCTATGAGAGACCCTTGGCAAAAGCAGCCTTATTAAGCTACAAATGCAGACAGACAGATGCCGTGGAAATGTTTGCAATACGTGAAGAAAGAAGACCAGCACGTGAAGAAGACCATGGAGTCTTCCCAGAAAGGGAAGCAACCTGCCTAACTGGTTAGTTTTTCCTGATAGAAACTGAGGCTGCTTTTCTGGCTCCTGACTCTGCTGAATACTAAAGGTCTGACAGAGAGTCGGTGATGCTACCTGACTGCTCCCCAGACTCTGATAGAAGAGTGGGCAGGGCTGCCCCTCTGGTTCCAAACTCAGCTGGTGATGTACTAGATGTCTAGTGTTTCTACTGCAGAGCCAGACAGCAGTCCTCGCAGGAGGTGAGCAGAACCCTACACCTAGCAAATATTAGGAATGTGAAAGTATGGTGCACTGTAGCGTGAGAGAAGTTGTGGGTAAGAATTATGTGTCACAGGCCTGGACTGAGCTCACCTGGGGTGGGTGTGATGATGCTGGTTGGTATATTATGAAAGGGCATAGTTAAGTCAACATCCAGCATATTCCACAGTTGAATGAAGTCAAACAGTACAAATCGATCATTTTAAGTAAATTGTAGCTGTAAATTGTGTATTTCAGAGCTTGGCTAGTACAAACTATCAGGAGCGTGGTCCTCCAGGACCAGAATTGGGAGCTCCTATCTCAAATGACACTCCATGAACAATGGCATTTCAACCCCCTCCAGCAGAGGGCAGAGCCCTGGGGCCTTGAGAGTGTTGCTGGATCTGCCACCAGCTGTCTTTACCTCCCTTCCAGGGCAGGACAGCAAGTCCCTTTCCAGAAGAACCTATCCTGTCCCAGGGCTACTCTCTTCCCAGTAAGGAAAGAAGTAACTTCTACAATGTTTTGATCAATGAAAATGTCACCAATAATAAAAAAAAGGTCCATAACGTGTACAAGTAAAAAAAAAATCATTTTGAATTGTATCTATTTACTGGTATAAAGTAAACTATTCAACCTTCCATCTATGGTGCTAATTGAGTTTTATTGGTCTCTCCTGCTCAATGCATGACTAAAAATACAATGTGTGCAATCAATCTGCTCCCTTAGCTTAATTAATAGAACTGTAACAGAGAGAACTCTATCTTTGCTAATTAAAAAAAAATGGACATTGAGAGCCAAAAGGTCACCCAAAGAGATCAGGTAAACGGGAATCATTTGTGTAAAGCAAATGGTTGAATTCTGTGGGGAAAGTTCTTATACTTTGATGGCTGTAGGAGTTAAGAATATCAGATCTTTCTTTCATCCAATATAGGTTATAAATGAAAAACTGTTTTATTAAGGGTGGAGCCCTTGCTTAATATAATTTGAACCAGATCATTCTCCATTGTTATCAAACATTCACACAGAATTTAGACCCAGAGTCCTTATAACTGAACCTAGCTCACATTACAATCTTCTGCAGTTAAACACAGCTTTTGCTGTTGTAATAGCAAGGCCTATTACACTGAAGTGTTAATGAAAAATTCCACTAATCTTCGTGTTATGTTGATCAAGCAGCTTGGTGCTTCACTGTAAATGCGGATGACTGTAGTAAGAGGCTCTTCTGATGAGAGGCATTGTAAAGCTGCATCTAATGCTGGAAATCTCATTAAATATAGCACAGCTGGGCTCCATTAAGTCTGTAGGGGGTTTCTTCCCATGACCATAGGTTCAAGTCATTGTTGATCACCCAAAGGAATATTCTCCAAAGGGGATCTGCAGGGAGAGTAGCAGAACTGTATTTGATAACATCTTACCCAATCACCATCTTTGATGCTACACTTTAAAATCTAGCACTCAACTTTTTCCCTTGGTTAACTCACCAACTAATCTCTCTACAACTGAACTGACATTTTGCAAGTAGTACAGAATACTGCCCAAGGTATTATTTCTGCAAAAGAGGCAACCTTGTGTTCCTGAACCCACTTATTTTCATCTGACTAACAAAATAAGACAGTTGAACTTTGTGTCAACATCCTGAATACCCGAGAACATTCAGTCCCAAGCTATAGCTGGGAAGAACTAAATTCTCCCACATGCCTATCTTGCTGTAGGACCCAAGAAGGCAATACACAGACTGCTTTAAATACATTTAAAGACCGATATCAAGATGACGCTACTTCCTTGCAGAGCTGCCTGTGGCCCAACACAAAGCTCTCTCTTCTCTCTGCAGTGGGACGCTCCTGCACAGAGCAAGCATCTACCTACTTGGACCCTGGACCAGTTGAGCCTAGCTCTGTCTTCTCAGTTTGACCTCATCAAGGATGTTTGGCCAATGGATCTTTGAGTATAAAACTTCTTTATTTACATAATTCTGGAGAATTGAACTATTTTTTCAAACATGTTTGATGTTTAGTTTGTGATAGTAAATCCATACTTACTTGTAACTGAGAACATGAAAGTGATGTCTTATATAAGACATTATGATAAAACTTATGTAGACCATAACAGTCAATGTATGTTAACTCTGAATTTATTAATTCTTCACAACGGATTGTTTCACTCATATTTTATTAAGTGTTAAGCAATTTTTGGTGCTATTGTATATGGTATATAAATCCTTCTGAGACTAAGTTATTCAGATTGATTTCAAAACTCATCAAGGACTCTCAACTTGCTGTTCCAATTTTTGATATTTACAGTAAATTAACATTCTCACATCACTACAACAACCTGCAGGATCACAAAGAAATTCATTTAAGTACCCTGGAGCAAATCTGTAAACCGTGGCCATTTCGCAATTTGATGGTCTCCTACTTTCTCAGGATGTCCCCCACAGTAAAGGACCCAGCACAGAACTAATCTTTGAAAAGTCTAAGACCTCACTGGGAACACTTGCAACAGTGAGGAAAAGCCAGCTCAAAGGAGAGGAGAGCCATGGTAAAGAAAGAAGTGAAGTACCTGGAGGAGCAGGGTGGAAGGACCAGAGCAGTGGAGATGGGATTAATGGACAAAGTAGAATCTTTGCGAAAGAAGATTGATGTGGCTGGAACTGTGGAGGTTGGAGCCCCTCCCAATCTCCTTCCTGCCGTGGGCAGTCTATGACACTCTTCCAACAACCTTGTAGATAGTGGTCTAAGGGTGGACCTTGGAGGAAGGCTGAAGTTCTCCCCGAGTTCAAATATCCAAAAGGTCAGATGTGGTGATGTGGTCCCCAAAAGTAAGAAAGATCAACCTCACTGAGCCAAGTGCCATGGGAGGAAGGATGTGAGGAGGCCTTTCAGATAGGGGGGGGGGGGGGAGGAAGTGACAGATATGAAGATATCTGGTACAAGACTAGAGAGGGGAAAGGGTAGTGGACGTGGTTGTTTCCAGTGGAGGGTGGATACAGAAGATTCCCTGCACAATCCGTGTGGAGAGAGCCATCAGCTCTTGGGCTGACTGGGAGGGACAGAAAAAGCAGTTCAAAGGGTGGGACAGGCAGAGGAGAGATCTGAAGGCCAAGTGGAGATGGACAGTGATTGGCTACCACTGTTGATCCACCAGCAGGAGGGCATAATAGATAATTGTTAAAATAACTGATGAAAACCAACATCAATCCCTGGCCAACAGCAATTATCAGTGCAACCAAGGTTTCAGTACAGTATATAGGAAGTAAGAACTTAATTGTATGTTGCCTCTTGGTTAGATAATTCCCTTTCATGGACAGAATTATTTCCCCATCCAGCTCATGTACTGTATTACTGCTGCAGTTTCTACACTTGACAGTTGTCTGACATTAAGATGTAGTAGGCATGGCTAATGCATGCTTCCTTACTAAACACCTATACACAATGCTTCAACTGATCTTATGCTTTCAAGCAATCAAAAGTGAGGAACAAGGCTGAGAAGAAAACCCTGCAGAAACCGATCATACTGTAGTATGGTACAGTATACTTATCTGCATATTTTGATACTGTACAAGTAGAATCCAAGTTCTCTAAATGGAGGAAAGCAGACTAAAAAGGTAAAAGAAAAATTGAAAGAGGGTGGCTAGTCACAGAAGCCATGGAGAGTAGCAGCAATTCAGAGAAAACCCATTGGAAGCACAGAACGGATTCACCCCAAGATTCAGCAAATGCAAATCTGGAACACAGTGGTACAATAGGTTGAATCACTCAAATAGAAACACAGAATAGTGAAGTATTTTTATAAGATGCTTCAAAATGGAGTGTAATTTGTTTAAAGATAGAATATATTGAATTGGAAACAGGTGAAAAAGGAAATTAGCTTCTCAACTCAGAAATTAGAACTCGTGTCACAGACCACCAGAGGCAATTTTCAGCCTTTAAACATTTTTAATAACTTTGTAACTATAGACTGTAGAGGCCTGGTTCAAGGCTTAAACTGAGGTTAGAAAGCCCAAGAGATGGAAAGGAATATTGCAATGAAGTCTAAATCAATTGCAAAGGTTTTATTGTCAGCACTACCGCAGCAACAGAATAGTGAAGTAAAGGGGTCAGTGATGATAAAGGAGAATGGGAAGATGCTAACAGTGAACTGGCTGACTATTAAACAAGCATTTCACACAGGTGCTCACCAAGTAGAAGATCAATGCTCAGCCTAAGCAAAGAAGCAGAGCTCAGGAGTGCAACATGCCACAAGGACCAGAAACTGAGAAAAATCTCTATTCCAGCAGCTGTATTTAGAGGAAACCAGAGATTTTATCCAGATTGCAGTAGGGATGTGAGAGGTCACAGCACAAGTTTGAAGTAAGCTTATTTGGATAGACATTCCAAGAGAAAAAGCCACATACATGCATTTTTTTTGCTAAATATATTTTTGCTAAACTCTTAGCCCTTCAGTGGGTTTTTAATGCATAAGAATGTCCTTCTGAATTAATAAGTGTTGTGTTTAGGAAAACTGACACTGGGGAAGTTAGTGTAAACATGTAATAAAGGGCAACAAAGTGGTGCAGTAGTTAGCATTGCTTTCCTCTAGGTGCTCATGTTTCCTACCACAGCCCAAAGGCATACTGGTAGGTTAATTGACTTCCAGGAAGAACTGGCCTTGGAGTGAGTGTACAGTATGTGTTTGTTAGCCCGTGTTTTTTGTTAATTGTAATTGATGTGTCCATCCATATGAAGGGTGACAAAAGTGACCCAAGTCATTATAGACCAGCAAGTCTGACCTCCATTACATGTAAGCGTATACTAAAAAAAAAAAAAGTTAGAATTAAACTATATAGTCATCTGTACGGCAATAGGATTTCAGAGGATAACATTTCCAGTCACAGTTCTGGCTGTTAAATACAAGTCGAGGAGTAAAGGAACATTTGTACTGTAGACAGATTTTTCCTCTGAGATTACAGTGACAATGTTTGGATTTGCAGCACTTTATAATTAAAATATTGATGAAAAATTCCTTGCCTAATTCCACATCAAAGGAAGATGATCATGCAAAGAGGAAAATCTGTAGGGAAGAAAATAAGAGGTTTGAGACAAGAGGAGACCATTCAACCCATATACAGGTATGCAAAGATCTCACCCAGTGCATTCTTGAGAGAAGTCAGGGTATCTGTTTCAATACCTACCTTATGCACTCCCACCACCCTTTGTGGAAAGGAGCTCCCTCTGTTCTAATTTTAAATGCATTTCCATTTACATCCACCAAAAGCATTTGTCATGTAAATGCATTCACTGGTAAATTTGATAAATATAGGACAAAGATGTCGGACAGGGGGGAAAATAAAGCAGTACTCGCTTCCACAAGGAAACCCAGATGTGAGCTATTTCTATGAGCCTCAGGGTCCTGCTGAACACGATTACGGTCAATGATCCAGTGTATTAAAAAAAATTTAGATAACTCAAGTTAACAAGCACTTAGTAGATGGTATTTATTGTAGTCAAGTACAGGGCATTGGATGTAGACCGTAAAACCACACACTATATACTGTATACACAGTATATAAAAACTGAAAAACAGAGCTTGAAGAGGGCTACTCACGCCAAAAATGCAAAGCTAAACACCAGCCCTGCTTTCCTTCCTGCTTCACTTGACACGAGTGAGTCACTGCCAAATAAAATTAGCCTGGGGCAATGCAACAGGAATTGGGCCATTTCTTCATTTGGCTCTAGCACAATTAAAACACATTGTAGTTAATGGGCTAATAATCTTGAGTCATTCCTGTATCCAGTTGTCATTATCAACATTAATTCAATTATTAAATAAACAGCAGTGTTCTGTTAAGACGAGATATGCATCTTGCCCTTTAATTACTTTTGAATTTTGGAAAAGGCATCTGGGCTATCAGCCTTCATGCAAAGTGCTTTAAAGTGCCTAAAGGTGTGTGTGTGGGGGGGGGGGGGAATCCTAAATAAATATCGAAAATCAAACAAAATGTTAAGGGGAAATGTTGCCTTTTTGTTGAGTGATGCCACATTCATTAGGAAACATGCTGTTGACTGCAAATCAAGCATGTGATTTGGGTCTTGTACATAGTGATAACAAAAATGGTGAAAATCAGGATTTATCCAAGCAGTCTAGTCAATAAATAAAATAATCATTCATAACACCAATTTAAGTGCTTTCTATCAATACACACGAGTGGCTAAAAAAATTAGAGGCATGTGAATTTTTTGTTCTCTGGCACAGCTTTGTTGTAGGAGTAATAAATCAGGCACAGTTGGTTGAACAAATATTAATGATCACAAGAAACTACACAACAAAAACTTGTGTTGTATATGTACAGCATTTATAAGCAAAGCATTTCAGAGGACTAACATTCTGGTCACCCAGAAAACCCCAGACTACTACTAAGCATTAAACTCCTACAAAGCCCACATCAGAGATGAGCTGCCTTTAACAAAACACGGAGCAATCTGCAGTTAAAAATCTCTCTGCACCCTGGAATGCCACAAAATAAAATGGGAGTCTACAGTATATCCCTATTCATAAAGCAGGAAAGATGTTTCTGAGGAATCTTTTACCCAGGAACCTCAAGTTCTTTAAAAACACAGAATCGCAAGTGCTCTAACATGGTTCAAATACTTAGCTCCGGTCAGGTTTTGTTTGAATGAAGATGAAGTACAGTAGGGGCTCTCTTGGACAAGCTCCAAGTCTCAACTCCTTCCCTTCTCTCTTGCTTCACTACTTCCTCTTACTATACAAAACCATATTAAGAGCTCAGAGAATGTTTCTCTACTGCTCCTTGAACGTCATTAATTTACATCTTACCTACTGCAGGTAAACTTAATTGTTCCTGCTCAAGGGACCCTTCAGACCTCAGCAAAAGTCCACTCTGATTAGAAGCATTTACTCTTCCAAGATTTTTGTCTAAAATCTAAAAGAGACCTCTCGGTCACCTAAAGCTGTGTATACCTGTGACTATAGAGACATCTGAGAACAGGACAATTAACTTTAAGACTGTTTTCTGCTGGCAGGGTGTATTATTTAGGTGAATGTTATTAGAACACTCCCCCAGTAGACAATACCAATTCAGTAAATGGCAGATGATGAAAGTGGTACAGTTGAAAGCCATAGTACACAAGTGTCTTACACTGAGGTACTGTACAGTATCTATACAGACATATTAACTGCTTTTAGATGCTTTATTTGATCCTTTAATCAATGCTTCACTTGAAAACACATTCTCCTGTACAAGAGCCATCTAGCAGTATCCTCACTTACACAGCAGGACATTCATTGCAGCAAGCCAAGTGAAGTTTCTTGATCTAATGTCCAACAGCAGCAAGCCACCTGGGTCTTGACCCTTTAGCTGTAATTCCTAAACATGTCCTTAAATGTAGTCATATCCTTTACTTGCAGTGTCTTCCTTTTCCTATGTGTGAGGTTGTCAGATGTTTTGTGGTTTAGATTTAGTGTTTTAATTGTTTCCTAAAACATTAGGATTAGCTCTTTTTTCTTGAGAACGGTGCACCCCTTCGGGATCCCAACTGGAATTTTCTACCAAGGGGACTGGTTCCAAATTTCCCTCTAAGAAGTATTTTAATTTAAAAAAAAAACTTTAAAAATTACTAATTTTAATACTTCATATAATTGTGTACAGCTGTATTTTTGTTGTTTTGGGTACAAACTTAAGTCCCTTGATTAGTAATATTCCCTGTGCTTTTGTTAGTGTATCCTGGTACTGTAGGTTGAATTGTATAAAGGTTGAAGGTATACAGTAGAATTGAGGTCTTATCCCTTTGCGTGCTTCTTGGGGCTATGGGAGGCTTTAGTTTAAAATTGTTAACACACATTCTTAGAACAAGTGCTTGTGGTTGGTCTGCATGCAGTGTAAATCATTCTTTCACCTGATTTAAAGTATTTAGTGCCTCCTGGTTGGTTTGTTCCTGAGCAATTAGTATGTCCAAGTAATTTAAGGCAAGTTTGATTCCAGCAGCAGGGAACACCTTTCCTGCCTCCATATTCAAAGAGTGGCTCTTATTTCCCCCATTGTTCCTCCTAAGGGAAAGAAATGCTCGTTTTACTGTCCTAGTGGATTTGTGTTTTCAAAGCTGGAGCTAGCATGTATGAACTTCACTCCAGGTAGCTTTCTACATAAATTTAGCAATTTTTGTACTCTCCAGGCATCCTGCTGAAAGCAGAGGCTCAAGTGAAGAGGATTAGTTGGGTTGCCACCACTTTCCAAAGTAATTCCAAGCTTTCCATTTGTGCATGTATGTGTGCACTTTGCAATGCAGAGGCCTAGTGCTGGGCATTTGGGTTCAGGAGTGTTAGAGAGAAAGGTAGTGGAAGGGTTGGTGTTGGGTTCAGAGTTGCTTCCCTGTGGGGGTCCACAGGTGGCAGACTGGGTAGTATGTTTAGGAATGGTGTCAGGTTAAGGTTAGATTGTTTGGAGCAGAACTCCATTTCCTGAAGAGGATCCATCAAGGTGTACCGAGTTGGAGAACCTCTTATCAGGAAAAGGAGAGGTACTGTCTACCCATCCTCTCTCTATCAAGAGCAATATAAGAGGTAGTATGTGTAAACAAACCAAATCATCAAATTAAGAAACTCTCATCCCAACCTGATGTTTAATTCTGTGGTGCCACACCTAAGAACGTTTAATCTTCCTCAATTGTTTATAACTGCATCACTGTAAAAATACTAACATGGACACTTTAAATAAGACCCACCTAAGATTCTTTACCCGTTATACTGTATATCAGGTGAAGTGTATTACATTTTAGCATGTGTGGAATAAGCGTCTCTAAAAAACTAAATTCTGACCATCTCAAAACCAAGAATCTATCATTTCATTAATGCCTGTGTTGCTGAAATGTTAAAATTGTGCATGAGCAAAGTGTAACTTTCCATTGGTAAAAAAAGGAAATGTACAAACCAACGTGATGAGCAGTTAAGCCACAACTCATAATACAGCTGGACATTATCATCCCTGCAAAAGTCCTTTCAAACGTAATTACCACAAAGTCGCATGAGTTTTCAGCTATTCTCCAGTTCTACCACACCCACTATTTGAGGAATATATTTTCTGCAGTGTTGATGTGAGGTTGTATATTACCTTCGGCAGAATGTGTGCATTTGGAATTATGATGCAAAGCTCTGAATACAAAGAGGTAATTTCCCCGATTTCTAAAAGCATTAATTAAAACTGAAATTGAAAGGGGAGAGAAATGGGACAAAATTCAATTTCATAATGCACTAAACTTCAGGGAAAAACAAATGGAAATTGAGATTGTTTGGCATATGCAAGTTTTTTTTTTACTTGAGTCAATATTTGTACTGTAAACTCATTCATTTTCTGAGGGAATGTTTTGCTGAGGCAGCTCCAAAGCAGTGTCTGTATGTGGATCATGAAGAGAGCAAAGCCAAGTAGGCAAAAGACATCACAGTATAAAGGACTTACAGCAAACCCATAGCAGAGATACTTAGCACATATCCAAAAATACTCACTGCTGTTAGTGCTGTTAAAGGTGTTTCATCAAGTACCGACTCAGGGGTCTGAATATGTCTGCAAGTATTTTGGAGAAAGGAAAAAAGATTAATATAAATAAAATGTTAAATAATCCAGAGTACCTGAGCAGGAGGAATGCTGTACAGCTCTCAAGTTTTACAGAGCTGTGCTAGGGAATAAAGTAATGATTTCAGAGTTAAATTTGGACAAACAATAACGAGATAATGAACACCACTCAACCAACAAACCTGTATTTAGGGTTAGGTTACGTGTTTTTTTTAAAAAGTAAACTGCAGTAGTCTGTCTTTGGGCTATAGAGTCAGTATTGTGATGAATGCCAGCAAGTTGTAGCCCTGAATCAGCACCTGATTACGCATAGACGTTCGTGTGGTCTGGCTTGCAGAACCCCTGCTGGTTCCGATTTACCAGCAGCCCCCTTTCAAACGTGCCTTTGCATTTGGTCATTGATAAAGGAGCGACTTTGCCCATATTCTGAAGCCCAGAGACATCTGAGAGGGTCAAATGCATTTAAAAACAGAACAGGAGGCACATCTTTACACAAAGAATGATGGAGTGTGGAAAAGAGTGCCCAGCCAGTTTGTTGAAACCAATACCCTGTCACCTTTCAAAAACAGCTGAATGAGACTGTCCAATCAGCTAATTCTAAAAGGACAAAAGTAGTTGGGATGAATGACCTCATTTGTATTCATGTCTTTTAGTGGGAGGAGGGTCACTAGTGACCCTCTTGCCCATTTTCAATATTCATAGTGAATTTGAGCATTAAGTACCTTTAACTGGAATAGATATTTGTGTTAGACTTGCAAATGCTCATGGGATTGAGTCTATTCCCAAAGAGGTCAAAAGAATTTGAATCTCGTCTTGAATGATCAGGGACTAAACCACAGTAGATAGGATTTGTCAGAGCACTCACTTACAGTATCTACATTGTTTAATCACAAAAAAAAAAACTTATCACCGTGAATTTAGAGAAGCATTTAGGAGACCGTTCTTTCTATGCAAGACTGTTCGGAACAAAGTTTCCGGATACTGTAGTTTGTTAAAGTGGATACGTCAAGAATAATGCAGATGAGATTGAGAATTGTGACCTGAAAGTGGCCAAATGAAATAAGCATTTTGGTTAGTTAATGGGAAGCAAAATCCTCGAGACAAAAAGGCAGGAGAGTTATTTAAAAAAATCCTGGTTGCATGAAAATGCATACAACTACACAAATTGTCTTCGTAACCTTAGTGCTGCCTAAGAGCAAAAAGAACTTATCAAAACAGACCTTTCACCAAGTATAAATGGAACAATCCGTGTGCATTTTCTTGTGACTTAAATTAGGATTTCACTCGGGTGGGTGTCACTGAAAATGATTAATCCCAGAGTGTTTCCCCAAAGGGCTTCGTAACCCGAAATTTAAATCGAGTTTAAAGTACTTTGAGTTCTCCCCTGCATCAGCGTAGAAAAAGGCATCGGCAAATCAAAAACCAAACCATCGATTTCACGTATTCAAAATGTCCTCAATGTTACAGGCGGAAAGTATAAACGTTTTAAAACCAGTGATGGAGAAACATTACACACACACAAAATCCTTTAGTCAATGAGTCATTTATAAATAGGCTCAAAATTAAACGTTCCTTCCCTGCATAAATAAGGAAGAATGGTGAAAAGCAGCTGGAACAATTCACAAGAATTAAAATCTGTTGGAGGTAGGAAAAAAAAAGGTGCTGCTTTCAAAAGCTCGAGGCAGTCTCAAACGCAGAGAAAAAAAAATGGATGACATTGCAAAACTGCGGAAGTGCATAAGAAATCTGGCACAGAAGTCAGAAAAAAAGGCCCAACTGTTAAAGTTTGGCAAAAATGGGGGGGGGTTCGAGAGCTAGCGGGTTCAAGAGAGCTCGAGATCCAAGACTGGCGGAGGGCAGTTACAGACAATACCTCACCCCAGGGGAGAGGGCCCTGGGCACAATCTAATGCTTTTGGGTGTAGTCATGAGCTGATCACACTGGAAAGAGGCCTCAGCTAGAGAAGTAACAGATCTAGCTGAAGCAAGAGCTCCAGCAGTGGGAGAGGCACCATCAGGCGCTGGTTCTTCTAAAGAAACTTAACATCCTGGATAAACGGCTCACATTGGCAGGGGCACAACTCAACAGGCCCTCCATTTTGGTGCCAATAATATTGCCCTCAGAACAAGGCAAGTTAATCAAGTAAAAATGAATAGGCTTTACATTGATTTCTGTACAACTGATCAATAAAACAATAGCATGACTTGTAGCTGTCAATTTACATACTCTTTCCAGTCAACAGACCAAATTGAGCCTCCCTTGTGAAATAACTCCATGCCCCAACTACTCTTTCTTGCTTTGCACCTCTGTCATAAAGAAAGTTTGAATTGAGTGGAAACGGGAGATAACTCAAGAAATCATTTGCAGTGTATTTACCGTCATGCAACATCAAATAAACAATACACATTACAAACAAATAAGTACACAGATCAAGCAAAAAACATTTGTGATAGTACTGTATGCATCATGCATCCCGTGCAACAGGATCAACATTCTGTTGGCATCAGGATGACAATGTTTTTCCCATCTTCCTCTACATCATGGAAGGCATATGCCACCATGCACTGTAATGTTTTGCAGTATAACACTAACAGCACAGCAGTGTTCAGGTGAAATTTTAAGCCCCCCAGATGTGTAGGCATTGAAATGCCCAGAGCACACTTTACAACATTATGCATCCTCCAGTGTGTGGCGTTATACCTCTCCTCAGCCATGGTCTGGGAATTCAACACTGGAGATGGCAATATACCCGCTGGCACCCAATAAACACCATCCTTTGCCATCTGACACTCGGGAGATTGCCCAGATGAAGGCATCATGCAGTCCCAGGCCACAATGTCTGAGAAAAGCTCTTGATTGCATATCGTCTGCACATTCACTGCCAAGAACCCTTTAGGATAGTTGTAGCTGGGATTCAAGAGGGTGGGAATGTGTATAGGGGTGAGCGTCCCATCCACTGCACCTACAACACCAGGCATTTCCCCAATAGCATAACCCAATTTTGGTTTCATGCAAGGTATCCCAACTCATTTGAAATGTAATATGGGTGCACACATGGTACAGCAGTACTATGGTCACTGAATGCATGGATTTGGAGATAACAGCCTTGCTAAGGCCATGGGCATCACCAACAGTCTGCAGAAATCCACTAGTGGCATAGAACCAGAGGGCTGTCAGGAACTGCACGGTAGGACTAATGGCAAAATTTCTGTGGGTT
Organism: Lepisosteus platostomus; assembly: GCF_059453375.1. Taxonomy (NCBI): domain Eukaryota; kingdom Metazoa; phylum Chordata; class Actinopteri; order Semionotiformes; family Lepisosteidae; genus Lepisosteus; species Lepisosteus platostomus. Next base: position 52,080,601 of record NC_142613.1, read on the forward strand.
CCTCTTACCAACTCCTCCTGCACCAGACCAAGGAGGGTTATTATTCCACCCCGTGCAGCCTGTATCTCTCTATTAACACAGTCACCGAGATGGTCTAGGGCGTTCATATTTGACCGCACAGCAGCTCGACTTTGTGGATGGTGCAGTCATCACAAACGGTGCCTCAGATTTTAGAGCAGTATTCTTTGGACAGCCACCATCTTCACTGCAGGTGCATAAGAACATACAAGTTTGATTGGTTAAATCATAATGTGACCAATTGGACTAGAGACTTGCTTAATTAGAGTCAATTTGTTAGGGTTATGCTGAAGGAAGAGTGAATTGAAGAGATTATAGGCTACAAAATAATTACAAATGTAAATATTTGCCCTCAGTTTTCATGCCTAGAACAAGCACAGTGAGTTTGTTTTGTACTGAAAAAGTAGCCTCTGGCTTTTTGGGGGCAGAATGGCAGGCAAGATCCAAATAAAGCAGCACTTTGAATAACGAATAGGTCAGGTTACTCTTATGTACTACAGGCGAGTTTCCCCAAAAACAATGAATCATAGAAATTTGAGCAACCTCACAATGCACATACATGCTACAGTACTTTTGAGCATTTCCCCAAAACCTCTCTTAATTGACTATTTTACAAGCGAGTATAAAGTATTTCCGTTAATCCTGCCCCCAAATTTGCTTGGCAAAAAGCATCACAAATTGATTGACAATACTTCTATGGTGTCATTTTCGGTCCTTTGGTGGGAAGAAAAAGTAAGTAAACATAACATCATAATTAAATTACCAATTAAGTCAAAGTGTATAAATAGGTACAAAACCAGACACCTATTTCCCTCCCCCCCCAAGTTGAATGCAAAAGAAAGCCACACTTTTCTAAAGAGCCTGTTCGTTAAGATGAGCTGGACAGCATGTTGTTGACTAAGGCATGCGGCAGCCTTTCCAACAGTGAAAAGAAAGGAAAGTGGGATGATGGACTAATGGCATGGAAAGAATAAGTTCCTGCACATCGCAACCTAGGTCAGGCACTGTGTGAAAAATGGCAGAATTAAGAAAACATTGCCCCTTTCCCCAGAGAAGGAAAGAGTCCTGGCAATCCTTGGGTCTGTTACAGAGGGAACATCTGGAGGGATAGATGTCTCTGGGAATGAGTTTCCAACCCCACCACCCCATGCTTCCTTGCCCCAGCATCCATCCCCCTGTTCCAAAAAGATTCAGCCCCTGGGCCGTCTCAGACGGGCTCCAGTCTGAAGGAGACCTCCTGAACCACAGGCACAGGTGAATGCCTATAGACAAGAGCCAATAGCTCTTGAAAGGGAGAGGCTACAATTTGAGAGCAAAGCTCCAACTAAAATGTGAGCTTCTGGAGTGGCGAGAGGCACCACACGCAGATCATGGAATTAAAGCTAAAATTGTAGCCAAGGCACAGTATGACCTGCCCTCTATTGGTGCCAATAATACTGCCTTCAGAACAAGGCGAGTGACGGAGAACATGCCTGGACCATACTTTTCCAATGTATACTGTATATTCATTACTTTACTTTTTCAGACAGACCACCTGGAGGCAATTTGTAAATTGTGCATATTTATATTATTTTTCCACAGTTCTTAAATAAAGATTAGTAAATTCAACTATCTATTAATTTCCACACTCCTTCAGACTGTGCACAGTGTGCTTATTTCCTCAAATATATAGGCAATTACTCAAGTACAGTGAAGTTCAAAAAGTCTTTCAACCGATGAAAAATGATGTAAAAATGGTATTGATGGCCTGCCTAGCCTCCACACCCACCTGATATACACCTTTTGCTGCAAGATCAGGAATGTGGACATTTGCCAGCTCCATCCCTTCTTCCTCATCTTTTTTTGGGCAGGGGTATGGCTTCTTTAACAGCAATGTTGTGCAGCATTGTACATACAACTATCCAAGTGCAGCACTGCAGAGGAGAAAAATCTGATGCCACCAGATTTAAGGCAGCAGAAGCGCATTTTCCCCATAGACCTATATTGCATTCCACCACGCTGCAGCTTCGCTGATGGTGGCCGAAGAACAAGACTATACAGCACATCTGGGGGTTAGTTAAAGGTTTCAACAGGTATGCATGAAGGGGATACCTGCCATCACCCAGTAGCCATCCAAAAAAACTTGCCCTTTCTTGCCTTCATCTGGGCCAATCTGGCTGTGTCAGAAGACATCGTGGACACTCCCAGGAACCTTTGCCACAATGTCCTTAAGAAGTCCATGATGGCAAATAACCTGTACGTTCAATGCAGAGACCCTCTGCTATTGTAGCCGTTATAGGCTAATGATACAAGCCGCCACTACAACCCAATGATTTAACTTAAATTATGCATTACATCTGAATTTTCACATCTGGTTAAGTATACAGATAATCTTGGTATTCTAGGTTTCCAGAGAACTCTGGAAATTTAAATGTGCTCCGCCTGGTGATCTCGGTCTGTTGCAAGAGGTAGCAAGTTTAAGAAGTATTAAGCAGTTAACAAGTGGGTCAGGGAGCATGTGGATTATTAAGGACTTAAACGTGCTACTTTAGTTACGAGGGGGTTTTGGGAAACCCGTTAATTAACAATTAATCTTGAGTTGAAGTTAATGAAGTACTTGGGGTTACAAAGCGTTTGGGGAAATACACCCCAAATCATTTACTCTTTAACCTCATTTGGAAGCATTAATTTATGATAAATGAAAAGCATTCAGATAGACAATTACATTTTTCAGGTTTTTTTAGTAATTCACTGAATGCTTGCATCTGAATTGTTCTGTGTAAGCAATTGTAAAAAAAGAAATTGCCATGTTGGTTCTCTTTTGTGCATATTAAAAGCACTCAACTTACATAAGCAATAAAGAGGGGAAAAAAAAAACAGGAGTGACTTACAAGTAAAACTACATTTCACATGAAAAGTTTTAGAACTTGTTTGAAGACCCATCTCCCCCGCCCCCCAAACACCAATGCTCTGATGGAAGTAGTTCCATGAACATACTATAGCATGGCAAACAGTCTGTGCTCCTTTGTGGAGCCTGGTCTTCAGAGAGAAAATATGCTTTTATCCCCGATATGCTTACTGGGGGCAATTTGGACACCATAATGCCACAGAAATGCCTAGCAATTGGAAAATAGAAATGGAAAAACATTTTACATGCACTGTGGATGAATGAATTGGGCACAAGTTCAAAAGAGAGGCAGGGATGACTGTTTTGCAAAATTCAGACCCTTGCATAGTTTTGATTGTTCTTGCATTAAAAGACAGCTACTTCATAGTGCCACAAATGCCATTAATGAGTTGTATACACACACACCTTATTCCACATATTCAATGCAAAAAACAAAACAAAACAAAGGCATGGTGGCAGCCTTGTTTAGTTCTGCTTGTGTGAAGCAGAAAGATTGATGAAAACAGATGTAGCAAAACTACCAGCAAACCTGCTTCTGATCTGAAACTAGGACAATTCACCTTTCAGGAGGAAAAGCCAGCCAACCAATGGTTAACCATCTTTCCTTCAGCAACCTTAATGGCAGCACTAACCCACACCCCATCTCCACCAGTACCTCTGGCTCGACCACACACCATAGCCATAAATCCTCTCCAATGAGTCTGGGGACAGTAATTCAAGGCCCACTGCCACATCAAAACAAGGAAAAACATGGACCGGGTCTTAGTGGTCAAGGAAAGGTGCCCAGTTTTTGCTGGCCTCTTCCACAGAGCATAGATTAAATCTTGCATCTCACAGCCTAGCTTAAGTTATCTTAAGAAGTTGGATCAATAAAGGCAACAGGCAACGCAACAGTTATAAATGGACAATACGCAAATCTTCCCTATCCATTAGTTCAAGTAGATAGCCGTGTCAGCATACATAGGAACAAGTAAAGGTTTTAACCTATGCACGCCAAAACAGCTGCTGTACCTACTTGAACTACTGTACTTCTGTTGTGACCCACTTCATCTAAATCGCTCTAGATCTTGGTTATTCCTTCTCCTCTTCCCTGGGCTACTTCCCCCTTCTTTCACCAAACCAGCATTTGGTCTCTTCCCAGTGATCTGTCCCAAGACCAGGCTTTCCAACCACCTCCTATTCCTTTACTGATGTTGTAGTTATAATAATCTGTACTAAAGGGTTTTGTCTGAAATTTAACACTTTCCTTTGACTCCAACTCTGGGTTGTACAACACTCAGACCTCAGTTGTAAGGAAACTGATGATTTCTACCATTTTCTCCCTCAAAGAGGCCAAGGAATTTATGGTTAACAGCTCCATATCTTCTCTTTATAACCATGTTCATCTGATACCTCAACTCCAAGGAAGGGAGTGGGGGGAGAAGGACCCATATCAATGAAGCCTCCAGATAACTAACCAACACTCTGCCTACCGTCTCTCCCATAGCATCCTATCACTAACTACCAAAAGGAAATGGTATCAAGAGCAAGGAGCTCCCCAGGAGGCAAACCATCTTATCATTGAACATCCTCAGGTATCTCAATTTTACTTTCTTTCCAAAAAAATTCAAACCCAACACACCTGGACACCCCATTGTCTCATCATGCCACTGTCCCACAACTCAGCCCTGTGAGACCACTGGACATCAACCATGCTCTCCAAACTTAATGATTTCCAGTTTCATGGCCTTAATGTTATATTTTTGCCATGCAGACCACATTTCTACACCATCATTCCCCACAATTAGTCTTACAGCCCTCAAGCACAAAGTGCTTGATCCACCCACACTCTTCTAGCTTGTTGCAGAATTGATCCTTCCACTGAGTGGTTTCTCATTCAATAACCTTTGTCAGAAGGTAAGTGGAGTTGCCATGGGCACCAGGATAGGACCCAGTTATGTTAATTTGCCTGTGTAGCGGCGAGGCTTATTAATAAAGAATTAAGTGTTCTGAGCCTTCCCAAATGAGGCCCCATTTCTCTGTTCATCTCTGTGGTGCAGCCACAGAGAAACTATTCATGCAGGCTGATTTAAGGTTCCTTTGATAAAGGACAGCTCCCAAAGGGGGATGCACTTAGCCAAGCCTGGCTATCATGATCAATGGTCATCCATTGGCGCCTATCTGTCTAGGGAGTGCCAGATGGACATCTGGACTGCATTCCCAAGTGTCAGGAGTAAGTTACTCATATCTCACCTTGATCAACCAATCAGGGACTGGTAGGGCCAAGTAACCCACATGGGACTCTGATGCCCATGGAACTTTCAGCCAATCAACGAGCTGAAGTTCCTCCAGGTAAAAACAGGCAACACTGAGAGATTCAGTAAGATTCAGACATTCTGTGGACTTTTCTAAAGGGAATTCAAAGGAGAATTCCAGGGCAGGACGGCCCAGGAGCAGAAGGCTCCCAAGGGCAGGACATTCTCACAGAGCGCCTCCTGACCATCCTGAGACTCAGCCCGGACAACCACGGAACGGCCAGTGTGTCCGAGTGCCAGAACTTTCCTTTGTTCTAAGGGTCTAGAGCGGAGGTTGCCAGAGAGTAACCAGAGGATCCACCCGAGGTTAGCACCAGAAGCAGGCCTCGTGAACAGGTCGGAACTGTGGACAGCTGAATCACTATTCAGAACTAGCTCTTCATCAGGAACGAACCGGTCCTCTTCCTGACTTGCTGGGACCCACAGTCATCTTTTCTCCTGTGCGCAAACTGTGCTAGTTAAAGCCAACACTAACTAGCCGGTCAGTGAACATCAGCAGCACACCGTCGCAAGCCGCACAGCACAGCCTGGCACCGAGCCAGAGAGCACGGATTGGACAGCAACAGCCTGCAACTGTTTCTTTGAGTCCGCAGGAGATCTGAATCCACAAAGATTGGATGAGTATTTAACTTCAATGCATTACAGCTCGAGAATTCAATTGTTATCCCAACCAGTTGATATCAATTTAATTCCTAAGAGTTATGTACTTGTTTGAGTATCTAATGTAGAAGTAATAACCAAGTTCATTTACAAAACGGTCTAAATGAATGATATACTGAACGTATGTCCTCTTGATATGTGTAACACTTCGTAACTGATTGAATATATATCTTTTGTATTCTGATAACCCTCTCGATAAGATCTGTTAGTTTTATATGCATATTTTATGTATTAATAAATGTATCCTCGTGTATTAGTACCTGTGTGTGTGCGCGTTGTTTGAGTTATGTCGCATGGTTGGATTCTAAAGCCATCAAAAGAATCAACTTTGTGATTTGCTGCTACAATTAATAATTGTTCCAGTAAATGCCCTAACCCTACAGAACTGGTGCCTTCAGAGAGCCACTACATTACATTTTGGCTATGGCAACGTTACATATTTGGCGTCCCTGGGCCAGCTATGATTACACCTGCTAGGTAGAAGAATGCTTCTTCACTTACTGCGCTGGCTTTGTCCCCGACCTCTACAGGCAATACATTGAGGACGGCGTCAGTGCCACCACATGCTTTAACTAGCTAGAGCATTTCCTACATCCCATGAAGTGCTGGAGTGCTCCAGTGCCTGTTCAACCCGATTCTGTGCTTGAAGAGAATCCCTGTGCTCTGGAAAACATTATGCCTGGTCCCAGTACCAAAGAAAGGGTGCTCCACCATGCTCAATGACTATAGAGCTCTGACTTCTCACATCATAAAGACACTAGAGAGGCCGGTCTTGGCCCACCTGAGACCCCTGATTAGTTCATTACTAGATACCCTGCAGTTCACCTACCAGCCCAATATTGGTGTGGAAGAATCATTTACATGCTACAAAGGGCCTACTCCCACCTGGACAAGCACTGTGAGGATCATGTATCCTCCCCCAACTTCTCCGGTGCCTTCAACACTATCCAGCCCTTATTGCTAGGAAGCTGGAAGAGGAGCAAGTGGGTACCTCCAGATAGTTGGTAATCCAAGAAATCTATGATGGACAGACTAGTTTGAGAGACTGTAGAACTACCTGAACAGGTAGCAAGTAATATAGGGGCTCCTCAAGGGACAGTTCTTTTCCCCCCCATTCCTCTTCACCCTCTATACTTCAGACTTTATAACTCAGTCATTCCACCTGTAGAAGTTCTCAGAATCCACAATTGTGGGATGTATTGAGGGTGGGCAGAAGGCGGAGGACAGCTTTGTGGAGTGGTGTGGGGAGAACCACCTGCAAATTAACATAGCAAGGACTAAGGAGCTGGCGATGGACTTCAGGAAGAAGAGGGTCCAACCTACTCTTGTCTGTAGACATGGGAGGGGCGTGGAGAGAGTTGGATTCATACAAGTACCTAGTCGTTCACATCAATGATGGTCTGGAATGGACCAAGAACACCGAGGCCATATACATGAAGATTGCCTTCTAATCTTCCCTAAGTTTGTATATTTTGACTTCACACCAAGCAGTGTCTGGTTTTCTCCTGCTCCCAGCTCATTGCCACTCCAAACTTTGTTCTCCTGTGCTTCATCAGATGCCGATTTCCTCTCTTTTCAGCAAGAAATAAACCTTTACTTGTCCATTTGCATCTTAAGTAATCAGGAACACAAATTTGACTTTCTCCCAGTATACAGTGGCTGACATTACACAAATTAGTTGAATAACATACCTAGGGCAAGAACCTTCTACATTAGGTAGGTTTTCTGTACATCTTGGCAAAAATGTAATCACATGTGGAGAATCCCACTCATAGTTCTCCAAGGCAGACTTGTAGTCTGGAACTATAGAAGTCTATCTTGCAGAATACATTGACTACTACTGTACCTCAATCTGCTGTCAACTCTACACCTTAGTGTCAAAGAAGAATTTTGTAGGAAAAGAATTCAAGTCCCCAATACAACCTTATCTATAGACAGTTTATCACATACAGTACACCAATTTAGAAACAGCCATGGCCATTAGAGCAGTTAAAAAAAAAAAACTGGAAAAACACTATCAAGAGACCAGACAGAGCTACTAAAACCCATAAATAAATAAAATAATTTTTTCAAACACTCAAATGGAATACACTTTCCTTATAACACTTCCTATAAGGAATCACTTTATTGGCCATAAACAATTTTCTTGTATTAGGAACTTGTTTTGCATACCCCAACTTGAGAACCTCTGAAACAGGTCATACCCCTGTTTAGGATGGCAACAAATTACTTTCTCAAACAGATTTAACAATGCACTAAACTTGGAAAAATGAAAGCTTAAAATGGCACCCATTTTCTAGCAGACTGCCTCCCCTAAATCCTAGGCATAAGAACACATTGGTACTTAAATCAAATAAAAAGCATTGCAAAATAAAACATCACATTACCCTGGATCACAAAAACTATGTACTGTACAGTATATGCAAAACAAAACGTAACAGCGTGCATTGGAGAAGCAGTTAAGATCAGAATTAGATGTGTGAATGGGATATGCCCATCACTTGTGGAGCATTTTTTGTGCCCTATAAACCACAGGAGAGAAGAGACCGGAGAACAGGAGAGACCTGGCTTACAAAATTAAAACAAATAACTAAGACTGTTACCCTCTTTTGGCATCGAGAGGAAGTCAAAAGCAAGGGCAATCACATCCCCCTGATCAATTTCAACATCAGCATGGTCAGTTAGTGCAACCCCCTCGTCAAACCAATGACATCCAGCAACACATGCCTCACATCCAAGCGTTGTACATCTGCTGCTTCCAAGTGGAGAGGGACATCCACCGGATACCAGAGAGAGGAAAGAGGATCCTCAAACACTGGCAACAGTATTTAAACTTGCATGCCTCTAAGACAAGCCAGGGAAGAGATCCCAGTATAGTAAACTGATCAAAAACAATAAGTCACCATGGAGATTAAAACCCTTGTTGAACAAGGGACTCTCCTCCATCCCAAGACACAAAAATAAGCATAACTTAAAAGACAGCTACTAGAGGATCTCCAGGAATAACACAGAAGGGTTCTTCATTGAGCATCACAGAATGGGAAATTAATTTCCACCCCAAACCCAGCTGGGAGCCTAATAGGATCTAGTGATTATAGGAAACACCAATAAATACAAACCAATATCGCAACAGAAGAGGCCTAGGAGAGGAATGCGAGGCACTGCAGAACTGTCAAAAGCTGGATCCTTATGGTTTAGAGAACAATACCTTCTAAAGGCACCGACAACTAAACCAGAAACAAAAGCTACTTTAACTAGAAGGAAAAAAAAAATCAGAAATTCAAAACAAGATCTACCTGGGAGGAGCAGAAGTCCCCAGATCTACACGCTACTCAGAATTCACAAGCCCTCGGAGAGCTTGACTGTACCACATGCAGTGCTGTACAGCTGACCCATAGTAACAGCAAATCTTGGATTCCTAAATTCATTGACCACTACTCATCCCCATCTCCATCAGTCAGCCAAAGGACATGCGACTGTTGAGAAAAGCCAGTCGGGATACCACCATTGGCCATTCCCTTCACAATTGACAAATTCCAGGCAATCCAGAAATGGCTCAACAAGCACAAAACTGTAACGAACAGTTCTTTCCGGACCCTATGCGGAGGACACAGTCCGATGGAGTGGGGAAACACTAGGGAAACGTCATGCAGGAAAACGGGGCTGAAGACAGGGGGGCGTGTCCAAGGTGCGCTGGTGCACGGGGGAGGTGTGGCCGAGGCGAACAATCCAAGAGTAATCCTTAGGGAAAATCCAAAACACACGAGTAAGTCCAAAACCAGGAGATCCATCAGAACAAGAATTAAAAACCACGAAGGCCGGGTCGGAACCGGCGGACGGGGAACAGGAACGGGAACCGAGGTTAAAACCTTAACGGGACCAGGCGCTTCCTGGTCCCGGACTCGCACGATATGGAAATCAGAGCAGAGCCCGGAAGAGCGGCAGCGCCTGGCTTTTAAGGTGGGCAGGGAATAGGGCGCAGGTGCATGGAATAAAGTCTTGAGTGATAGGGCTGGAGCACCCTTAAGGAGGGGGAACTAATATCGTGACAAAAACGACAGATAAGTCCCGGAAACTAGCCTGAAAAACTTTTGCTTTGATGTTCTACCTACAAGTGAAGGAGCACAGCCAGCACCAGTTAACTCCAAATGATTCGATCTTCATTCCACACCTTTCCCCCCCCCACAACTATTTCAACCCTCTGCTCAGTGCTACCGGTGCTCGGTATTAGGATTTCATCCGTCTCCTGAGCTTGCCTCACCCTCCTTCCCAACCTCATCTGGATCCCCTCACTGATGACTCTTTGGTTTTGGATTGCCGTTACCTCCCTCTAGTCTTGCCCCTCTTGGATTTGTTTGCCTGACATCGTTTCAACTACCTGGATTTGACCTTGCTTGGAATTACCGAGCACACTTCTTCACCTCTTGTTTTGGTTACCTTAGCTTTCAGACCACATTGAGACCTGCACAGGGTTTAACAGCCAGTGCCAACAGGCAGAGCAATGGGTAAAAAAGTCTGCACCAGCATACACTAACATCTAGAATGGGAGGAAACAGTCTTCCCAAAATACACATACAAATCTCCACTACTTTAGATACCTACAGTACATGAATAAACTACAGAAGGTGGCAGAGGCCATCACTGGAGCAGAATTTCTTTCCATCCAGACCCTTTTCACTACACGCTGCCTCAGAAATGCAAATAAAGACCAAAAAACAATCGTGGAAGGCCCTTTCTTCTTTCTTCTGGCAGAAGGCTTTAGGATAACAATAGCCTGGACCTCCAAGTTAAGAGGGCTCCTAATCTACAGCCAAACTTCACTTCTTAAATCCTCCCTCCTCCCATTTACACTCCTCGGTTTTGCCCTGAATTCAAAGTACTGCCACTGCTGAATTTTGTGCAGAGCTGCTATCAAAGTGCAGGTTAAAATTGTAGCTCCTACCCTATTCATGTCTAGAAGAAATGAAACGCTTACCATTTGTTGCATAACAGATGACATGTACCCAACTATAATGACAAACTTGAAGCTAAAGCAAATTCAGGGATTAACTGAAACATTAAATCCTACCAGGGAGAAGGAAAAAAAAAAAAAAAAAAAAAGACTGCTAGATGTCAATAGGCAAAATTCCACACAATCCATAGCAGGGAGGTTAAAAACCTCTTCACCCACTGAAACTTTGAACTTACATTTTTGCATTATGTCCTGTATTTAATGCAAAGAACACATGTGACCATAACTTACAATTGACAAACACTCCTGGTCCTGAGATTTAGAGCCTCAGATCTAGCTCCAGTGGAATTGAAAGTACTTGGCTTTGCTCAGTGCTTCAAAAGCAAGTGGGGACACGATTGCAACAGGAAGCAGGGCAAGTTGTGCGTTAGCACAACTCCAGCAGCATGTCTGCCAACCACAGCATCTTGCTTGCAAATGTGCAATCACTGGACAGTAAGATTGACCAACCTCACCGCATCAGGACCCAGCACTACTCGAGACTGTTGCGTCTTCCATTTCACTGAACCTTAGTTGAAGCCCAACGGTCCCGATACTGCTGTAAAGTTTGTCCAGAATGGACTGAACAGCTGATTATCAGCAAGGAACAAGGTGGAGTTTTTCACGATGAACTTTGGTGCACTGATGTAGAAATTTTTTTTTACCTACCGAGGGAATTTACAGACGTTGCAAAATGACCACTGTGTACTGTAAATTCACCCACATGCCAAAACTGAAGCTGCACAGCGTCACAAGAAAAATATGAAAAACACAGCTGTTTCCATCACAGTGGGAGAATAAGATAAGATCACTTTATTGGCCATACACAATTTTTCACATACCCCAGCTTGCTCTCCATGAGCCACACAGACAGGGAGAGAAGCTTGGGGTCAGACCACAGGGTCAGCCATTTATACAGCGCCCCTGGAGCGGTTGGGGTTAAGGGCCATCAGAGTAGGATTCCTCCACTAGCCATGGGATTTGAACTGGCAACCTTCTAACCACAGGCGCAGATCCTTAGCCATAGTGATACCGCTCCACCCCTTTAACCACTGCAGCCTTTAAAAAAAAAAAAAAAAAACTTCAACATCTGTTCCCCACTAGAGGGAATAACGCATGGGCTCACTATTACCTGACCATTAAAGAAGAATGCTGGTCCATTTTGTGGCCACATTTAAGGAAGTCTGACCACACCTCCATGGTCCTTCATCCCATTTACTGTATACACACCCCTTTGCTCCTATCACATTCCATATCCCCCACCAACCTACCATCTCCTCTCTATTTTATCATTCTGTAGAGCACTTTGAGACGCCACCTTTTAAAAGGTGCTATATAAACAAAGTTTAACCCAAACATTTGAAACTGGTGGGCAGAGTAAAAAACAAAGGCTCCAGACCACCCTACAGGTCTTTGAAATACACAAGAAAAATCTGAGAAACGATAGGAAAACTTTAGGACCTCAAGCTTACCCACTGAGCGGGGGCCTTTGTGGTTGGCTCCAGCTAGGTGAAGAAAAGATAAAGGAAGAAATTACAGCAACACATTGGACCATGCTACACAAGCTATGGCTTCTGCTAAAGTCAGTAAGGAACATGCTTATCCCCAATTACCCAGCACAAGGAAGAGCTAAATGGTTTAGAACAGAAACAACTTTAGCATTGAGGAGAGGCTGGGAGAACAGATATCCATCCCAGAAAACTGGCTCCACATCAGCCAGATCACCGATAACTTTCCTCTGATCTCAATGTCAGAGGACCTGAAGGTAGCAGAGAAAAAAATACAACCATAAGGAGCCTATACCCCAAACACTGCCAGGGTTCACCTCCAAAATCCTAACTCCACACATACCCTAATTTATCTTGGTTGTGGGGGGATTAGGGTAATCAGCCCCACCAGCAGCACACAGCACTAGTAGGGAGCTGATGGACTTCCTACAGTACATCCCCCAGAACTCTTTCCTCTTGACTTTGACATCTAAAGCAAATTAAAAAGGCAGATGGCATCCTGTAGCATCTGCTGTAGTTAAGGGAGCCTCCCCTGCTGCAGCCATGTACATCCCATTTAATTATGCGGCATTACGCGGGGGGTATGCCCAGTGTAGAGGCAGAGCCCTGGTAGAAGGGCAATGCCTCACCTTTGCAATCCCAGCTGATGAGCCCTGGCTGGGCAGGTCCTATAAAGACACACTGGACACCCTCCGACGGGATGAGCAGGGCCACCCCTGGACGGAGGGAGGTTACAATGACCGTCCCTATCCCCCCCGTCACAACATGCTGAGGCATTTTGATTTTACCTCACACCCCAATCACCAGACCGGACCCCGCTAAATAGGGCAGGTCCAGTCTAGTTATTGTTGTGCTTGTGGGTTCCCCCCCCCCAGGCTGGACCCCATTACATACTGTAGGGTAAGCCCAGCCTGGAGGCAATGCAGCCCAGCAGTACTTTGCCTTTGTTAGTTTTTCCACCTTTTCTGGTCCCTACTAACCTCACACTGGTGCTTTTGTCCCCTCACCCGAGGCGGTGACTTGACCGGTGCTCGCCACGGCGCTTCAAACTGCAGCGGATTATTCTAGAGAAGTTGTGCCACTGAAGAAAATCTACACAATAACCACATACTGTACAGCAAAACAAATCATACGTTCCCAAACTAGCAGAAACCCAGTTCTGGACAGAGGGGAATAAAAGCCACTGAACCACCACACCAGCTAAACAAACTTTGAATCACTGTACACATTTAAGCTGGTAACCCTCAAAGCAACAACACCCACCCCCTTACTGAAGAAATTAACCTTAATTCTTAAGCAAGGCCTGCTCAAAAGAAGGGTCAGAAAAGCAGACTGGAGGGGATCCCCTTCATGCCTAAACACAGCTATGAAACATGCAAAAACTGATTCAAGAGGCAAGCAAAACACTGTTGGAGACCGAGCACATACAGTAGGGACTCATTACCTAAAATAACTTGAAGGTAAGCAAGTCATTAATCTGGCAGACAAGGGAAGTGCGACAGTCTTCACAGATGGGGAAACTTCTGTGTGCCTCCGCAATGTATTAAGTCAGGAACATTACATTAGTTTAGAAGAACCCTCAAACAGGGCTAGAGATCGAGTAAATGTGTACAAATGCTAGCAGAACATAAATAAGTTGAAGACTATAAGAGACAAATCAGGACCAGGGATACGGCCAAAGATACATAGTCCCAGACATTCAGCCATTCCCCCCCCATGGAGACCTATAGTGGCCAGCTGCACCACTGAGCCTTATGGCAGCAAACAGTATAGAGACCATTTCCTCAACCCCATTTATAAATACTGCCCAAGTAACAAACACTTGACTTGGTAGTCAAAATCAGAAAAGCTACAATTCAAGAAGTCCTCCTATTCACAATAGACATTGACAGCTTATACACCAATGCTAAAACTGGAGGGACTGAAAGAAATCTGTGAGTGGTTTAATAAATCTTACAACTACAACAGAGCAGACAAACTTTGTAACCACTGGAAGTTACTCAAAGTTTGAATAGAAGTTTAATAGCAATTTAATTTACACTCCATCATAAACAAGACTAGGAAACCCCCCTAGTGGCTCACTCCACCCTGTATGGATAAATAGACAATAAATCAAGAAAATTACAGTATCCTCTGTGGGCCTGAACATCAGGGACACAAGGTGAATATGAACATAAAAATAAGTCTCGGATAAATGTGCTTTGCTACAGACCTCAGAAAGACCAGAAGAGGACAGATGGACTGTAGCTCTCCCTTTCCCTAGGTAAGGAGTAAATATCTATAGATGACCTCCAAAATCAGAGACATGGTGGAGGCACCTCTCCAGTTTGCCAGGAGAGACTGCCTCTTTGGGGAAAACTGCCTTCTGCTCTAGCCAACCCAACCCAAACTTTAGCCCAATCACAGACTATAATCAACCTAAGAAGGGTTGATATAGCATGGTGAAACTTGGATAGGTTATACATTACACAGAATGAACAGATTAATTAGAAGTTTTACGATGTTACAAGGAGATTGTCACAGACGGGTGGATGTACACAAAACTGAAGCATTCATCCCTTCATTCCAGTACAGAAGGGTTAAACCCGACACGTACAGATCAAACCCTAGAAGCTGTTGACAACTCTTAAGATAAGGCTTTGTTTTCAGTGGTGCTGGGTCACTACTGTCCATAAACTTAATCACCAGTGAAAAGGCCAGCAAGCATACTTCAGCCAAACCTCCTTTCCAACATTTGGGCCTACTAAAGTTTAAGCAAACAATCTTAAGGTGATCATCAAGGCATTTCTGAATTGAGAAATATTGAAGTTATTACAAAAAATTCTTAGGTGCTCTTTTAAAGAGAACCAACTTGTTTGCCATGCCTTTTTAAAACCAGAAAGGTGGTAAAGGAGCTCGATTCCAGTTGAAACCCATTAAATTCTTAGTACCGAGTCCCTCGGGTTACAAAAACAGTTTTTCCCTCCCTTTTACCCATTACACAGGAAGTGCCAATATCCCTTTAAGGAGGATCTAGCAAGGGGATATACAGTACCTGGCTGTCCAGGTCTTATCCATTAATTCATCTGTTCATAGCTGATGCAAACCCCATGACTAGAAGAATACATTTAAATTTCCAGTAACTGTTGCAAAAATGTATAGTACTACCCGTTTTCAGAACCAACAGTATAGGATTCTTCATGATCAGGGTATTGCAATTAAATGGTGTTTCTATTTGATGAGCTGCAGTATTGTGGTATTAACACCTCTTCAACAATCCACATGTGGAATGAGCTCATCAGGGCCATCTCAATCAAGCATAGGCCATGCATATCCACCAATTAGGAACCACATTCACTATTTCACTCAGACATTGAGCTACACTAAGGAGGGTGTAGTGGTTTACCCTTCAGGGACTCTTGCCCATGGACTCCTCCATTCCGATTCCCCTTATTACTGTATTGCTCAATAAGCCATTTAAACTCCAGCAATAAATTCACCGTGCCTCATTTTCCATTCAGGGGCACAGCATAACAGTAATTTGACAGTTTCAGGAAGTCAGGGAAATCTCTTAATACCACGGGTTTCAGAAGGTAATGTACATCTCCCACCTAGCAGCTCACAGGGCCGGCCTCAAACCTTGGCAACACCAGCCAGCATCAGCTGCCAAAGGTGACCGATAAGGAAGTGTTCTCAGTTCCATCCTCAATTTGTAAAAGATTGATTAAATCCTTTGACAATAGGAAAACCATACTACCCAAGTCTAAGAAAGTAGTAACTTGGTCAGCAAACATTACTGTACAGAAGTTGATAGTCACTATTTCCCAGAAAACATTTATTCTCTTTTCTAAATCTCCCCCAAATTACACTCCAAACTTCCCCCCCCCACCATCTTCAGGGATCTTCACTAACCTTATGCCACAGTTCTTAACCAAGAAACCCTGTAGGTCAAAGCCAGGCTTGTACTTCCATGTCAAGGAGATATTTCTCTTCAAATCCCTTGTTCCCCGATCTTCAGTATCCTCCACGTTTATCCTCTTCTGTTCAGGCTCCCCACATCAGTCTAGGTTCTGTGGCTATACGGTAGCTTCTACGGCAAAGGCCATCTCAGAAAACGACTGGACTGTTGACTCCACCTGGCTGCATGGTCAACCTCAGGCTGGAGCCACTTCCTTAAATGAAATTGAGCAATTGGGATCCGAGTGCCAACCCAGGCTGGAAGGACCGAGCATGTATGGCAGGCATGACTCCTTTCTACCTTTAGTCACCATTAATCACAGGCCTCAGCAGCTTTGAGGTCATTGTAGACCTTCTGCTCTTTTAAACTTAAGTCCCACTGGGCTAGAGGCTATTGCTCTTACCAGTTTTCAAAGAGACAAATATGCCTCTACCTCCTCCATAGCAGTCATTTTCTGCAGGCAGTGGCTAGCACAGATGGGAAAGCTCCTACATCACCACCATCACTTTTTCCACAGCAGTGTTCTGCATCTCTAACTGTAAACAATGGCAAGTGCATTTCCACTCTTCTTCAAGAAGCTGATCCTGTTCATGTGGCATTACAGCCAGCTGCTGGAGTGTTGTAGCAGCCTGCCTTAATGTAATCATTCATTTTTAGGCTTCACTTGCACCCAGGCCTTTAACAAAAATGCCCATATCCACCACCAAAAAGTTACATTTCAGGGTTGCCAGGTCACAGCCAGAGGGATCTTAATGACATTGCCAGAAAAAAGGCCAGCAGAAGTTCCTCAAACTAAACTCCTTCCAAAAAAAAAAAAAAAAAAAAAAAAAACTAACCCATACCAAGTCCACATCAGACAAATCACAGCAATCTTGTCGTTTCCACACCCTTTTTAAAGCCAGAGAGGAAGTACTGACTGTAATTGCTGACAGCTGGAGCACATTAAACAGGAAATGAGCTGACCATTTCCCCCCAACATTTTGGGAAATGTAGTTCTCTGCCTTTTTGGCACATGTGAACACTACGAACTTTTAAAGAGACAGATTTATATATAGAGGATAAAGGCTTCTCAATACTCCAGGCCCCAAGTGTACCCCCTTTATAACCTCCCCCAGTTTTATCTATTAAGGTCAGTTCTAGAAGACTGGCATTTGTGGGTGACTGTTATTCCTGAGCAGCCTGTGTTTTTATATAAGTCGTGTCAGTTAATGGGACGTTTTTTAAATAAGGTCAATTAAATGCCAATGTGGGAAGCATCTTTAAACCTCCAGAAATTCCAGCCTTGCAGTGTCCAATTGTCCCTAATGTCTCATCATCCCAGTCTCTTTAAACACAGACTTCATTGAAAACCAACCACAAGACAGTTGTCCTGCTTTTAAATGTGTCAGAAAACCTTTCCCATAGAAATATACAGTAAGAGAGGTTTTGAAGGAGAAGTGGTTGTTTGGGCCTGTTACTAGCTAAATGATCCCAGAATCTCATTCAGCTGTTTTTTAAAGCCAAGGTATTGGTTTCAGCCACATAACTGTGACGGCAGCCATAGTGCACCAGAACACTCCCCACACACCAGCTCGCAGTGGGGAGGAGAGCACAGTGATGAAGCCAGTTCAGAGATGGGGATTATTACAAGGCCATGATTGGTGAAGGGCAATGGAAAGCTTGGCAAGGATGTAAAACCCCTACTCTTTTGGAGAAATGCCCTGGAATTCTTACTGACCACAGAGAGTCAGGACCTCAGTTTTACATCTGAAGGATGGCACCTTTTTATAGCATCATGTTCCCATCCCTATAGTGGGACACCAACGGACCACATGGTGAGTGTCCCATACTGGCCCCACTTACACCACTTCCAGTAGCAAACTTTGCTTTTCAGAGGGGGCCTCCCATCCTGGTACTGGCCAGGCTCACACTTGCTGAGCTTCAGTGGATTGATGGTTGTGAGTTGCAGGGTGACATGGCTGCTGGTGCAGCTATACAAGCTATACAGCTTGGCCATCTTAAGATACCCCATTAATTCAATTGTGAAGCAGTTTCTCTATCTTTCCCCTGATCTGTGTGCAGAATGGTGCTGTGTGTCTCCAGGTGGGGCTGCTGGTGCAGAATGGTGCTGTGTGTCTCCAGGTGGGGCCGCTGGTACAGAATGGTGTTGTGTGCCTCCAGGTAGGGCCGCTGGTGTAGAATGGTGCTGTGTGTCTCCAGGTGGGGCTGCTGGTACAGAATGGTGCTGTGTGTCTCCAGGTGGGGCTGCTGGTGCAGAATGGTGCTGTGTGTCTCCAGGTGGGGCTGCTGGTGCAGAATGGTGCTGTCTGTCTCCAGGTGGGGCTGCTGGTACAGAATGGTGCTGTGTGCCTCCAGGTAGGCTTGCACTCTATTGAGAACATAAGAAGAAATATTGCAAACAGCAGGAGGCCATTTTTCTTATCTAGTTTTGTACTGTAGTTTGTAACTTAATGATCTGAGGATCTTGTCTATCCATTTGGTGTGTGGAAGAAGCCAGTGGATTATCTTTGGGGATGAAGATGATCCCTTTCTGTGAAGCATGTACAGTTCTTTGGATCCTTTGTGATAAAAAGTTGCATTAAAGTACAATTGTTATTATTGGCCACTGCTATTACGCTCATCAGGACTTACTAATGAGCTCTTGAGCCTTCTTGAATGAGCACTTCTGCCTGTACTAAAGGTTTTCCTTGATATTAAGCTCCATAGAATACTCTTGATGAATTGTCTACCATTCTACGAAAAAGGAGAATTGAACTTCTACTTCTATTTTTATAATTCTTTTTCATAATTATTACTGGTTCCTTTACTTTCTAACTGATTAATCATAACACCTTGGACTGATCTGATACAATGTGTGATCCAGACCGCACGAAGCATACTGTATTTCTAAGCATAGTTAACAATATCACTTTATGAAATGACTTATCCTCATAATTATTTTATATTACCTTGAGGATCTTTGACAACAATGGAGGATGAGCCTTGGTTAACAAGGGTGTGATTTAGGTACTGAGAAGAAAGTACACCTCAAAGGACAATTCATTCCCAAAAGGATGATTTACTACACATCAGCGACTCAAGCCAGGTTCTGCCCCTCCGCTCCTACTCTCCAGTCTGTACGCTCTGAATTGCAGGCACGCTTCTCTGCATTAAATATGAAAAATCTGGTTTGCTATGTATCCAGGGTAACTGGATGCCGGTTCTGAAAGAAAGAACAAATCACGCAGTGTCATGCCTTGTATGTCAGTGTCTGTACGAAGGACATGAAGAGGTCATCTTGAACAGAGACAATTTCTTGTTTCCCACTCAAGATAAACTCTAAAATAGCAGCACAGCAGTGGCCCCGTGCTTTCAGATAAGTGAGTTCCCAGCTCTGCCTTGGTATCTGTACTTTTTTCTGCACAATAATTTTTTATCAAAAAAGAAAAGGCCACGCACAGGTAGAACATTTTTGTCCATTCTGGGGCGTGAATACCACAAAGTTCAATTATTCCTCGTTACAGTACATTTTAACAGAATGCTGTTCATGGAAATAATAAGCAGTTTTATGGCAGCTTCATTAGAGGACTGCAAAATGGACATTTGGTTTGAGTACAAGTTCATATTTGTCATTATTTTTGTTTTCCTCAGGAAGGCCATTAGTTTTTTTTATTTCAAATACAGGGTGCTGACATTGCATAGCTCCTGGACAGTGGTATAAAAACAGAAATCCAAATGACTGCTCGTACTATAATGTGTAGAAAACTCAGTTTGCTTGCAAAGCCATTTTTAAGGGAGTCATGAAGGGTTATGCAAGGTAATACAGCACAAAATTAAGGAAAGGAGCTCCTGACAGAGTATGGAAGTTTTCCTTTTAATAAGAGAAGGAAAAAGAAGGAATTCACAGGCTAAGTGAACAGACAAATTAAAACAAAAAAGGGTTCAGAACATTTGGGTTTGCAGCCAAATAAAGACTAGTGTTTGGGTGTTGCATTCATTGGCAGAATATTTTAAAAAGGCCACTGAAGAAAATTTGGATTACCCTTGCTGTACATGACTGTGTGCGTGTGTAGGTGTCTGTATGAAAAGTGCACGTTTTCGAAGCTGATGACAGCCGGTGCTCTGGGAATAACTTTGCAGAATGATAATTCTCATTTCTGCATTTACATAACAATGGCGCACCACTCACCCCTCCTGTTTACAAGGAAAGCAATTGAAAAGACACGGCCCAGACTACAGTAGCTCCCATTACATGACACGTCACATTACAGAAACAGGAGAAAATGGAACTAGCCACGCAGAAAGACTTGTCCTTCTGGGATCTCTGTTCCCGATTCTCTCCCCATAGGCTGGTTACAGCACAGACAGGGTGACCTGTTAACTGGTTAAAGACTGAAGTGAAGAACTAATACCACCCGTGAAAGGAAAGCGGGGAAGGCTGCTTATTTAGTATTTTGAAAATACTGTACCAAAATCTATTACCAGATCTATTACTAAACCAAATCTATTACATGTTGCATTATTATTATTATTATTATTATTATTATTATTATTATTATGACTGTTGTTGTGAAACCAAGGACTCAGAGAGAGAGAAATGCAGGGATTTTTACCATTTTATTGCTTAGTTATTTGCCCATTTGGTTGGCGAAAAATCTTCTTTACTCAGTTTCTTCTTTTAGTGGTTTGGTCTATTTAATACTTTTTAAAGTCCAAACCCTCAGAACCACGTCCCCCGGCGTGACGTCTGTCTAAGTCACACAGGTTTAGGTCTTTCAGCCTGTCCTCATTCGGGAAGCACATTCCTTTAAGCCCTGGAATAAATCTTTTTGCTGTTCCCCTGAACTCTTAATCTTCCTCATATATCTTCTGAAGACTAAATATAATCACAATTTCTCAAGCAATGTCCAAGCAGGAGGCACATCACACAGACTGCTTTGTGTCCCAGTAAAGCCACACCCACTGGGCTCTACAGTTGCTCCTCAGCGTTGATCTGAAGTCTTAATATCTACAATAGCTCCCAATGAAGCAGTTTAACTTGAATGTTTTTTTTTTACAGGGAGATCAATGAATAATTAATTAATATTTAATTTGTAATTTAAATGCAGTATCAAAGGCACATTAAGTAATAGTCAATAGGCTATTAATAGGTATTTGAGACTCTGATTTAAAGCAAATAAAAAGGAGAATTAAACGTCATCAAGATAACTATTGCAAGGCAACATATACAGTATCTGTCTATGTGTTCATATCTTAAAAAAGTTCCCTCAACAGCACTGACTTCTGGAAAGATTTAAAAGTAGATTTTAAGGACCTTATTCTGGTTGTGCTGAAACCCAGGTTTAAGGGCAAAGCACAGATGAACATAGGATTTGTGTATGGGTTTGTGGAAATGCTGCCCATGGAAACTATGCATATATCCATCTTATCCATTTATACATTTTCTAACCTCTGTATCCAGTACAGGGTTGTGTGGCAGCCACAGACTATCCTGGCAAGTAACAGGCCAGGGTACACCCTGGATGGGATGCCAGTCCATCACATGGCAGACAGACACAGACACACACACTCACACCAGGGCCAGTTTTCCCAGAGGTTAATTTAGCCACCATCATGTAATTGGACTGTAGAAGGAAACCATAGCACCTGCAGGAAACCCATGCGACCACAGGGGTCCAGAGGGAACCCAGGGCCCTACCGCTGCAAGGCAGCAATGCTAACGACTGTGCCACTGTGACTCCCACATTTTCTAGGTGTTCATTTGTAGTTGCTTTTCAGAATGTCAGAGCATTCATGTTTCACTTGGAGGGTATGTGGTAATAAAGGTAAAATACATTCTAATTTAATGTGCTTTGATTTCAGGCTTTTAGGCCACAAAATGTGTTATTTTGGAAAGGGTAGGTACTGTATAGTTAAAAGTATGGAATAGAAATTGAGGGATGTTATGTTAAAATTGTTCAATGTGCCCCATTTAGAATATTGGTCACCACATTGCAAACAATATACTTCAAAACGAAGGAACTGAACCTTTATATTCTTGAACAGAGAAGCATACGGGAGGACCTGGTATTCAACATCCTCAAACGCACTGATAAATCCAATGGACATGTTTGGAATGAACAGTGAAACAACAACCAGAAGAAACCTCTGGAAACTACTACTGTATATAGATATTTTTCAACATTGAGAACAAGAGGAACTTCTCAACTCCCCAGTAGGAATATGGAACAAAGTACTCAGCCACGTTGTTGAAGCCGATGCCCTGTTTTATTTTCAAGAAACATCCTGGATTCAATTAGCTACTAACTACAACTACTAACTAACGGCCTTCTAAATGGCCTCCTCTTTGTTGCTACCTTTCTTATGTTCCTACTGTATGTACAGTATACATTTCCTGAATAATCAAATTTTAGAGGAATCGTTTTTCTGGTTTAGTTAATGACAAACGTTCACTACCTGCAACTTTGCTGTTAGGGGTGGAATGCTTGGTTTATTGTAGTTATTATTTACAGTCTGATACAGCTCCAGATTCTTGAATACTGCTCGCATTGTAGGAGGTCAGTACATCCAGCAGATTTTGTTTGTTATTAATTTTTGTTATTAACAGTAGTATTTTTATAGAAGGTAAATGGTTTTTGCGAGGCCATTTGATACACTGACACACCTTCTTGCTAATTAATTTACACAATCTATCACAATGAAATATACTGTATATTCAAAAGAAAAAAGAACACTTTTATGTTTTTCATACCAATTTAATATTTAAAAAACAGAGTCTTTGGTTCTGTCAACTCCAGCAGGTTAGGAACCGCATAAGTTGATAGAACTGCAGTCAAATGACAAGATAAAGTGGACAATGAATGGTATCTGTGCTATTGTATTTTTTTAGTAATAAAGCAGGAGAAATTGGGTTCTTCAAAGTATAACTGAGAAATCACACTAGAAAATTACTTAAGGACTCTGATAAAAAAGTCTCCTGAGACAGATTTTATTCTAATAACATTACTAAAACCTACTTATAACTAAAACCTAATCTTCCGTGTAACATTACTTACATTTTATTAAGAGCTCAATTTGATATTTTACATTAATCATTTGACAGTGTGAACGGTAGACTACATATTGTAGAGTCCAAGAGGGATTAACTTCAGTCTGCATCAGAGGGAAGGTTTTGCTGTGAAGTGTGGGAATCTATTCCAGGGAATGTCACAGCGTCAGGAGACAAAGCCTTATCCAAACACACAGTGTGCAGCTCAACTGTCCTATTAAACTTAGAGTGGAATCAACAGAAAATGAAAAGAGCAACAGAGACTAAATGAGATTCAGAAGGCAGACTGTTATGTGACAGTTTTATATACAGTAGTTGAAGAACCTTCTTACAGACTGCAGGAGAGAGGCCTTAGCAATATAATGCTGACTAAAATTAAACTTTACTAAACTTAACTCCTACTCCTGCCACCAGGTGTATTTGACAAACCCATTGCTTATAAAAAGCACACAAGAAGTGTTAATTTCCCATTTCCTAGAAATAGAAAAAAAAATGATTTTGCTCTCAGAGTGTCAAGCTTAAAGCATTTTGGAAAGATCCCAGATCCTGTGTCCAGGTAATTTCTCCAAAACAGTATCTTTTCCAGACTCCATGTGCTGAGAGCTATCCTATTCCAGTTTCCAGCCACCTGGTTCTGCTTACTGACCTTCATTTGGAATAACTGATGACATGTTTATTCCCTTTATGTCAAACCTTGCTGACAGATCACCCCTTTTCCATTTCTTACTGAGACTGAAAAGACTAAGTTCCTTTAGTCTGTGCCCCAGTCATTCTCCAGAACAAGACTTGCTGGTAAAGTCAAGACCAGAACTGTAAATTCCAGATCTGGTTTAAAAAGGCTTAAGCGCAACCTTCAAGTTATGCTAGTGTGCCCGAGATCCCTTTTCAATATTTAAATGCTTTTATAAACTGCCTAGATGCTGATGATAGTAATGAAACTACTATACCACCTATATTCTCATTTATTACAGCTCACATATTCTTTCTGTCCTTCCATGGTTTATTTTTGTCTAATATTTACCAAAACTGAACAGAAAGCATTGTTTATTTTCTATAACTTTTTAATTTGATGTGTACTTTACAAATCTGGTCATGCAGTACTGTCCTACTTGCATCCCAGGTGTCGGAAGTAACCCCTAGCTTTGAATCATTACGCAATATTCTCTTGGCACCATTTATTCAGTACATCCATTTCCCGAGTCATAGTCTATTTCAGCAAGCAACAGTTACAAGGCAGGATACACCTTGGATGGGACACCAGTCTACTCATGGCACCATGATCTATTTTATTTATAAATGCAAAGAACTCCAGCTCCAGCACACAGCCCCAAACCTGGGTGTGTCTTTTGTTATTATACAGTATATCACAATTATTACTCTCTATATTCTGTGCTGAAGTTGGGTTTTATTGCAACTGCAAGGAGTGAAACTGCCAAAGAGGTAGTCTTGAGATAATTCAAACAGTCTCCTATTACCCTGTTGCAGCCCGATCCTGTCAGGTCTTAGAAGGCTTCTCCTGGTAAATGCTTGGATGAGAGACCTCTTAGAAAAATGTATGGACCAATTATGGACCAGCAGGTGGTGCTCCTCACAGCTGGACCAAAAATCTCCAATCCAATGGTCCACTATGGTGTCACAGTAGACTTTGTTGTATGTTTCTTAACCCTGGTATCCTGGCTGAAGTCCAGTCTGGCCTCCCTAAAACTAACCTTCTTAATTAAATTGGTAGTTATTATGTATTTTCTTAATTAGAGTTTCTAGAGCCCAACGTCTGTCTTGTGACCAAGGCAGTAAATGAAGTGGGACCCCTTCTACATATATCGTAATCACTTGATATGAATGATGCTGTATAAATTCAAAGAAAACGAATTATTATTATTATTATTATTATTATTATTATTATTATTATTATTATTATTATTACTTTGTCAAAGGCCTTTTGAGACCCAGGACAAAAATGTAGAAGACCTGGGACACTGCACTTTAGTTTTATGGGTTGGAAATCACAACTTATAAATGCTCAACAAACAAGATATTTAAACTGAAACATGAATTAATTGTTTATATATTAATATATGACAACTGTTAATACACTTTCAATTAATCATTGAGAGACTAAGCTCTAAAAAAGTTAACGACACTCTAGTAAAGGCATGTTTAGATATTACGTGTTACAAATAATTTATAAATGGAATGTGTAAAAAAGATTAGTTAAGATTAGAGCATAATTAGCCTCTGTAAATTATGAATTACTCCCATTAAGACTGTAACTATATGGATATGATTCTAATATGTGCATAATCACGGATTACAGTATTTTGCATTACATGTATACTGTAGCAAGATAACTATGTGGATTTCTGGATCATAGTCTGTCTGTTTTGTTAAATGCTGGCATAAATGTCCATGTTTCCAGTATTGTACTTACAGTATAGAATGTCCTCAGTATTTAACGAAATTGAAATTTTTAATGACCCTGGGGTAAAAGCTTCCAGATTGGGTCTTTAGCTTTCTATTACTTTGTGTAATAATCTGAATAGTATCTTGAGTGGCAGACTAACTTGCAACATCTTCATTAGTAAGGACTTCAACACAGTAGGTATTCGAAGTGTCTGCTATTTTCTAGTCAGGATATATTTAGTCTCCCTCCCTTCGCATGTTGGTTTGCATTTAGAGATGCAATTAAGCTCCTGATCACAGTAGCTCGTAACTCCTTCGTGAAACATGGACATGAAACATTTTGGGCTAGTTTTTGTGGCATGTGAGCTGAGTATCACCAAAAAGATAATGTACAGTGCAGACCTGTGCCGGACGTATTGGGTTTGCACTGTACAGCTGGAGACTTGATTGAAAAGCTCAACCATAACTTGCAGCAGACATTTTCAACCTTGTTGCTGGAGTGACTGCTAGTTTTCATTCCACCAGGGAGCTCAGTTATTTTATTGAGCCATCAATTTAACCCAATACATTTTCCTGGTCTTTTTAAATTGCTTTTCAGTTTTTGAGATTTGCTGGAAATTTCAAGGTACTTGCAAAATGCAATAAGCAACTAGACATAACCAGTTTTTCAGGGGACTAAAAGCAAATAAAATGGCATAATTAAATCATTTGATTAAACCTTTTGAGCTGAGCAGCTAAAAGCTAGGCTGGAACAAAAGCCAAGAGACACAGGCATACATCAGGACCAGCCTGTGAAGCTCTGGCCTGGAATAATGATCGGATATTTTCAGAATGATTATCCACATTGATGGATTAAAAATATAATCTGTCATATTTATTATGAAAATTGATTTAGGACTCTACCACATCACTGGTGTGAGGAAGCCAGAACAACTGCTGAATTCAAGGGAATGACAGCTTCGTTTTTTTAGTGTGTATTCAGGTTCTGTGGACAGTTTACTGAGGCATTATGCCCAAAGCTAGCTTCACGTTTCCAGCAATACAAAGTGTACTAAAGCACTGATTCCTGTTTGCCATTGAAAGCCACTAGAAGCTGTACAACAGATATCATGCTTATTTATATTGGACTGAGAATTATTGGGAAGAATGAATGACCTAAACATTTCATTGTCCTTGGATAAAGCACTCTGAGTGTCTTAGACCCAAACCCAAGATACAATTAGGAATTGAATGGCATACCTTCAATACAACAATAACATTTGCAGTCTTTTGATTTGAGGGTATGCCTGAGTTTCTTAGCAAACGTTCATTGTGTATTCGATTGATTGTACAGTACATCACGTTTCCATGTCTGGGACTCACTTCTGCTGCATAGCGGAAAACCAGTGGGGAATACGTTTCAGAAGCTTTTTGTCTCTTTTGGTTCAGCAGGGCAATGATTGAAGAAGCAGGTCGATCTGATGTGGGTGCAGATTCATTCCTGAGTCCTTACGCCATTGAACCATGTCAGCAGAACAACAAATAACAGCATAATATCCAGCTATTTCACAGGCAATAGGAAGGCCCATTCAGAAAGCTATGCATTGACTTTCCAAAATGAATCAAAAGAATAACCCTTCTGTTTCTCCAGTAACATTGATGAAGTAATATGTTGTTTAAGGTTACAATAAAAAGTCAGAAATAATTAAACAGCACCCATTATATTGAAAATCCTACCATGATCTTACGGCTTGCCATTTTGCAGTAAATTTACAATTGTTTATTCAAATTCCCTTTATTCTCTTCTGGTCTGAAACCGAAGGTTCTTTATGTCCTATTAACATGGGGGAGCTGGGGACTGTGTACAGTATGTGCCCCATTGAGCATGCTCAGTGCCACACTCACATTTTGAGTCTGTGGCAGAAATGACAAGGTTACAGCGCTCATTCTGTCAGTAGGACAGATGCAGATCAATAAGGTAAGATAACAAGTGACCATTACCAGTAACCCATATCTGACTGTGTTTGACCAGACATCTGTGTCTGGCAACATCACAGAAATATCCTAGACACAGTGGGTTGACTCAGGTGGTGTTAGAGGTTAAGGATCAAAGGTTATCCTTAACTTATCCAGATAAGTTAATGCAATAGGCACCTATGGGTTTAAGAGAATCTTAACTGTCCTGCAATGAATTCTGTGGCATTCTTTTTTTATTTTTTTCAGAAAGGAACAGAATCCTTGTGGCAAGGCAGAGATGAAAAAAATCTGATTTCATGTTAATTTGCACATACGGAAACAGTCACCTTTTTTTTTGCAGTGTGTCTTATTCATTCTCTGCAGAAATAGATTGAAGGCCTGCCTTGGTGTGTTCCACCCTGCACTGTTAAGATGCACAGATGGCCTCTTATTTTTATTTCTATTAATTAATGAGATACTGAACAAAGGCTGCTTGTTCTTATTTCCCGTGAGTTTTAAAAACACCACATCTCTGAGCCATTCTGAATTTGAGATATTAGAGTATACAGTACATTCCTCCCCCAACTTTCGAGCAAATCTTTTCCATACTATAGTTTAACCGACACAAAACAAAACTCCAGAGCATCTCTCCGGAGATGATGTTCAAACTTGTCAGAGAGCGCACTGTCTCTACCCATTAGTCTACTGATCCCAAATTTAGACAAAACTAAAAAAAATACAGGCAGTACCTACTGTTCTACCCTTGAGCTAAGTACTTAACTCAAATTGCTCCAGTGAATGCTCAGTGGAGCAATATAAATGGGTCTTTGGACTGTCATTGTACATGAGAATTTGCAATGGACCTAAGATAAACTCAGCATCGAGCAAGAATTCACCAGCAAAATGAACCTTTAACACCTGTCTTTTTCACTACTGAATTCCCAGTGCTTCTGAAACTAGCACTGTACACCTGTATCACTGCTCTCTGTCAGCCAGGTGAGATTTTTATCCAATGGCAGACAGCAGGGGCAAGTAAGTTCTGTGTCTGTGGATGGCAGAAGCTCTTAGTATAGCTCTCAGTTAATGTTACACTTTTTTGGGGGAAAATATAAGCAGCCATGGCCTATAGGTCAGATGGCTCTGCTTTAGTGCCAGTTGGTCTAATCTTGCCTGCTGGAACTTGGCCAACATGGACTTTATTTTTCTCTAATCCTGTTGCTGGGGCCTCTTTTCTGTATTTACAACCGCTGACAGAGGAACTGCTGAACTAGAAGGGCAAGGAGGCACTGAGCCTGGAAAGGCAGTTTCTTTTTAATTTAGTTTCACGCTCTGCTCTTTCTGCAGAGCTCACAAGAAGTGAAAAAACTCATGCTGTGACACAAGGGGCGAGTCGAATGTATCAGACTTGCAGTCAAAGTGAAAGTCAAAGTCACACATTAATCTGTCCTTTCCTGGGAGTAGATTCAGATCCCCATAAAATTGTTTCACAGTCCCCATCAACATTTAGCAGCAATTTGATCTAAGGATCTTATGAAGCTATTTCCTGGAAGAAGCAAGGGTATTGGTTTCAACAACGACTGGGCAGTATAAAAGAAGTACCACCTTGTCCGGATTGGAGGATCTCATCCAGCTATTTCTTGAGAGCAACCAGGGTATTGGCTGCAGCAACATGGCTGGATAGCTTGTTCCACACTCCTACTCTTTGTGTGAAGAGCTTCCTGTTTAGTTTTCAATGCAGAATATCAAGGTTCAGTGTTAATTGTAAATATAGGAAGAGAGAGAAGAAATATGTCACTTTTTATGTACTATTGAAACTTGTGTTTCAGAACAAAAGATGGATATTGTCACGATCGCAAACCCCTCCTCTTAAGGGCGCTCCAGCCCTTCCTTGTTTGTTATTCATTTCCCGCACCTGCTCCCTGTTCCAACCCCCTTTTCAGTCCCCCCTTAAAAACCAGACGCTGACGCTATTCCGGGCTCTGTTCTGGTTTCCGTACCAGGCGAATCCAGGACCTGGATGCGCCTGGCACCGTTAAGGTTTTAGTTTCTGTTCCTGTTCCTGTCCCCCACTGGTCCCAACCGGGTTCTGGTTTTTATTGTCTGTCTTGGATGGATCGCCTGGCTTTGGACTTTCGCGCCGTTTTGGATTTCCCTTTGATTCATCTCTGGACTGTTTGCCTTGGCCACACCTCCCCCGACCACCAGCACTCCATGGACACGCCCCCTTCATTCCTGACTCCCACATGCTTTTTTTCCCTGTGTTTCCTCACTCAACCCCGGATTGTGTCGTCTGCATAGGGTCCGGAAAGAACGCCTCCCTGACAGGTGTAGTGTGCTCTCTGAAGGCACCAGTTCTGTAGGGTTTGGGCATTTACTGGGACAATTATTAATTGTAGCAGTAAATCACAAAATTGATTCTTTTGATGGCTTTAGAATCCAACCATGCGATATAACTCAAACAACGCACACACACAGGTACTAATACACGAGGATACATTTATTAATACATAGAATATGCATATAAACCTAACAGATCTTATCAAGAGGGTTATCAGAATACAAAAGATATATATTCAATCAGTTACGAAGTGTTACATATATCAAGAGGACATACGTTCAGTATATCATTCATTTAGACCGTTTCGTAAATGACCTTGGTTATAACTTCTACGTTAGATACTCAAAACAAGTACATAACTCTTAGGAATTAAATTGATATCAACTGGTTGGGATAACAATTGAATTCTCGAGCAGTAATGCAGTGAAGTTGAATACTCATCCAATCTCTGGGGATTCAGATCTCCTGCGGGCACAAAGAAACAGTTTCAGGCTGTTGCTGTCCAATCCGCGCTCTCTGGCTCGGTGCCAGGCTGTGCTGTGCGGCTTGCGACGGTGCGCTGCTGATGCTCACTGACCGGCTAGTTAGTGTTGGCTTTAACTAGCAAAGTTTGCGCACAGGAGAAAAGATGACTGTGGGTCCCAGCAAGTCAGGAAGAGGACCGGTTCGTTCCTGATGAAGAGCTAGTTCTGAATAGTGATTCAGCTGTCCACAGTTCCGACCTGTTCACGAGGCTTGCTGCTGGTGCTAACCTCGGGTGGATCCTCTGGTTACTCTCTGGCAACCTCCGCTCTAGACTCTTAGAACAAAGGAAAGTTCTGGCACTCGGACACACTGGCCGTTCAGTGGTTGTCCGGGCTGAGTCTCAGGATGGTCAGGAGGCGTGCTGCGAGAATGTCCTGCCCTTGGGAGCCTTCTACTCCTGGGCCGTCCTGCCCTGGAATGCTCCTTTGAATTCCCTTTAGAAAAGTCCACAGAATTCTCCTGGAGCTCTGTGTTGCCTGTTTTTACCTGGAGGAACTTCAGCTCATTCATTGGCTGAAAGTTCCATGGGCATCAGAGTCCCACATGGGTTACTCGGCCCTACCAGTCCCTGATTGGTTGATCAAGGTGAGATATGAGTCACTTACTCCTGACACTTAGGAATGCAGTCCAGATGTCCATCTGGCACTCCCTAGACAGATAGGCGCCAATGGATGACCATTGATCATGATAGCCAGGCTTAGCTAAGTGCATCCCCATTTGGGAGCTGTCCCTTATCAAAAGAAAGCATCTTTAAATCAGCCTGCATGAATAGTTTCTCTGTGGCTGCACCACAGAGATGAACAGAGAGATGGGGCCTCATTTGGGAAAGCGCAGCAACACTTAATTCTGTCTTATTAACAAGCATTGCCGCTACACAGGTATGAGGCAAAAGTACAGAATATCTGCTTTTACTTCTGGACTTGTTTGTCCATACATGTTAAATCATGTTAGAACAAAAACATTTTTGTATTCAAGCTCCTCAATTTCAGGTGTGCTTAAGTACTGGGACAAATTAACTTAAAATAAGGATCATTTGCAGTCTTTCTCCACACTTTTGCCTGTACGTGTCTTTGATACATTTTTATGATTATCTTTCAGTTTCAGTTCCTGAACTGCTGTGACTCTTCTTTGTACTTCTTTACAAGTTCTGTTTTGGCCTTTAAGTTTTTAGTCCTGATAAAAGGTTTGCAATATGCAGTGCAGCCCTTGTAATTCCCCTGTGCAAGTTTTCTGCGCACAGTAAACTGAGATACTTACACCTCTGCACTCAGGAGACTGTCTGCCATCTCTTGGGTTGTTATTTTAGTGTTTTTCCTCACAGCACTAATGATTTTTCTGTCATCAGCTGCTGTCGTCTTACTTGGCAACCCGGTCTTTTCCAATGACTTATTCCTTGAGTAGTTTCTTTCATTTTCAAGACATTCCACTGTGTTGGTTTAGCAACGCCCAGTCTCTTTGCAATGGTTACAACAGGAATTTTCGCTGCTCTCATCTTCACATTTGCTTGCTTTGCCATCATAGGCAACTCTGTCGTTTTCATCTTTGGTTTATGTCTTCTAACTCAAGAGGCAGACCCAAAAAGTAAACTCTACAGGCTGGAACCAAGGCTGTATATTCACAGCTCTTTTATGTTTCCACCATTAATGCTACATGGAACTGCTGAGAAATTAAACTCACCTGTCAGCCATTTGTCTCAGTTCTTGTAATATAATAAGATATTTTTCTTATTACAGCAACCCCTTCTGCAAACTGCAATACATAATCTGCAGAATAATATTAAATAAACATGTACACACTATCACCTAAGGTCAGCCTACCAGTATGTTTTTGGACATTGGGAGGAAACCACAGCGCTCAAAGGAGACCCACATGAACACAGTGAGAACTTACAAACTTTACACAAATAGCACCTCAGCTGAATTGAACCCAGGGCCCCAGCACTGCAAGTCAACAATGCTAACCACTACTGCCCACTTGAATAAGTAATCATCTGTATTTTATTGCGAGTAAGAAGAATTCATTAAATTTCTTTATTTTCATTTGTTTAGCAATGTACGTTCTAAACAACATTAAAGGCATGCAAGTTTTTGAACATCCAAAATAGAATAAAACAGGCACATCCTACATCCAGTACAGTCAGTTTCCAGTCTCTGTCTTTCACAGAGCTTGGGGAACAGTGAAGTCCCAGCCGAGAGTGACAGTGAAGTCCATCTTTGGAAGAAGGACACCATCACTGGTTTTTGCTATTTTATTCTGTCTGTTTCTCCTGCTTCTTCGGCGTAATTGGTATTTGCAGATAATGCAAACAATAATTTAGGTTTCTATACTTACCACTCATAACTGAAACAATTTCACAATCAATAATAATTGATACGCTATTACTGGCTGTTATTAATAGACTATGTTGTTGTACTGGCTGGTTTTATAATTGCTGTTTGTTGTAATGTTCATTGTTAATATATCACCGCAAGATAAAATGTTAATAATAAATAATAATAATAAAATATTTTTCACAATGAATAATAGCTATACAAACAGTGTCTTGCATGTAGACTCTTCCAGCTTGTTCAGCATTCCCCACCATCTAACTTCACCTCTGACTGTGTGGTGATTGATGGGTGTCTAGACAAACAGTGCCAATCAGTCTTTATTGATTGTCACCTGCTCTAAAGTAATGTACAGTATGTGTATATTGTTGGCTTAGAGACCTTGAAAGGGGATCAGACACAAAACAGAACAAAATACACATCAAACCCTGATAGAAATACTGGCCTTTATATGCATAACTAACGTAAACATAGCCCTTAAATCACTGCTTTACACTCATTGCTTTATGACATAACCATAAAGACAAAGGCTGCTAATCCCCTTAAAACAATAAGTAAAGAAAGCTTCTGCCTTGTCTATGGCAAATAACAACATAGCTAGAGCCCCTTATATTTTAATTGTCTTTCTAATTGTTTCAGCCCTAGTAAGCTCTTTGGGTAACTGTACTGTTTTATTTACTGTATAGACAAATGGACAAATGAGCCTAGGGAACTATCATCATTTAAACTCATCATTTAAGATACTCCATATTAATTATGAAATCTATTCATTTTAATAATGCAAGTGAGCAGATCACAGTGCTCTACCTGAGGTCTAAGGGTAACACAGCAGTTTGGTGATTTTTTCATTGGTAAGACTGTTGCTAAGCCAATGGATTTTTGCAGCAGAAAAAAAAAACCTACATTTGTTATTTTCATTGCATTTAAATTTCTCACTTATCAAAAGTTTGTGATTTTAATTTTCAATTAGGTCGTGCATGAACCAGGTTATGTCCTACTGCCTTGGTTTGCTTTCATCCCTGTGTGAAGATCAGTACAAAGGGTGTCCTATGTACAGTATTTTCACACCATTCTGCAACCTCTTTAAAAATAAAAGCACTGCTTGAAGATAAACTGTGGACAGTACAGTGGTTAACATTGCTGTTTGGCAGAGCTGGAACCCTTGGTTCAATTCCTGCTATCTGTGTGGAGTTTGTATGTTCTCCCTAGGTTTGCATAGGTTTCCTCCCACAGTTGAAAGATCTACTTCTTAGCTTAATTAGCTACTAGAAAAAATGGCACGGGTGTGAATGTGTGAGTTTGTGTCTCTATATGTCTGTGGTGCCTTGTGATGGGCTGGTGTCCCATACAGGGTGTATCATGGTGAGTGCCTGTGGGTTGCTGAAATAGGTTCTTGCTCCCCTGTGACCCTAAGGTGAACATAGCAGTTAGGAAATTTAGGTAGTAACTTAATTGTGAATGTCCAGTGTTAAGTACAGTATGTTTTCATTTTTTTATTATTATGCCTCTATTAATAATTTCCTCCTTCATTCATTTTCAGTTTAGGCAAGACACTGTTAGGGACCTAAAAATCCACTCTTTATTTTAAAGCTTTTACTGTTTTGTGCTTTTTGAATTTTATCTTTGTTGCAGTGTGGGATTATATGACCATCTGAAAGTAGATTTAACGTAGAGGCCTATTGTGTGTCATAAGAGCAGGTTCCATTTCATATCCGTGAGATACGTATTAAATTTGTGTCTGCGCATCTACAGTTTTGAATAATAGAGCAGTATGACGTTTTAAAATGTAATTCTCAGGGAAAAAGTGTATTTAGTACTAATGTACTAAGAAGATCTGGGAGAACTTCTCTAGTTAATCATTTTTATATAAAGTTTTTCTTAAATCACTGTGTTCTTTAATATTGTTATGTATTTAATATCTGTGTGATGATTTTATACAGTACTAATAATTTCTACTTACATTTTGCCAAAAGCAATAATTACAATGTTTATTATGGTGATTATGTATTAAACATTTGTTTTTTTAGTGGGTTATGACCATAACTACCTTAAAAACAATGTATTTCATGGGCATAATACTGTATGTTGATCCCCTTCCTTCATAATAAAACAAATTCTACAAAGATATTTTGAAGTGCAATGATTTTTCTTACTCGAAAGAGGATAATTTTATCCAAAGAAAATGAACACAAATATTTTCTTGTAGCTGGAGTGCTTTCATTTCATATCAGGGAATGACTGAATTTCCTTGATTCGATTAAATATCTTCAGAAAAGAAAATGATTTATTTTAAAGGACTGCAGGGCTAATCTCATGAAATGTGATCACACAGTATAAGGTTTGTCACACTGGTGAAACTCATTGCGCCCAGAGGACAGATTTTAATTAGCAATCACGCAGTCTGAGGAAACATCTCTGACAGAGTGTGCATACAGGCAAAAATGAAATACAGTACGGACACGACCGCAATTCACAATGAGTGGGTGATTCAAACAAGGTAAGCGGTACTTTTGGACTTCTAAACAAGGGGGCATAAGATAACATAAATGGAAGCTCCCAACTGAAGGTCAAGAGGGATAATGACAAACAAGCCAATTTCATTCAGCTGCTCTAAATTATAATCATGCCTGACATTTATTATACAGTATATGCCTCCCACAAACATTGGCATTTTGTCTCCAGTCTCCCTCTATAACCTCATCCACACCTCCGTAGCTGCCCCTTGGGTCACTCTTCTCTCTGAACAGGGGACCCAGCCTCTCAGTCCTGTGGCCAAGGGGCAGCCCCTTAACCAAGCGGGTTCAGCCAGAGCATATTAAACTTACAATACTCAAACATTCACAAAGCATCTGATTCTTAGATGTTGTTATTCGTCAGGAAATATATATGAACAATATAAAGAATTTCAAGTACATACACATGTCAAGATGACACACCTGAAGAAGGCTCTATTCGGCATGGAATAAACCTTTACTTGTTACAATACTTGTTTCCCACCCAGGAAAAATCCCAGACAGCTACCAAGCACAGTATTTGTCTCTTAAATAGCGCCTACAAAAGCCAAAAGATAAGTTGCCTTATACAGTAAATAGAAAACAATCTGCAGTTCAATCTCTCTCTCTCTCTCTCTCTCTCTCTCTCTCTCTCTCTCTCTCTCTCTCTCTCTCTCTATCCTAAAATCCACAAATGAACCAGGAAAGGCTGTTTTTAACTGAGGGATTCTTTACTCAGGAAATCAGATTCCCCTAAAAACCACAGAATAACAAGCTCTCTTAAAGAGGTTCAAATATTTACCTCCAATCTGGTCTTTTTAGGAGATCTGTAACAAGGAACTGTTGCACCTTCGCTATCTTGTCTCTTGTCTTCCTCCTCCACACTCTGCTTCAACATTCTCTCATATTGTGTCTTTCTGGACTGTCTACACATAATCATTTACCCACAATTTCAATAACTATGGTAAACCAAGGTTAACTTTACGCTTGTTCTGATCACTGAATCTGGACCTCCTACATCTCAGCTAAACATCCCATTGCCTTGAAGCTGGAAATATTGACATTACATAGGTGTTACCAGTCATATCTAGATTCTTAGAGACCCTCAGTGACTTCTGTAGTCACTTATAGCTTTAACAATACGATATATACAGTAGTGTATATATTTTCAACATGAGATATATTGCATGTATTTGCACTTTGATATATAATATCTATGGAAAGTTTACACCCTCTCCAAAGTAACACACGTTGTGGCCTCACAATCTGAAATCCAGACACATTAAAATATAATTTATTTTACCTTTGCTTACACATTGTAACACACCCTCATCCAATGAAAAACAAATTCTCAAACATTCTGAAAAGTAATTACAAATGATCACCTACTGTGCTTGTTGTCATGATAACCCAGTGGGCTAGCTAAATGTACACACCCCTGAGTTAGTATTTGCTGAAAGTATCTTTTGCTTGAATTAAGGCCATAATTCTGGTTAGATAGATCAGTACCAACACCCAGATTTGGCAATGTTTGCCCATTCATCCTTACAGCACTGTTCAAGCTCAGTTAGATTGTGAGGGGACCATCGATGCACTAATTGGAGGAAACGCAGTACTGAGGTGATCAAATACTGTAGTTCTGCCAAGCAGGAGAAGGGAAGTCAATGACGACAGTGGAGCCACCTCTGTCATAGTCATATGAGCACACAGCCAGAGTGTCAGAGGGCTCTAATGCATGATCATGCTCTTTAGCAAGAAGATCGAGGCTACTTTGTTTAGATTTTTTGTGTGTAATGGATGCAGTCTGGACATCT
This sequence comes from Lepisosteus platostomus, assembly GCF_059453375.1. Classification (NCBI taxonomy): domain Eukaryota; kingdom Metazoa; phylum Chordata; class Actinopteri; order Semionotiformes; family Lepisosteidae; genus Lepisosteus; species Lepisosteus platostomus. The sequence goes on from NC_142613.1 coordinate 52,117,753, forward strand.
GTCACCACTCAAGAGATCAGGCTTAAAGGATGCATCCTCTGTGTTCTAGTTCAGTTCAGTTTATTTTGTCATATGCACAAGTGCAATGAAATGCTTCTTTGCATGTACTGCATGCTCCGATACAAAGACATTAAGGAATAACTAAGTGTGATATTCTAAGTGTTAAGGTTGATGAAACAAAGATCTTAAAATAAACAATGAATAACAACAGATTGAACTCAAACCTCTTAGCAACCAGCTTTTCTTACATTGAACTCAGATCCCATCAGGCCTTAAAGGAACAGCTCATGTTTCATAAAAGGGGAGAAAAAACATTATAAAAATATACTGTACAGTGTCCTCCACAGGTATTGAGAGTCAAAATCATTTTTAAGTGCAGTCAAGCAATTTATCTATGATCATGGAATTAATAACATGTTGATCTGATTATTTTAGAACAAAAATATACTTTGTGGTCAACCCAGTGATAAAGTGATAGTGTTCCAATAATTATGGACACTTTAATTCAATTTTAGATTGTAAGATTCAGTATTTGCTTGTTTATCCCTTTCAGGCAATAACTGTTTGAAGCCTTGTGACCCCTTGAGCTCACCAAACTCATAATGAAATCATTAGATTTTTTTTTAAAAGCCTTTAATGCAGCAGTTTTGGGTTCTTGCCTGTTCTCATGGCTTACTGACTTCAGTTCAGATTTAAACCTGGAGACAGACTTGGCCAGTGTCACACTTTCCACTTGTATCTCCTGATGAACTCCTTGGTTGGTCTGTCTGGATGTTTTGGGTGACTGTGACTGTCATGCTGCATAAAATAAAGAAAGCTGTCACTTCCTGGTCATCTGACCAATCGTTATTGAAAATGTGGTCCAGGCAAGGATGCCATCTTGACTCGGGTTGTAGAGTTCTTACAGTACTCATTTGTAAAAGCATAAACCTGATGAAACTAGACCAGTAAAGGGAATCTTCATGTGTTTGGGACACCTTCCAGGCAATTAGCTCTCCACTCCAGCATTTTCCTGCTTGTGCTATTAAAACTGTATTTTACATGGTTGTGCCTCAATTGTTTTTCAGTCTTTGAATAAAGGTAGCCTGGGGTATCTTTGTGACTATCATCTGCTTTGGCATTGTTTTTTTTTTATTTTCTGAACCAACAAAAAGCATTTTAAAGGGGTTACTGATAGTTTTCTGGGTTTTGTCAAAAAGGTTTTTTTTTATCTAAATTGTATGTTGGTGAGGTGCTTTATCCGTTAACAAAAAACTGGGTAATGACTGAAGCATTTCATCTTTTTACAAAATTGGTTTTCGTAAAATTAAATATGAGTTACACGCAATAGAACTCATTAAAATCTAAACAATTCAAATTAAATTCAAACACCTGCAATCCGTTCATTTTTGAGCACTAATTTTTACAAATTACATGCCAAGTTAAATAGGAAGCTAATCTGTGGAGGGTGTAACCATAACAGATTGCACACAGAAGTTATCTTGGATATTCTGCAAAATTTACAGAAACCATTTATTATACAAAACCTATTCCATTTCCAGTCACAAAAGATGCACAGTCTTTGAAAGAGAATTAGCACACTTCATTGGGTCGGTTCTCTGCAAATCATAATTTGCATGATTACGTGTGATTTCTCTACATGGAGTTTTGACATTTTATGACAGTTCACTCACTGACCTCTGGTTTTCCTCTAGGAAATGGAATATTGAAAGTTTTCGTTTGATTCATTTTAAACCTGACAGCCAATACTTTTGCTTTTCTAAATAATAATCTTCAATTTCTAAATAATTTGAAGTTTCAAGTGATTATTATTCTTTGTAAGGAGCTGACAACTGTCGATTCAGAGGGCTTATCATTAAGTGCCCAGAGAGACAATGACAGTGACTATAAATGAAAATATCATTTCAATGAAAAATATCAATGTCAATAAATGACAAACACAAGGACAATAATTGAAAATTGTAATGGAAATGCTAATGGGTGACAGTGAATGATAATGGCAAGGTCAGTGGCAATGACATTGAATGACTTTGCCAATGGCAATGTCATTGAATGACAATAATAGTGCATAGCAATGACAGTGAATGATATTGGAACTTTCAATGGCAATGAATGACAAGGACAGTGAATGATAATGGCAAGGATGATGACATGGACAAAGAATGACATTGACAGTGGAAATGTCAGTGAATGACAATGGCAGTGATAATGAAAGACAATAACAGTACATGAGAATGACAAGGACAGTGAATGATAAAGGAAATGTCAATCCCAATAAATGACAATGACTGTTACAATGAATGACATTGACAATGGAAATGTCAGTGAATGACAATGACAAGTACAGTGAATGGTAATGGCAATGAATAACAATGGCAAACGATAAGGACAATGCATGATAATGATTATGACAATGATAATAAATGATAATGATGTTGTCAATGAAATTTGAAAATCAATGCGAATGTCAATGACAAGGCCAATGAATTACTGGGACAGTGATTGACAATGACAGTTAAACAAATGACAATGACAAAGAATGATAACGACAATGCCAGTGATAGTGAATGACAAGGAAGGTGATAACGGACCACAGTGAATGATAATGACGATGACAGTGACAGTGACAGAAAGTCACGTGTCTTGAATGTGGTGGGATCCTGGGATTGATTTGCCACCCAACACACACCTGTCAATGCCCCCATCACAAACCTGAACCAAATATTTTGTGGCTAAAGTCCAGTCCCCTGACACAGAGAGGAGCTGTTGAACTCTTTCAAGAGACGTGATGTCCCTATAATTCCAAGGACATGATCTTACCTTGTGTACTGTATAGAAGGCAATTTGGAAAATTGGGATCCATACACAAGTGATCAGGAATCTTATATTCTTATCTAAGAGACAGATATATTTTGTCATATTGTGGTGTGTGATGTATAAGTACCCAGGAGGAGAAATAGTGCTTCTGCCAAATTTCTTCTTAAATCCTTAACAGAAACACATGTCAGCTCAGGAGGCATGTTTATTGCTACATTACCCAGAATGAGCAACAGCATCTTACTAATGGTATTTTTTTTTCTCTGTGAGGTGTGTGCACCATAATGCATATTTTTGAAAATATATTATTCTGAAAAATGTAAGATGAAATATGCATTAAAGAAAACAGAAGCTACTGTACAGTATGTGATTTTTATATGTGCAGACACGTGATTTGTTTTAGTCCATGTCTTATGAAGTATTATGAAGACAGGTTCTCAGACAAGCAATGAAAAATCTCATTGATTCCCATTTACTCTGTATCTGTTGTATTCCTTCTGGCTAACTATCCAAACTGCCAACCTTACAAAGCTCATACATTCTATGGTAGAAGCACTTGAGCTAGTCTTGAGTTGAATTATGCACTCCTAGCTGTCATAAAATAGAGAAGCAATCATTGTCCTTCACATTCAGTGTCATAAGTGGCCCGACTACCCCAGCTTTTCAATAAATCTTCTAAGTATTTCCTCAATTAAAACAGAATTATTTTTTTTTCTGACAAATAGTTTTTTTTTCTGTAATTAATAGATGGTCCCAGTTTGAAAGTGAAGACAGAAATATATTGTACAAGGTGCAGCACTGTTTGTGAATGGAGACTCAATAGCAGGGAAGTCAATAGTAACTCATTTTTAATCATGGATTGTAGGCCAAGAAATATTGCACAAATCAGGCAGAACTGTCCCTGTTGTCCGGAAGCATGAATCATCGACTGCCTTCTCTGTACAAATCCAATAAGATCAAAAAGTCCGCAAAGGACTGCTGAGGTTTACACCTCATGTTGAGAGCTCCTGAGTCAGGCTGCACTTAACCTCTGGGATTTCATGTAGTAGTTCCATTTGACACTAGACTGAAACCAGCAAAGTATCAAATATCGAAACACACAGACTATCAATCACATTCAAGGTGTACAAAGGCTCGATGTTGCAGGTAACATACATTGATTAAAAGCATTATTTCCCAGTGCTGTCAGGAAATGGGTTAGCTTGCTCTTGCCTGAAGGCCCCACCTGTATCTGTCAGTTATATCAGTGCACTTAGTTATCTTTTTAATAGTGACTACCCAGGTTGCTGAACTGACTGTGTGGGTTTGATTTAAAATATCTGATAATTAACCTGCTAACACATTCGCCATGAATGATTCATGTAAAGCCCAGAAGGGCTGTGCAGTCAAAAATGAGAAAAAAACACACATCTTTTTCCCACTTAGCATTCATGCAGCCTTTACAGTAATCTCAAAATAAAGACAACATACTGTACCATTAATCCCAACCAGATATTATGAAATATTCAGATAATCACAAATATTCAGATACTCACATTCTGATGTTTGTGGGACAGTGCTGAAAGAAAGTATTGTTCACACATAGATCACATTATGTGATCATATCCTATCAAAAAATACAGTATCTGTAAACATTTTATAGGTTACTTCTTTTAAATGCGTGTCCCCTCATAAAAGATGGCTGCAAAATTATTGCTAATTAAATACGTTTCTAGTGTTTAAATGCTACATTTAAAGCTTTCTCTTTATAATATATATACTTTATATACATATATCATATACTATACTGTACATACAGTATACAGTATATTTATATATAGAATAAGCATATTATATTGTGTTTCAAATTTTCGCTATTTCACACTGTTCATTTAAAATTATAATAGCAAGACTAATTTCATTATAAATATGGTATGAAATCAGTGGTCTAGGAACTTTTATATGATTTTATTATCAAAGAAACTGACGGTTAAATAATGTTATGTATTGTGGAATAATGTTATTGAAATGGTGGGAATTTATTTCAGGCATCTTAGTTGAATCAGGAACAAAAAGAGATTCTTCTTTTATCAATTTTGACAAAGTAGTCACAACCTAATTAATTAAGCCTAATTAACCAGAACTTGACTCTAATGCTTCAAAGCAAATGAGATGGTTTTTATTGTTAATTTTCAAATTTTGCTCCAATCTTTCTCTGTCAGAATAAAATCCCTCTTAAATTTGAAGATCCCGTTTCATGAAAAAAACATACCGGTGTTATTCTGGTTTCTCGACAGAATGCAGCTTCAATCTTTACAAAAACCCAGGAGTAAAAACATGGTAAAATCACTCTTCGGATGGATACACCTGTCCTGTAGGAAACCCCTGGACATTTTGTCCACCAGGTGTGCTTATTACTGAGATTCCAGTAATTTTCCTCAGGTAAAGTGAGGACCTACTGTACAGTATGTCTCTAAGTGGCTATTGTCTCCCCTGGATTTTAATATTGCCACTGGACTGAAGGCAGGAAAACTACTTGTGTGTTGTCTACATACAGTATGTTCAAGGAACGCATATAGATTTATTTTGTACTGGAAAACTAAAAAGAAAGAAGCTTGTTCTTTGGAAACAAGCCTACAGTATATATACTGTGGAGCCTATTCTGATGTGAATAACACATACTGTACATATGAAAGAGTTCCCTAACCTAAACAGTGTTTTTTTCTTCTATTCTTCAGCTCATCTCTACTTGTTTCTTTTCAGCCAACACACACTGCTGCTGCTAATAATGAGTGTTTGCTCATCCTCTTAATTTGGTATCACCTATAAACCTGACTAGTTTACTAACTATTCTGAAATCTAGGTCATATGAATTAGAAGAGCAGAAGTCCTAATACAGATCCCTGTGGCACTCCACTACTTACTGTACATCACTTTTTATGCACTTTTGATTTGGCTACCACTTATTTATTGTTTTGTTTTTATATTGTCTGTTCATACTATTTATCATTTACTGTTTTGTAATGTGATGTCTACATTGTGAGGTGCTGTCTATGTACTGTGCATATCCTCACAGAACAATGCGAATACGAATCCCAGCGTGCATTTACATATGGCAAATAAACTCCCCTATCTATCGCCCTATCTATGACCTTTGTGGATTAGTGAGCATTTTAGGTGCAGCTGACCTGTTATGAGAGTTTGATAAGACCTCAAGTCTTAGGTGAATTAATTTCTAAATAAAATAACTGGTGATGGTGAGAGTCACATTCTCATAAGGGGTGCATTTAAACAGAGTCTGGTATATAAAGGGACTCATGGTGATAGGTGGTGTTGGATAGGTTAGAGTGGGTTTTTGTATTAAGCTGAACTTTAGCATTCAAACCTTCTAACACAGTAGTTTTCTTTTCATTGTGGGGTTTTCCTAGTGCTCAGGTTTCATGAGCCTCTTACTGAGTGACAGGCCTCTGCCGAATGTCTTTATGCCATCTTTCCAACCTATTAGCCTTTGTCTTATTCTTATTAAGGCTTACGCCTATATCAGAAAAGCCCTTTGCACTGCATGGATTGCTGCAGGTTTGAGGTCAAAGTCTATACTACGGTCTGTCTAGAAAGTAGGAGATCTGCTGAGATCTGTCTGGATGGTGGGATGTCTGTCGATTCTTTGCCATGGCTGCTAATCCCCAAACAGAAACTCCATGCAGAAGGAAGGAAGACATACCGAGATGAAGAGCAGTAGTCAGGACACAGCCTGACAGTCCAACCAGTCTGATCTCTGGGGGCTCTCCTCCTGCTTTCGCACAAGCTTCTCATTCCTCTATTCATCCTTCTCATTTACAACCTCAGGCACCTACCTTTGGCTGGAGGATGTTCTCAATAGCGCAGTAGAAAACTGAACAGCAGACAATAAAGGAGCAGCATGGCCACATGACTACACCAGTTATAAACATTTAACATATAAACATATAAATAGTTATAAACAAAAATATAGCATTCACCTCACAATGCCTTGCAAAAGTGTTCACCTTCTTCCAATTATGTTCCAGTTGATGCAAACGATACAAATGTAAACAATGCACAGTTTATATATATATTTTTTAATTAAAACAAATGTTCAGGCTGAATACTATTACTTATTGATTTAGACTACGGATTTGACAATACATTTTTTTCTTTAAGAAATTTGGGGATCTTTTAAGCATTATACTGTACAGTGTTAAACTACAGTGCCATGCATATCGCAGGCATTAATATACTAGGGTTATATCAAAGCTAATTTACCAATTGAAAGAACTGTATTCATCACAATATCTTTTTCAATCAGAACAGTTGTCTCTGTTACTTGAGAAATTAAAAGGTAATAGGTGACAAAGGCTTTGTTATTAATATTTTTTGTGAAATAACTGTAAAAGGTTGAGGTTATTATATACTACATCTTGAAATGGCTCTACAATTTATGTACAATTTGAATGTGTTCATCACTAATTAGTCTTTATAAATGAAATGTCTGGTCCTTTATACCTTATGGAACCTTTCAGTACTTTCTAATTTAAGACATTCGATATAAATTAAGTAATGCCACTCAATATGTGTTTTTTCTTCCTTTTGCCAGCTGCTGGTCTGAAGGGCTATTTAGTGGAACAGAAAATGTGAGTTTTTTTAGAAATTGCTTTTTATTTTACAGAAATTGAAACCTTGACTGAATTTCAATTGACTTGGAATTTATTTATTGTATAATTGAACAATGTTTAGCCATGAGTTTCAAGACTCATATACTGTAGGTAGTATAGAAGTATAGGCTATAACTACTTCTACTGCTACTATTTCTACAACTACCAGTACTACTAGTAATAATTCTATCCCAGCAGCCCCACCTGCAGACACACAGCACCATTCTGCACCAGCAGCCCCACCTGGAGACACACAGCACCATTCTGTACCAGCAGCCCCACCTGGAGACACACAGCACCATTCTGTACCAGCAGCCCCACCTGGAGACACACAGAACCATTCTGTACCAGCAGCCCCACCTGGAGACACACAGTACCATTCTTCATCAGCAGATCACAGGAGGAGAGAAAAACTCCTCTATTAGGTGAAATAAGGGGAAACTTTAGGGTAATCAGTTTATACAAGCCAAAAGTGAAATTCAGGGGATGCGATTTTTAATGATCAGTAGTCTGGACTGATGTGACAATAAAATCAGTACTTGGGGTGCTTGTTGTCTTCTGGTTTTATATAGTTGGTCTAATTATTTGATTAGCTGTATAAATGTAATACTTCTAACCAGGCTCCAAATTGATTTAAATAAGATCAGATCACTTTATTAGCCATATAAAATTGCTTGTATTAGGAATTTGTCTTTTCACATACCCCAGCTTGCTCTCCATGAAACACAGAAGCTTAGGGTCAGCCATTTATACAGCACCCCAGGAGCAGTTGGGGTTAAGGGCCTTGCACAGGGACCAAACAGCATAGGAATCATCTGTCAGCCATGGGATTTGAACCAGCAACCTTCCAGCCACAGGTGCAGATCCTTAGCTACAGTGCCACCGCTCCACTCCATTGATAGGTAACTGTACTGTTTGTGAAGTGAATATTTTGAGGAATAACTGTAAAGTAAATTAAAATAAAGCCTCGCCATGTCTATGAAAATGTCTATGATACACCCTGGATGGGACAACAGTCCATCACAGCACACATACAGCCCTGCTAACCACTGTGCCTTCCATGTCTAAGAAAATAACTTAATTATTTGTTTGACAGCTCAGGTTGGAACACTATAACTTGAGCCACTCCTCCCTATTGCTTGTCTGATGACTGACCAGTAACAGCCCAGTCCAGCCTAGCTTAGCTTCTGAGATGAGTTCAGGCTTCAGGGCAGTAACGTGGCTCTCAAATCAACCACTAGAAACAAACATGATCATCTTTTAATAAGGCTGTTTGTCTTTCTAGGGAGAATTACATATAAACTTTTGTATACCTTTCTTTTAGTCCACATAGCCTTGTATTTGCTTTATATATAGCTACTGTACTAACAATAACCTCAGTGCTCAAAATTAATTAGTTGAGAGGTCTAGCTGAAGGAATCCAGCTCATGTCTAATGGGGATTTAACAAGAGTTGTGAGGAGAAATTTAATGAAGTATTTTAAAAATTTAAAAGGAATAAAAATAACAAAGTCTTTTTTTTTACTTCAACTGGGATTAGACAGCTGAAATTGATGCAACATAAAGAAGCTGAGAAAAAAAGTCTCATGAAGAATTTGAAGCTACTGGCACTGCCAACAATTTCTCTGAGTGTAAATAAAATATACCACAGATAATTCATCCCAGCGTAGTGTTTATAGTGAAATAAAATCACAATGTCTTCATAGTTACAACTTTTGTATTCCATTTAATTTATGCTGACAGTTTTGTGTGTGCAATATGAGTCACACAAGCACTCCCTCACTGATCTTTTTTTTCACAGGACTAGCCCAAACCTGGAACAGTGTCTAATGAAAGCACATCTGAAGCAGCAGCACCCAGTGAAATTAGCAGCAGTGAATACTGGGTGGAAGAATTATTCCGCTCTCGCTAAAATGCCCACCGCTCAACATTGAATGCATGGAATATTAAACAAAACCTTACTGACAACAGGCATTACTAACACCAAAGTTAGCTGGTTGATGGCATACTCAATGTCATACCCAATGCCATATTTTGCTACCTGCCAATTGCTGGGGTTCAAATCTAAGTTCTGGAGGCCTTGGTTGTCTATAGTTTTTCATTCTCCACAGCGTCAACCAGCATGTTATTTGTTTTAATTGAACCAATTTAACTACTTCTTCCAGCTCTTTGGGTGCTGGTGCTTTTATAGAGACTGAGTAAACCTTCAAATACACCAGTCCTTCAGGACCAGGACTGGAAATCCCAGGCCTCATGTACCATTACATCACAAGCAATTCGTTCACACACAGTACAGGACTCAACCTGCAATTACTGTAGGAGGAATAATCTGCTGCATATCTGAGGTACTGTACAACCTCATCTGAAAATGCCCTCGTAGAAAGGTGAGGTGAAGATAAGATGATTGATTAGGTGAATTTTGACTTCTAAGATTTAGTAACTCAATAGAATCCTAATCATATGTGGTCTTATGCATTCATGGTAGTGTCAAACAGTGAATGATGAAGTCAGAAAACTACTGACTACTGAGAAAAGTACTGTATGGTTTGTGCTTTGATTTTTAAAAATTGTGGTGATTGCATACAAACAGAACTGCTGTATAAACTGCATGATATTATCCTTATAGGTCACCTGATTCAGACTCTCCAGCCCTGGTCCTGCAGCCCCAGTCCAGTTATTCTGTTAATGTTTCAATAAATGGAATACTTGACCTTGAGGGCCAAAAGGTATTGTTTTTTGTTCCAAATATTCTCTAAATTACATAATTGAACACAGAACCTGGTCACATTTTAAATGACACAATTGATCTCAATATTTAATTTATGCATTCATTTAATTAATGCATAACTTCTTCTTGGCAGATTCTAAGGTAATTAATAGGTAATAAACTCACATTTTAATGGAGAGAATGTGATGAATTGTAAAAGAGCCCAAGAAAAACCTACGCATGTCTAATTTAGAAAATAATTACATTTTCTAATTATTCAGAAAGATCTTTTAGGAGTTGAGTTTGAAATCCCCTGTTTCAGGAATTAATGTCCCTGATCACAGTCAGTGAACTGGACTAGAACCAGCAAACTCCAAGATACAAGGCACAGCCTTCACGCCACACTGACATTTATAACACAAGATGCTGTACTTCATGTTCCTTTACTGTGTATTTTAAATGGATCACATGAGGCATTAATACCTGTCCTAAAACATGATAGCTCTAAGTATACATATGTAGTGGACTACTGTATGTTCCAAATTAAAATACACTTAATGCTCCAATTCTCTTTAGGCACAGTGTGAAAATATCAAACTGCCTACACCAAAGTTGAGCTGTGATGGTGTAGCAATTTGACCAGCAGGGGGCGGGAGACATTAAACTGTAAACTGGGTATTTTGGAAAAACTCCAAGTGAATGTAACAGAGATGTAATAATCCTAATTTAAACCCACAACAACACCTGTGCTAGTATTGCAGCCTGTCAACTCTCCAGGGACATCAGAGACATTAGAACCATAAAGAAGCCTTGCTCTGAGGCTCAGAAACCTGTCAGGGAGTGAAGTTGCAATGCCCCTTGGGTTTCTGTTTTTGGGGACCACATGGTCGACGTTGATGGCCAAGATTCAAAGAAAAAAGGCTGCTATGATTCATGGGTTTGAGAGCTGATACTAGGACTCAGGCACATGGCTGATAGCATAATGAACTTCAGATAGAAATATTCACTAAAATGTATTTGACAGATAAGTATGAAACAACATATTAGTGATATTGCAAAATATTTCTTTATTTCCTATTTATTTATTGTCCAATGACAGCAAAAAACCTAAGGTGAGTAATAGGTACTTAAAAATTGACCGTTGGAGACTTGAAAAACACATGTTGTTGAAGTGTATACTCTCATTCAGAAACAGCTGGAGGAGATCCTACAATCAGCATAGGAGGCATTTTAATTTAAGTCAATGGTGTTATGATACAATTTTATTATGCATTCTTTAGGTTTCATTTAGAATATTGTGTTAAATATCCGTGTTAAATAGTCTTGAACAGAGAAGATAATGTGGAAACCTGAAACAATAATAATTGCTTACACTTACAGTATATAACGCTTTTCTGGACACTCCGCTCAAAGCCCCACCTGGATGATGCGAGGGCAGCGATAGTGCACCAGAACGCTCACCACACATCAGCTACAGTATTAGTGGAGAAGAGAACAGAGTAATGAAGCCAATTTATAGATAGGGATCATTAGGAGGCCATCATTGGTAAGGGCCAATGGGAAATTCGGCCAGGACGCCGGGGTTACACCCCTACTCTTTTCGAGAAACGCCCTGGGATTTTTAATGACCACAGAGAGTCAGGACCTTGGTTTTACATCTCATCTGAAGAACGGCACCTTGTTTACAGTATAGTGTCCCCGTCACTATACTGGGGCATTAGGACCCACACAGACTTCAGGGTGAGCGCCCCCTGCTGGCCCCACTAACACCTCTTCCAGCAGCAACCTTAGTTTTTCCCAGGAGGTCTCCCATCCAGGTACTGACCAGGCTCACAGCCTCCTATTGTGTCCTTATGCTCTGAAGGCTAATCTTCCAATGGTTATGGACCTCATCCAAAACCATCCTTGTCTTCAGGTACAGATCAAGTTCAGAACAAATGATTGCTTCTCTTCAAAATACATAGGCATTTCATTTTAAATTTGTTCACAACAGCAATTGTCCAGTGAAAACATTTGATATAATTTATCTAATTGCCAGTAAAATTCCCTGACAAAAAGGATTTGAATGTAACAAGAGTGTCACACATGTCGGAAAGGACGAACAGTGGAATGGCAGGAGAGCGAAAAGACCCTATGCGTAGCGGTGAGACGGGGGTTAGCTCGGGCTCAGCTGTTCAGGAAATGCTGTATAGAAACCTATGCCCTCAGGTAGCGGACGTGGGGTGACCTGGTGCTAGGCGGGATGAAAGACCCTGAAATATATAGTCCCAGAGAAAGAAAAACACCGGAAGGACAGCAAAGAACCGGAAATGAGAGACAGGACAGAGAAGGAGCGCCCTCTGGCTGCAGAGGGCATGACAAAGAGGTTGTACAGTAAGTAATCATATTGGCTGTGCATGAAGAGCAATGTATTAAAACATTTAGAGTATTCTGAGAGACTTCTGATTAGGTGATTAGCAGCTGAAGGTGGAAAAAAAATAAGATTCTAACAATGTATCATGAATATAGTACTGTAAATTGAGTAGCACTCCAGAACAGGAGGACCTGTAAGGTATGTTACTACTTTAGTAATGAAAGTTTAGTGTTCAGAAATGCAATTACATTTCCTATTGATTAAATACTAAAATTATGAATAAACTGGGGCAGTAAGGCAGAACAACATTTAGCATTGCTGCTTCACAGAACCAGGGTTCTATCCGCATGGAGTTTGTGTGTTCTCCCCGTGTTCCCATGGGTTTCCTCCAGTGGTTCCAATTTTGTCCACACAGTTCAAAGACAAGCTGGTAAGTTATTGGCTTCTGGGATAACTGGCCCTGGCGTGTGTGTTTGTGGTTGTGTGCCTTGTGATGGTGTTTCATCCAGGGTGAAGCCTGCATTGTGCCTGGTGTTTGCCAGGATAGACTTCAGCTCCCCCACCACCCTGAATTGAATAAAGTGGTTAGAAAATGGACGGATGTATTAACTAATAAAAAGTAAGTACAGTGAATGTCGATTATGATGTTATGTGATATAATGGCATCTTCTATACTAAAAGGTATTAGGATATGTTGCAATACATGAAAAATAAAGTCACACTGTGCATTCATGTTTTGTGGAGATTTCATCTCAGCGATTCAGTTGTCATTCATGTTCTACATCTTTATGTGAGAAGCCCATTACAGCATTTCTTTGGTGTCAGCCCTGTAGTTTTGAAAAAAAAGAAGACTGCCTTAGGGTGATTACTGCATTATAAAACACCCCTGTCTAACTACATTATCGAACATGCCTGTCTAACTCAGGAGTGTCAGGAGAGTGCTTCTGATGTAAATGTACAGGTAGCTTTTTGCATTGAATAAAAAAGGGTTTACTTAGCACAGCACACACAAAAACACAAATACAAACCTTTTGACTTCTGGGATAGGCTCCAGCTGTGCGCTGATCATGTATTGATAAAGCAGTTAAAAATAGATGGATGGGTAATATAGAACATGCAGAACGTCAATTCATTTGATGTCTGTATGTTACAGAACAAACAGGACATTTGACTTGCTTTGACATTTGTTTGTGACAGAATATTCAGCACATCGGGATATTTGGCATCTGTGCTTTACAGAACCCCATTATAGAATGATGCTGGAGAGCCTGTTTCTTATTAATGTTAACCCTCATCCTTTTAAAGGGCTGAGCATACCAGCGGAGCTTGCATGTCTTCTACTTTAAATGATCCACTTTGTTATGCTCAAAGAGACAATTATAGTCTTTGCAAAGTTTTTATACTTATCTCCTGTGTTGTGCCTTTATACACTCTTCATCTCTGAGATAATTAAGCTAAAAGATAAAAGCTCCTTGGTCTTCATGGCTGAATCTTTGCTTTAAATTCACCCCTGACCTCACAGAGAGACAGGTTTATATACCATATTCTTGCACAGGGAGGGCACTCAAATAATAATGCACCTGAATGAATTTCTGTTTCCCACAATAAAGGGATTAAAAACTTACAAAACAATGTCTTTTTTCATATTAATGATCTATTCTTTTCTTTCTTTTAGTTTTTTTCCATTGAATGTGTGGAGTAGGTTGTGTACTGTACCTGTATATAACAAATTCAATCATTATGTGACAGTGTCATAACTGCAAGCAACAAAATGTCAATACCATGTGCAGGTCTGAGTACTTTTGCAAGATATTGTATAAGAACAAGCATATGCATTGATATGCAAAATTGTTAGAGAACCTTTGGTTTACTCTTTCCACTTAGTTTTTTTTTCCTTTGCTATGCACAAACACACTTCTGGATTTTGTGTTAAAAGCAGACCTTTTCCCTTTATGGTATCACGCCCTGTACTCCTAGAGGGCGCTCTACTTCTGTCCTGTTCCTAGTTCCCCATGATTATTCATGTCTTTCCAGTATGTCTTGTTGTGTAGCCTCTTTACTTCCTGTGTCTGCTCTGCTCCTGGCTCAGCATTGAGGGTACGGATGTCCTGAGATCTGCCTATTACAAGGTCGCTGCACGTCCTTGGCCTGAGGGCACAGGTTTCTATACCAACATCGTCCGACCCCCTGAGCCTGGGCTAACCTCCATGTTGCCCCTTTTACCTCTACGCATAGGGTCTCTACAGCTCACCTAGTCATTCCACGGCTTGCCCTTTCCGACATCCGTGATGTACAGTATGGTTGTACAAAGGAAGTCTCACTCCATGACCCCACATTTGTGCACCAACAGAACCCCGCAAAACTGGTAGGAATAGTATTTCTGTACTGCAACACAATACCAAACACAAAACAGAGTAGACATGAGTGACATCTGTGTTCCTACAGGGCCTGATGAAGATTCTGATACATAAAATGTTGTAGAAAGATGGGATTAATTTTTTGATACTGTACTGCTATAATACACCTGAGAAATGTTGCAGTTCTGCTCTTGTCACTCAGTGGATTTCCTTCTTTATCCAGAAACACAATTCTGTATTGAGCTACAACTCACATTATACTGTAGCCATTTCCTTTAAGAGCTAGTCCTGATAGATCCGTATTTTCTAGTAGAAGTCTTCTTAGCTTTATGGATGTGTAGAGAGGAACAAATAACGTTTATAATGAGGAATACCTGACAATGAGTCAATGTGATTTGACTGGTAACTGTGATGGATTAACTACTGCTACACTTCATATTACTTGCTCATGCATCATGTACCTTATCTCTGATCAATATGAATTAAACATCCCCAAATGACAAGCATAGATTCTTAGAAAAATAGCATAGATTCTAGGAAATTAAGCTGCTTACAACCTTTTTTACCACCAGAAAACACTAGTTGATGCTCATAATGTATACTGTATGTGTTTTGCACCTCCCAGTTGTGTCAAAGATATCTATGACAGCATTGTACTGTATGTAAAGCAAAAAAAAAAGAAGAAAACACATTTTCAGGTGCCAGTCATCTGAAGTGGAGAGGCCAAGCAACTGACAGCTTGTCATGACAGCAAACTTCTCTAAGTATTGTGGGCAAAAGAGAGTTTTTTTAATTCAATTTTTCAAGTTCAAGTTTTAAATGATCACATTTAATTTACATATAATAAAAAAATCTCAATTGAAAATCTGAATCTGAATTACATGCAAAACTTAGAAAAAATAAAGGAGACAAAAACATTTATTTTAGCTACAGTAATTTCAGATTCCTACAATATATAATTATATAATATACAGAAATAAACATTTTTAATAAATATTACAAAAACATGTGGTTTTGTATGAACTGGTTTAAGCAAGAGGCTTGTGTTTCTGGTTTGAGAGTTGTTTTTATCACCTACTGTATATAAACAGTTGCTTATTAAAATGCAACTAATGAGACATCAAGTTAAGAAGATAACACAAAAACAGAAGGGCTGTACCCTGTTGCAGGCTTGTTTTAAACACAACTGGAATGCAATGCCCTTTTAACTGTTCAGCTGAGCAGCAGGACAACCCAAAGGAACATAGTTCTGGGCTTTCAAAGTATATCTTTTCAGGACCGATAGTCAAGTCAATGTACTGTACGTGTACATTTAGTGGTTTATTTTGAGAGCAAGCAATTGAAACAACACCAGTGCTGGGCGTGCTTTCAGGCGGAGGTGGCTTGTCAGGGGTCACAGCAGCTCAACAGAAAAAGCAGGAGCAGAAGCCGACAATTACTCTTGCTCCATGACAGGTGCTGAAACTCTTTTTTTTTCACATTTGACTTTGGGATGTCTGAGCCTGCATACTAAAAAAGAGAGGTGATTTTGGTGATTGAGTGTAATGAACCTTGAAAACCCTGAAAAATGCAAAACTATCATCAGTGCTTAGACAAGTCAGTAATGCCGCTGGCGATAAATACAGTAGCTTTGAACTGCCTTGGAAAAGTATTCATCACTCTCCAGTGATGGTCCATTTGGTTGAATTGCAAATGGTGTACGCTGTACACACCATTGAGTTATCATTGATATTTTCAATCAAATCTTGAATTCCCCATACTGAACACTTTTATGGGTAAAAGCACTTGAATGTCAGCAAAAGCTGACTCGGCAAAGAAAACTCTACAGCTAAGCTATTTTGATTGCCTAAGTTTTAACCCCATTTGCTAAGCCAAACCTTAATTAGTTCAGGAGTACAAAAAGCAATTTGACAAGACACACAATTATAGTTGGATGTGAGTAATATTAGCTGTTCAAATGATTGGTTACAATTCGGTGGCACAGGGGCTAGCATTGTTGCTTCACAGTGCTGAGACCCAGGGTTCAAATCTAGACATGCAAAGATGGAGTTTCCGTATTCTCCTCATGTCTTTCCTCTGGGTTTTTCAGTTTCCTCCCACAATCTTAAATTTAATCTGGTTTTGGGGAAAACTGGCCCTTGTGTGAGTGTGTGTGTGTCTGCCCTGCCATAGGCTGGCATCCCATCCTGTCGCTTGTCTGGATGGGCTCAGGACTCCCCTGTGACTCTAATTGGAAGACATGGTTAGAAAGTAGATGCATGGTTACATTTCTCGCACAACACCTACAGTAAATGAGGGTAGTTCTAAAACTCAGAAATTGGTACAAGGTGCATACCATTTGCAAATTGAATCAGACCTCTTAAGAGCTTAACATTTGCAAATAATACCTCACATACAATAGAAAATTAGTCACAATCAGCCTGTGACTAAGAACTCAGCTGGAGCAGAAACCTGCAGACACAGTGCTCCTCTGAGGCCAGGGCTGACAGTGAGGCAGCAATACTAACCACTGTGTTACCATTCTGTTCCCAGATTTACTGTCTATATATGCTTTAACTAAAACTGTGAAAGTAAATTTTCTATAGGCATTGTCATGGTCCGGGATTGTACCTTAACAGTAGAATGGTGTCTTTGGTGATTGATTTCAATTGTGGCCAATCTGTAGTTGGTCAGTCTATAATATAATTTGTAAACTCATCAAATCACTGGTTGCATTATAGATTTACAGAGTTACCAAATATATTAATATAAATATATTAAAATATATATTAACAACATATATTCATATCCAGAACAGTGCATATTTTGAGCTGGAATAGTAGTCAACTTATAATAAATACCACTGAAAAATGAATTTGATATTAGTTAGGTGAATAAGAATATCATGAAGGAGAGTAGTAAAAATATTGTGTCCTTCTCCTGTGCTTTCTTTTTTTTAGAGACGAGAACTGGGAAATATTAAGCTTCCTTGCCAAATCGCTTCCAGAGCCAAAAACAATCCATAGTGTGATTCTAATATCGAGATTCGGCGACCTTCTGTGTTTGTTTCACATTAAAAAAAACTTGCTGGGTATGTAACATTCAGTTCGACAGAATGTATTGCAGAAGTCAGCACACAGCACAGAGAAACCACCGCTTCCCAAAATTAGGAAGCCCCTCCTCCGTTCTCACGGATGGCGAGGGGAGAGATGTTTCCCGGATGTAGACACGCCCACACACCCCTCTGCAGCATATCCATGTACTGTAGTCCATTGAAAAGTTTCAAAGGTAGCGTGACAGTCACACTTCTGTTCCGGAGCCAGACCTTTTATACATGAAGACATGTTTTGTAAATAGATTACAATATCTTTTTAATATACTTTTAAATCAGGGATTTCAAAAAGAGGTCACACTTTTCTTTACATAATGCAGTAAACAACTAGATGTTTTGAGCTGAATTTAGTGATGTGCTTTGCCAAGTCCCTGACGATGAGTAAAGTCCCTCCGTGGAACATTAGAGTGAATTGAGAGAGAGAGAGAACAGATTGGCAGGGGTGTTGAATGGCACCTTCTGTTAATGCATAAGACAGATACAACACTCCATGGCATGCTGATAGATGGAGTGGTTTTGAAAAGTGAGCGACTGACGGTCTTTCCCCCCCCCCCCCCCCGTGTCAGTTATCCATTGCCAGCTTTAGAGAAGGCAGGTCAGTGCAGATTAACTGCACAGTGACACCTCCTTGTCTGTCCGGTTTACATATTGTGCTTCAGGAGAGGGGACCAGGGGTGGCATGGTGGCACAGTGGTTAACACCGCTTCTTCGCAGCACTGGGGACCAGGGCTCATTTCCTGGATGGCTATCTGTGTTCTCCCTGCATGAGTTTCTTCCTGGTGCAGTGCTTTCCTCCCACTGTCCAAGAACATCCTGGTAGGTTAATTGGCTCTGGTGTGAGTGTGTGTTTGTGTCTGTGAATCTGTCCAATGTGTTTCCTACCTTGTATCTGTTGTACCTGTTGCTGGTCAGATTAGTCTCTGTTTCCCCCTGTGACCCTGAATTGGATAAAGCAGTAAGGAAATGGTTGGATAAATTAACTGAAAAAGTAATGAGTACCTAACCCACCTTCACAGTGAATGTCCATTATGATGTTTTGTGATATATAATAGCATATACTGTACATTGTATTGCCATACATGAAAAATAAACTCACACTATGCATCCGTACTTTGTTGAAATCCCCACTATTAAAAACTCCACCGAAAATTGTGTCATATTATTTTTAATCTAAAGAAACACAGATCCATAAAATCGTACATGGTAGTGTATTTGAGGTAATGTAAGTCTCACAGTCTCTTAGTCTTGAGGTCAAAGTGGCAGTGAGAGACAAGTACAGTACCCTACAGGACACAAGCAGACCATACGAAACCTCTTGCGTCTGTCTCTCTTTTGTGTGTATGTCACAGAACTAACTGGTTCCAAACTATTACTGTACATATCTGTGGAAAATCCGCATTGTACAAGAAGCTATGGAAAAAACTCCTTTTCTTAAAATTGTAAAACATTGTATTGTCTTTTTTATAATAATGAGAAAACTAAAGGGTTGCAAGGTGGGAAAATGATTAGCATTCCTGCTTCACAGCACTGAGACCTTGGGTTAAAGGGGAACTATAGTCCCAATTTCTCTGACCGGTTATTAAATCTCCGTGACAAAATATATTCATAAACGTTATAGAAAAATTTAACAAATTTCGAATTAAGCACAAAAACATGAACTGCTGGAAGCTGCCATGTTGTCGCAAAGTCACATTGGAGTTGCCATGAATTGCGATGTGATGCAGCCCTTCCTCCTCACTAGTCACCATAATGACTAATGTAATGTGATGTACGAGTGAATAAGTACAGGTTGTGCAGCAGACATTTCACCACAGAAATGTTCCAACGTTAACAAGTAGTATTTGTCAGCAAAACCTTCTCAAAATTGAAAGCCATATTTCTATTGGATTAAAAAAGGTTTATTCGCAAGCCTGCTTGTTTACAATGTAATAGACTGCAACATGTCACCGGAGGTTTTGTTGCCCCGTCCTGAATTGTAGAATATGGTGCTGCACATATGGAAATTTAGTCTATTTGGTGAAGTAAACTGGAAGTTACTATGTGCTTTGTACGTTTATTGTGGTTTGGAAAAATAGCATTGCAGTTCCCCGTTAAACTCCTACAGTAGGTGGCTGTCTACCTGGAATTTCCACTGTACAGTATGTTCTCTCTGGGAGTAAATTGGGATTGTATAATTGTATACTGGGAGAATATACAACCCACGCAGCTAGCACTCCACGGAGTGAGCCCCAGCACTGTATGGCAGCAATGTTAACCACTGCCCCACAGTGCTGCCCTATCTTGTGTATATCTGGATTAAATTAAATGGATTGGCATCTTCCTGCAAAGTGTACACAGCTCTGAAGAAACTGAAGGCTTTTGACTGGTGGCTTGTTCAGCAGCATAGGATTGACATGCTGATTTTGAGTAATGGGACGTGTATGCTGGTGTAAAATGTGTTTGGTTCAGCTCCAGTCTGTGCTTGCATTTATCAGGAAAGAAAAAAAAAGTAGGAGTTGTTATCCATAAGAAGCATTTATTCACATAACTGATGGTATCTGCATATTGCTCAGAATCCCTGTGATTTATTCAATACACCACTTACAATCTATTGCAACACAAAATCAGGATGTAAATTGAAACCTGGTTGCAGAAGCAGTGAATGACCCAAGACACATTACTTAAGCAACATGATCCTCTGTACTGTCATCATCATTAGTGAGGGTGATGGCACTCCACAAACTGTAAAGGATGACCCATTTTCCTGGGCTGTTATCTCTGATTGTTGCACAGTTGCTGCGACTGATTAAGTGTTTCTGCATCTTTGGAGAAGCAGCGCAAGAATTAGAATTTCAAATTAGCTAGATTGAGCCAAACTTTTTAGCAGGCTGGTGTTGAAGGCAGTGAAACAACAAAAGATTTAAAAAGCTGACTCAAAATAGATTCAACAATTGCGATGTAAACTTCAGGTGGCATCAGAAATACAACAAACATAATATGCAGGTACTGTATGTCATAGAACCAAACATGTATTGAATATATACTGTATACAGTAACATATGTAGAGCTAAATATACATAATATAACTTTTTAATCTATTTTTCAGTCTTATTAAAGAAAAAAAATAGAATTGCATTCAAATCAGCATAGCCTGCTGTTACAGTTTTTCTACTTTTATCAGGAAAGATACCCGCTTTAGAATTAATAATTAAGGACACGTCCTCAGTTGTAGTTTGTTAATATTTTGGTTTTCAGGCATCAATACAATCTAAAGACAAGTCTACTAAACCTTTCCATACTTTGTTTACACCATTTAATAATAGCACGACACATGGTACTGGAGTTTTTCAGAGCAACCCAGCATCTCTATAAAAATGAACGTAAGGGTCACAAAGAAAAGGAGGCCATTTACCACATCTAGCTCATTTGGTAGTTTAGTAGCTGATTAATCCAAGGATCTCATGAAGCTGTTTCCTGAAAGAAGCCAAGGTATTGGCTTAAACAAAAGTGCCTCCTGTTCTCAGTTTTAATCACCTATTTTTAATGGTATATAAAGGTAGAAGAGCAACACAGTGGCACAGTGGTTAGCATTGGTTTTCTTCTGGACCTGGGGTAGTGTCTGCTTGAATATCCTCCCTATGTTTGCATTGGTTTCCTCTGCTCTGGTTTCCTTCCACAGTTAAAACACCTAATGATAGGGTCTTTGGCTTCGGGGAAAATTAGCTCATGTGTGAGTGTATGTGTTTTTTCTTTTTCCCTACATACAGTAAGATGACAACGAGCATCTCACAGAAGACTCTACACTGGCAATCACCTGAGCAGGCATCTGCTGCACATCCTACTCCAGACTGGCTTAATAGAGCATTGAACCAGAAAGGCGAAGAAACAACCACGAGAAGAAGTTAAAGTACTGTATGTGATTCATAGCATCAGCATATACCCCAGCACAGGATGGAAATACAGTTTGCGAATACAGTTTTTACCACTATAAACCCAGCCGGAAGGCTGCAGAGCAATTTCAATAGCCTTGTCCACAGGGGAAGCTGTCTTCATTTTTTCCCTGCTACAGAATGGGCAGAAATCTCTAACCCCTGGGCTGTTATACTGAACCAGCCTCAGGGCTAAAGACCGGCTCAGCTGTTTTTTTCCCATCAGCCGTTTACTCTACATACCAGCATACTGTCTAGTGGAACAACAACTTAGCCACAGGGAAGACGACTGTCCTACAGCAACCCACATCCACTTCTGCTACACACTGAGCCACCTCACAAAAAGACAACAATCTCCTCCGTCCACTGTTCTAAGCCCAAGCCACAATTTACTCAGTTTCAGACAATAAGGAAAGCACTGTTTAACTTTAAGTTTTTTGTGTGAGAAGTGTCTGTGCCTGAGAACCTGTGCCCTGATTGTGAGCTATCCCCACGCGGCATCACAATACTAAACGTATACTGTATTTTGAGAATATATTTAAATTGGTTTCAACTCTATTAATTCATATTACTTATTACTAATATGAATATGATCAATGTGACTTAATAAGTAATACGCTTTTTATTAATAAAGAATATGAATTAATAGATTGCTGTTTAAAATTAATCCTACTTAATATTAGTTAAAAACAATATAGAATATAAGCCTGAATAGGATTTTGTCCTGCTTTGAGAATGTATGAAACAGTCATTTTTTAGTTAGTCTAGATAAGAAACAGTGCAGTGGTGTTATAATGATTCAAAATAATCTATACACCAGTGACCAGTACGGTTTAAGTAAAACAGCACCAAATAAGATTATAATAATTTCATTTACACTATATATTTATCTTTCTTGAATGTTGAATAAAAGCCAAAAATTGAGTTTTTCTGCAAATTACACGGATGTTCATGCACTCTGACAGTTTCCAAATATGTTTTAATTATTGGATTATCCAGATTTCATCCATCTTTTTCCATGGATACTTAATTGGATTGAGATAAAGAATCTGGGATGAAGTCTAGGCTTTACTCAGTATAAAACAACAGGGGGCTATTAACACTGACAGGAGCGGATGTTCTTTAGCAGTGCATTGTGGTTTTATAAAGCAAGGTCTCACAGTATGTCATAATACATTATTTTGACAGCAGAAAGCCAGGGTTGCTTTAATAATGTATCAGAAGTAGATGTCACCTATATTATTGCTGTCATGTGATATGAACTCTCTTTTCTCAGATATATAGTCCTTTGAGTGCTACTTTACAGAAATAAATACTGTAATTAGGGAACACTAATCTACCTGTCTCTTAATGTTTGTTAAATCTATCTGTGGTATCTGCTTTGTACTATTGTTAGGGAGTATTGAAATGATACAATGGAATTTCAATTATCTTGACAAATATGGAGATTCTGCTCAGCTCAAAACCTAACAAAACCTAAAAACGTTTGTTCAAGTTCAAGTTTATTGCCATTATACTCATATACAGGTATATGGTATAACTAAATGCTATTTAGCTAGCTCTCAGACGATAAGTAGTACAAAAACTAACAATACAATTGTATAATAAAGACAGAGACAACAGGCAATGTTGTTTTTTTTATGTTTACACATTTTTATTTTATGATATCGTTTAGTATACAGTACCAGTAATGTCCAGAATTTTGAAGAAGCAGATTCAACAACACATACACTAAAAATGAGATGAGATGAGATGTTAAATATATCCAGGCCACAAATGATCTCCATTTTTGTTTAAGTCAAAGTTTATACGCAGAACTCAAGACCTACAGTACTGTATATTGTTTTTGTTTTTCTGATGCTTTCATAGTTTCATTAAAACCTTTCTACTTTGTCCTTAGCCTCTACTGATTCTTTCTGTGGATCCTTGAATCAATTTACTTCTTTCAAATGGTCCGGATGGGCTGAATGGCTTTCTCTCATTTTTAACCTTTCTTATCTTCTTATGGTTCCCCTTTAACATTGACATTTTAACCACATTGAACTGCATTTTGTAATCTGAACACTTGCATGAAATTATGCTTATCTTTATTTTCTCCGTGTTAATTTTAAACCAAGCACAGCTAACAATACAAATCACAAATAGTATGCAGTACAACATATCAAGATGTGATAGGATTCAAAGGGTTAGGTTATCAACCTC
Organism: Lepisosteus platostomus; assembly: GCF_059453375.1. Taxonomy (NCBI): domain Eukaryota; kingdom Metazoa; phylum Chordata; class Actinopteri; order Semionotiformes; family Lepisosteidae; genus Lepisosteus; species Lepisosteus platostomus. The sequence continues at coordinate 52,141,836 of NC_142613.1, forward strand.
TTTTATCATGTGCATCTAGATATTTAAGCACATTTTGTTAATTAAATAGAAAGTAACAAAAACATCTTCATTTTTGTCATGAATCACTAAGGAGTCTGGTTTTATATTGGAATTATATTGTTTTTGTAACCCAAAAGTGTTACAAGTTTACTCATATAAATGTAAATTTGTTCTAAAGTCAATTATACCGTGAGTCAAATTCCCAAAGAAAAAACGAAAATGTTGATTTGTTAAAACAAAAACATTAAAAATTCATGAATGAAGAGTAATCCCTTTTCAAAAAAATAAATGTTATTAAGTTATACTGTACATACAGTAACTCTACCTTATCTGATTGACAAATGTCTAGGAAGGACAGACACTGGGAAGACTGAGAGAAGTGATAAAGTTGTTTTTTTAATCAAAAAGCAAATTGAGTTTACTCCAAAAGTCTGGGCGAGATGACTACAGACAAGTAAAATTTGCATGAGCTGTCCTAATTTGTAATCCTCCCTGATGTCATTTCCTCAATTTAAAAAAATACAAATACCATACATTTCCCAAGATATTTTATTCTCGATGGAACTGGTAGAGGTGTTGTCAGTGTTTTAGGGTGTGATGGTGATTATAGTGAGGTGGTGATGGAGATGATGGAGGTGGTGTTGATGGTGTTTGGTGGGTATTGGTGATTGTAGTGAGGTAATGATGGAGATGATGGTGGGGGAAGTGTTGATGGTCTTTGAGCGGGTAATGGTGATTGTACTGTAGTGAGGTGGTGATCAGGTGGTGTTGATGGTGTTTGGTGGGTAATGGTGATTGTAGTGAGATGATGATCGAGATGCTGGTGGGGGACATATTGATGGTATTTCTTTACAACTTTTACAGTACTTTTACTGTGCTTATAACCTTAGTGAAACAATGTGGCACTGACATTACTGAGAATGAGCAACTAGAGGAGGTCTGGACTCCAGGAAGAACATTCCAGACGCTTGACTCTCCTCACACATCACATGCTTAGCATGTGTAGCTTAATACAATTAGGCTGTCAGAATGAAACTGCAATCTACAATGAAGACATGTTCTGTTATGAATTTTCTTTTACATTACTCCTGACAAGAAAAAAAATGGACCTTCTCTTTGTTGGATATATAGTGTGCATGTCCTACCTTAATTTGAGTTCAAAGAAAAACCTGTGGCTGTTATTCATTTTTAATTAAGTTCTTTTAATTGTTCACTTGATCTAGCAAATATTTAATAAGTAAAGAGCAGCAGTTGTGTTCTAATTTAATTAGCTTGGTAAATGCTTATCAACTGTCATTTGGTATTTTCATTTTCCAGAGTCTTGTGTAGCAAAGTAATTACTCTTTTATGTAAGCTCTGTCGGTCTTAGGAAAAGGTCTTCATGCTCAGGATTCCTAAGAGAGCCTCATTTCAGATTATGTTATAGACAATATTTCAAATTCTGTTTCAGAAATAAAGTTTTATGATATCTAGATAGGATTCTTTAATAAAATTATCAGACATTTAAAAGAATATAATGTCTCTTAATTCATACCTAGTAATTGTCGTCTTTAGGGTGAGATGTAAAATGTCCTGACTACTTAGTCATTATGATCCCAGGGGACTGTTTTCAAGAGTAAAATGTTAACTGTGATGGTCTGGATAAACTTGGTCTGACTGGTCAAAGATGTCTCTTAATCTGGTGTAGCAGTTTCTCTGTTCTCCATCTAATCTGCTAGTAAACAGACAGAACATATCACAGGGCACACACAGACGCAAACTAGGGATAATTTTCCCAAAAGACAGTTAATCAACAAGTATATCTTTGGACTCTGGGAGGAAACCAGAGCACCCTGAGAAAACCAACGCAAACACAGGGAGAAAATACAAAGACCACGCTACAGCTAGCCACAGTAGCACCCTAGGAATTGAACCCAGGGTACCAACACTGCAAGGCAGCAATGCTACACCATTCCACCATTTCAATATAATTGATGATAGTGGCATTTATTAAAAAAATATTTTAAAAACTCCTCCAGCAAGATGAATGAGCAAAGCAAAATCTGCAAAGGTATTTGACTGGAGGTGGACTGTAACAGTGTCAAAGTGAGGTTAGTATCAGACTGCTGTGAGTCACGCCAACAAAGCTCATGGTATAATTTACAGCCTCACATGTGAATTGAGTACAACAGGGAAGCAAAATTATGTCAACACGGTCTGACTGGTCTCTGTGTTTCCAGAGCACAAAATCGATAAAGGCAAAATACTGTATACATGCAAGTGGTCATTAGCAAGACATAAGACTTTTTATTTCATTGTATCCCTTAGAGTGTTCATATTTCACTCAATATATCTTACATATTTGTCTTATGTATTTTAAAGATGTTTTCACAGAATAATTTTATTTTAATTATTAAATCAAGTGCATTAATTCTGATTCCCTGCATTCTGAAATTATATGCTTTCATCAATATGAAGTGTCAACGGAATTTGCCATTTAAAATTTCTGCAGGAACCATGATTTGTACTGGCTTGTCAAAACCTGAACATTTAAATTGTTTGTTTGGCAACAATTTATACCTAGTATAAATACAATGCCCTAAAGTGAGTGTCTTGACCTTTAAGCTAATGTTAGCCTTTGCTTTGTGATGAAGGACATTAAGCTTGACTCTCTTAATTGGAATGAACTTTAAGACATGTGAGAATGATTCAGTAGTTTGAAAGTCAGAACATTAGAACAAATTAAAACCCGTGTAGCTGCTGAATTAATTAATTCACACACAAAGAATAATGCTGCAAAGCCCAGATGTTGAATAAACAAGCAGTTCATTATTTCAAAGCTGCATCTGTGAACATTTGTCAGGTCACAGCAGCCTCTCAAAGTCACAACATCACAAGCAGGTCACACTCTTTTAAATACAGAAATAATATTCTAGTAAGAAATTAGGATTAAAGAAATTGCTTTCATCGATACAGTATGAGTTGTACATAAATAATTGTAAGTTGTCCAGATTTTAAAATAAGAAAATATGTTTTAAAAGAACAGAATGTAGGAAATTAAAATTCATAAATATATTTTGCTTTATAGAAAATGCTGAAAGTAAGGTGCATAACAAAGGTACTTGTCTCTTTGTTGGATACCCACCATTAAAATTCTCACATGAGCTACTGATGATCCGTGTTGTCTAGAATAGGCACATACTGTACTGGGCCTCTGTCTTCCCACATGGGTAACAGTTTTCCTGAGCAGGGACAGTATATCTTATCATCTGGAGAGGATTGCATCTGGATAGGTACAGTATATCTTACCATCTAGGCAAGCATTTTGCAGATAGGTAGTGAGGGGGGCAAGGAAAAATATTATGTTGTTATTTTGTACTTGCACAAATTACTCAACATAGTAATAACAAAATGCTCTGTACTGATGGGGAGGGATAAGTGCTAGAATCAAAGGCTGTGGCTAGCTAAAGTATCATGTGTTGTGATCTGTTCATCATGTTAGGTCATGGGATAGTTTTGCTGCTGCTTGCTGCTTGAGTGCTAAGAAGACTGAATCTACTTTGCTGCCTTGTGGCCGTTAATTTTACATATGAACAGAGAAAACAGTGAAATAACTCCATGCCTGAGTTGCATGTAGCCAGGTACAATTACTCTGCCTGACTGAATCATTAATTAATCAAGACTGCTTCCAGCTCCTGCCCCAATTAATAAGAAACACGTACTGGAGCCAAGGGGAGGACACGCAGAGAGAGCTGCGGTGCTTGGGCTAGACTCCAAGACTGGAAGCATGTGCTGTCTTCTTAATGTGCTATTTCTTGAAAAATAATTGGAGCTCATTGCAATGTGTATTTTTTAGCATGCATCCACTGGACTAGATTATGTAGCTTTGAATGCTTTTTCTAAGACTCTCTTAAGACTGTTATTCATATGAAACCTTGCTTGTTCAGTTATAAATATTCCATATGCAACAACACAACTATGAGATATTAACAATTCATGCCATATGTAGTTGACAATACTTCACTGATTTTATTAATGACGTTGTGCCCAAAATGCTTTAATATCAGACAGAATCATGGGGAACTTAGCTATTATACCATGTCTTTGAGGCATTGTATTTGACACACTTAAAGAAAGGCAGTAGCCTGATTAAAATTTAATGTTTTCTGATTGGATTCTTTAAACCTCCAGCTTATTTGTTTATACATGCTTTTTCAAGAGTGTCTTCTGTCATGTAAATTTCCTCCTAAATCTTATAAAATAGTAGCTATTAATAGTCATCCCAGCATTTCCCTAAGTACAGGCCCTACTTCTTAGGTTGACTGAGAAATAATGGGCTTATTTAGAAATCAAGATAATCTAAAAGCATCAACATCAAATCTGATTTGATGTCTGTTTTGCAGCTAAGCGTCCTGATGATTGAATAATTCAGAGATTCTACAGATGTGCATACCTGGAAAGTGCTTGAAAAGCCTTTTTGTACTAGACTAGTATTATAAATGTAAACGATAGTTAAAAGGATGTTGTGTTTCAAAAGAGCTGTCATATACACATACATTTAATCAACTCATAAAAGGTAATATCAATTTAATAAAAACGTTTTAGTAATTATTTCTCTTTTTGGTGTAGTGATTTCATTTCACATTTCACCACGCTAATTAATTCACAATTTCTCAATCTAAACACACACATTTCCTTGAACACTTAACTGACTGTAATTTGAGAACTTTTATGAGGAACTTTATCAAAACTCCAGTAAGAGATACATATTGTGTGATCCATGTGTGGCAATTACTGTTGTTCCTTGTTCAGAGAGCTCTGACAGTTCTAATGAATCCTCCAGAAATGAATTGATTTTCTGACAATTAATGGATTCACTTTAGATTAAGTGAAATTAGGCCCTAAAATAAAAAGATAAAAGATAAAATGAGTTGATGGGTGTTACAGGTAAATATATAAGCATATTGATTATTAATATTTGATTATTAGTTCTTTGGAATAGGTTTTAGGTGACCTTCCCTTAGAGTTCATTCAGGCCTCTATTACATGTAAATAGGTTCACATGTTGTGCCTTAATTGATCTTTTACAGTCATACTATCAAATGGCTTTCAATTAGACTGAAACCTATTAGTCTTCTGGACCTGGGGTGACTCCACAGTTCTCGCGGGTGCTCTGGATTCCTCCTATAGTACAAAAAACATACTAGAAGGTTAATTGTTTTTTAAAAAAACTGACTCTGTTGTGAGTGTGTGTGTCTACCCTGTGATGGACTGGTGTTCCATCCAGGCTGTATCCTGCCTTGAGCCAATTGCTTGCCGAGATGAGCTCTAGTTCCTTCTTGACCCTGATTTGGGTTAGATGGATGGATATTAATTTATAAAACATTTACAAACTTGAGAAGGCCTTTCCACACCTTTCTAAGAATATTAAAGTGTATAAAATTTCAAAAACTTAAAAGAATGCCACTTCAATGTCCAAAATGTTAAAGTATGTAAAGTCTTACACATATGCTATCTATACAAATGTACAAGGGCTGACATATGAAACTTCCTCTACATTCATCCATCCATTTTCTAACCACATTATCTAGTACATGATTACGGGGAAGCTAGAGCCGGTCACACACAGCAAGGTCAGTTTTACCAGAAGGCAATTAACCTACAGTACCAATATGTCTTTGGACTATGGGAGGATTATACATGTAAACACGGAGAGAACATACAAATTTACAGATAGCACTCCAGAAATTGAACCTACTGTAGGACCCCAGCATTGTGAGCAGCAATGCTGGCCACTGCACCACCTTCAGAACATAATTGTTAAATCAGCTCACAGAGAAACTGAAAACATTCTTAAAGTCAAATTGCCCTTCAGTTTATTTAGTTAGAAAATACATCCATGCTGTCAACAGCTTTCATCAGGGGCCAGTTCCACAGTTTTTATTGTCATCTGTCCTGTCTAATCCCTTGGGGAAAATAAGAATCCTTTCCTCACCTCCATACAGACACCTTCGACTTAGATTAAGCCTGGCTGAAAACAACAACAGTTCTGTTATACAGGTATAACAAGGCAGAAATAATGTTCTGTACCAAAAATCCCGTTCAAGTACCATTAAACTCATAAATTAATTTCACTACAAGTGGTCTCACCATGGCAGACTGCAACATATATTATAGATTTTTGCTTTGTTTTCTTTACTGCCTGCTCTGTTTCAATCTCTGCCACTTTCCTTGCAAGCTAAAAGAATCAATCTCAACACCAGGTACTGGAATGACTAGCAAACAGCATCTAAGAATAACACTATTTCTTAATCTTGCTTTACTGAATTGCCCACAAAATTCACAGCACAAGGGATAACAGTTAGAAAGAAATAATCCAAACTAAAACACCCCCAATATGTACAATTTCAATCTGGGTGCCACATTTTGATCTGATTTAGACTTTTGTCAAACATATCAAATTATATGCAAGAACTTGGCTTTATTTGACTTAATAAGGAAAAGCACCTTATCCCTGAAGTACTGCACATACATTTATCATTATAAATCATATCCCCAGTGCACTTTACTTGTGCAGAGGAATTTTGAACCAGAAGACACCTGAAACATCATATCTGTGTGTTTATAGATGAAGGAGAATTAGAAGCAAAAAAACAAACGTACTAGCAGCTGATCATAAAAAAGTCAAAAGTAAATCACATCCTGCATAACACCTTACAGTTAAATATTCTACAGATACCTCGGCAATAAATGTAAGCACAGGCTTCACAATGGCGTCCTGACCATCTGGGTCTGGGACTGGGAGCTCCTGGCCCAATATCCCCCTTTATTTCCCCCGACCCTTCGTCGGATCACGCTCCAGCTTATAACTTCGTTTGTCTGTGTCAGGATGGATCACCCGGCTTTGGACATTGGCTTTCCCAGGATACTCTCATGGACTCCCTTGGACTTTTCTGCCCTGGACACACCCCCCTGAGCACCAGCGCACCTTGGACACGTCCCCTGTTCTCCTTCCAGCACCTATCCTAGTCTTTTTTCCCCGTGTTTTCTCACTCCTCTCCGGATTGTGCTGTCTGCATAGGGTCCTGAAAAGATGCTTCGTGACACTGCATGTGATCACCCTTTTGCAGTATTTAATTTAAAGACAGTTTGTGATGATGTGCTCATTCCTCAGTTCCACAGAGTGGGTGTGTGGAGAATACTGAAGCATTTCAAGCAGGAAGGTCATCTTAAATTCTGTCAGCCAGAGGGGACCCGTAGTTCCAGGTTGCAAAGTCAGCACAAAAAATAATAACAAAGAAGGAACGGACAGAAAATATAATAAATTATAAAAATAATACCACCAACCAATAATGCTCTTATTTCCTACAGATGGCTATAGGAAATGGCTGGTTCAGTTTTTAAGAAGTTAATGTTAAACAAGTGCTACTCCTGAGAGGCAGTGGATTTATTTTTGTTGCAGATCTCTGGGATTTAATTAATGCAATTCGCACTTTTCCTGACTTTGTGCACTGTTATGATGCTAGTGTGTTGCAAGAGATTTTTCACTTTCTCCATATACTGTATGTGTACTCTAACACCTCTTAAATACATAGTTTTGTTTTTACATTAACCTACTGTATGCCAGTGTTAACTTACATGTAGTGGAAATGTTCTACTGTATGTTCTCTGTATAGTTAGCAGAAAATCTTAAATTTTTTTGTAATGTCTCCATTCTATCTTAATTTTCTTTACGATAGCAGCTTAGAGATCCAAACCAGTTAGAGGCAATCAGATAGTTGGATGCCTCCCACACTGCTGTCTATGGATGTGATTAAACGCTGTTTCTTTTCCAACTGGAAATAAGAGACAAACCTGGTATGCGGTGTTAAGATCTATTGCAGTACTTTAATTTACTCTGCTCTACTGCTAAATCTGACTACGGGGGATAGCCTGACAGAATGGAGCAAGTCTCTGGACGTACTGTAAGTAGAAATACACAAACTAAAACATTTCATACATTCTCTTTGCCAATGATACATCTTACTGATTTATTGAAAACTACAGCTTGCAGCTCTAACATTTTTTAAAATATGGTTTTGCCTTTCTGATTTATTCTGCCATAATATCTTGTCATTTAGAATTCTGTTGGGTGTGTGTAAGCAATTTTCAAGTACTCAGGTTGGAACACTTCTGTTTTAAATAATTTCCAGGTAATTTCAGCAATTGAGCAAACACCCCCAAGGTATGAGTTCTAAAGTATCTAACAGAAGTTACTGTTTTCTAGGTTACAAAACCTTTTGATGTAAACATCCATATAGGACATTTTCAAAATGCTTTATCCAATACAGGATCGTGGGTAGCTAGAGGCTATACCAGGAAAATACAGGCACAAGGTGGGATATACCCTGGGCAGGATGCCAGTCTATCAAAGGGCATGCACTGACACAAACACACAGATACAAAGAAACACACTCACACCAGGGCCAGTTCTCCCCACAGCCAACTAACCTGCCAGCATCTCTTTGGACTGTGGGAGAAAACCCACATGAGCACGTGGAGAACATACAGTATATCATAAACTCCACCACAGGAATTGAACCCAGGGCCCAAACACAGCAATGCTATCCAGAGCGCCATCTTGCTGCCCTTGCTGTAAACATAATAAATCCTCATGAAAAAATTTCACTCTACATTAAAGGACATACTGTCAATCTACAGTACAATGTTTTAGAACATCAGAAAGGTCACACATGAGAGGTCATTTGTCCAGTCTAGTTCATTTAATAGTCTAGTACAAAAATAGTTTCGGATTTCCTCATGTTAATTAGTTACAACCTACCAAATTAGCAAAATATGACAAATATTGATCAAATTACTCATTACTCAATTACTCATTACTCGCTTATTTCTAGTTCAAAGCAGCTCAAATGTCAATAGTGACAAAACAAATTGTGAAATATAAAGAGACAAAGTACTGGACTCACTTGGCTTTGGAAATGACTGTCCTGGCAAAGATCAGTGCTCCCCCCACCCCATCTACCAAAACACACATAAGAGGAATGAACCAGGGAGCTGCTGCAGGGGTGTGAAGTGTTGGAGGGAGGGGATCTAGAAAAGAGGATTAGAGATGTGGACAGCTAGTAAGTACTTATAGAATTTGACCTTCTCCTGAAGTTCTGTTAAATAACACTATATTCTCAAGTGGAAGGACTGGATGCCCCTGTTCTAGAAATTGCAGAATGCACAAACATTGCAGAAGTCTATCAGATTTGAGTCCAGGCTGCTCTCCATAATAGTGTTGAACACACATCTGTGTTTTTGTCGCCAAACTGTATGGCAGATAAATACAGTAGAGTAAACCATGCGTCAGAATTATATCACCGGTGGGATCAATGTAATTTTATTTTTATCGATGTGTCTGTTGATCTTCTGGATTGTCGGTTAACATGGAGAAGGAAAATTGTTATTCAAAAGGTTAGTGATATTCATTATGTCAAACAGGACTAAGAAAAAAGAATGCCTATCAAAAGATTAAAAAAATTACAAAATGCTCAATAGCAACAGCATCTACAATACTACAGCATAGTAAAGACAGAAACAATCACTGACAGACTGTTAAAACTGTCAGAAAGTACAGTTTTATGATGCTCGGGGGGTGGCATTAGGAAATTAGTTAAATTAGCATTAATGACACCTTGATGAATGTTTTCGCTATTATAGGCAGTGTACGTCTTAAAGCACATAGCACTTCCAGCAAATATTCTTGTGCTTACGTTAACAGTGTACAGCTCTAGGAAGAGTAATAGGACAACAGTTACTGCAACGCTTTTATTATTACACATAAATAGGGGCATTGAAACACTGTACCGTAAACCATGTTGTAGAGTTTGATCTCTGTGTAAAAGGGTTCATCTAAATGTGATTAAGCTCTACGCAAGCTGAGGAAGAGAGATAGGCACTTGTTGTTTGCAATGCTTTCAGAGACAGTATACGACAACTGGAAGGCAAGGATAAGCTTCCTCTGAAACACCATTGTACTACAATGTATGGTAATCTGTATGTTGAACTTCAAAATGTTAGTCCTAAATATATACCCCCAAAATCGTCTCCATAAATGACATACTGTACACAATATGGTAACACAAGAGATTAACCTGTATATACTCAGAATCTAAATACTCAGATTTAAATACAGCATTTGAGAATGCTGTATTCACAGCGGACAGAAAAAGACACATTTTTGTTTCCTGTTTTTCTTGCTCACCAAGAAGGATTTTCTGTGTAGAATAAGCTCATTTCAAAATTTTGCTGAACAGCACTATGCCACAATATGCAAGACCAGGACACAGTATCAGCCAAACAAAACCACGTAATTTTCTCCCTGCGTGCTGAAAACTTTGAACATTGAAATGTTTTGCCATCCATCATTGATTCTCTGCGTACAAAATATCAGCTCAAGGGTTAGATTAACACACGCGCCTGATAGCCTCCTCCATCAGAACTCTTTATATACTCGATCCATCACTTTCATGTTAAACCTGAATTTGTTTTTTGTTGTCAGATACAGCATTTCAAAAACCATCCTTTGTATTGTGAATTAATAATGAAACACACCATGACAGTGACTTCTAAATAACCCTCTCCACATTGGAATATTATATTACAATCGTGGTCCATATACAGTATATGGCGTCTGTTTTTTGAGATTTAGAAAAACATTTTCTCTTTAAAAAAAATATTTAAGAACTTACTGCCAGTTTTTGTCTATGATCCAAATCATTTGAGACTCACGTTGCAGTATGCTAACAGTTTGCTGAGTATTTTTTTGGATGCTAATACTTTCCCTTAGAATTCACAGACAGTTCAAAAATCATAGAACAAGTAGAAGTTAATTCCATCTCAGAAAGTACAAAGAAAGAGTGAAATAACACAACTCTGCAATGGCAGAGACTTCCTCAGGAGTGCAGGAAAGAGGGAGAGATGTCACAGGACCGACCAACCTTCAGTCAACATGGTGTCATTTTAATTGGAACACCTGTTCTCTTTTATAATTTCCTTCCCCTTACAAATTAAAAAGGATCCTGAATGTTTCAGGATGGGAAAAAGAGAACAAAATTAACTGAGGCTCAGCGGTGCATCAAAGAAATCTCTCTGATGACACTGAAATATTGACCTTGATTTCACTGGACAAGAATTTTTTGTACCTCAGAACTCAGACAGATTGCTATATAAAATTGTATTTCACAATTCAACAAATGCATTCTTCTGATATTTTTTGTTCATATGGTACCATGTTGTGATTCTGTTATTTAACTGTAAGTGTTAGGACACGGGGAAAGAGGATTTGCTTAGTAATTTATGTGGAGTGCATACTGTATATTAAATGGATACTATGTATTCGGATATTTTCTAAAATGACGTGGAAGTACATTTAAAACTGAGAATAAGAGGCACTTCTTTACACCAGCCACGATGTTGAAGGCAATCCTTGGGCTTCTTTCAAGAAACAGCGGAATGAGATCCTTGGATAAATTAACTACTAATCACAAATTGGACTTGATGGACTGAATGGTGTCCTCTCATTTGTAACTTTTATTATATTCTTATATTTAATTTGCAATTTATTTTAAATAGTCAATTTCCCATTGGTCTTGGACTGGACTACCATCTACGGTCCTATGATTTCGGGCTCCAGGATAATGAAGAAAAAGAGGCTTTCTGATGATTGGATGGATAGTGGCCATGATATAACCAATAACAATGACAGAGTTTGAAGCGATACAATACTGGGGCAGATGTTTATGCTAGGAAAAATACTTATAAGACATATAATAGATATTAATAACTCACTAACTAAGATTAAGTTCTTTTTTTGTAATAAAGAGCTAAGCATGTTTTAAAATGTACACCTAAAATAAACCACTACCCAAAAAATCTGAATAGCAGAGAACACATTATACAGTTCTCTGTTATTTGCAAAGAAGCATTACTTCATGCTGAAACGCACATTGGCTCAAGCAAAGGGAGGGAGCATGCTTCTCTGTGAACTTTGGCAGGCATCAGTCCCGCTGTGAGCTCAGCTTCGCTACACTTTTGAATCCCAGTGTGAGAAGAAATGATCAGGACAGCATGTAAGGACAGGACTGCAGTGAACAGAGAGAATGGCAATAGATTATTACAAATTGCTGAGAAACTGTTTACCAGCTGATGTTTATTTAACAGATGTTCACAAGGAGGCCAAATTCTAATCTCACACATCTGCTGTCCTATGTATAAAAAACTTACTGGCTGACCACAATTCTGTGTTCATCTTTTGTAGCTCCACTCTGTCTTTCCCAACTTCACTATTGCAGAAGCTCCCTGCTCCATTCCAGTGAGAGGGAATGTGACAGTGCTGATCTTCAGTCAGGACTGTCATTTCCTCAGCCAGGCAAGCCAGGTAATGACTCTATCCCATTATATTCAGCAGCTTATTTTATTGTTAACAGAATTTGACCAAGCTAACATACACTTTTCAATTCAATTCAAGGATTTTTTTTTTTTTACGGCAGAGTCCAACACAAGACTGCAGAAAGGAAAATAAAACACTACCAACAGAGAAGACGGCACAATGGTATTACAGGAGACAAGGGCATTACTTTAAATTATTTGAGAGAGATATTGAAGTGGGAATGAGAGATTTCCCAAGTCTATTACTGTTATACCTGGGGACTAGTGTGAAGTCACAGTGAAGAGGTGAGACACTCGCTTCATAATGCTCTTGATCTTCTTTAAAAACCCTTGTTTGTAAAGGATTTTTAGGTTTATTTGATTTGCCCCAATTATTTTGCGACTGATTTTCACTAATTTTCCCAGTCCATTACAATTATAGGTACCAATGCTGCCAAACCAACAAGTAAGACAGTATGTTATAAAGCTTTCAATAATTGACTTGTAGAAAACTGTTAATATTGTTCTATCCACCTTAATATAGCTGGTTTATAAGAAAAAAATGTTTTGGTCTTATTTTATAAATGGTGTTACATTTGTCCCTATGTTTTATAAATAAAGTTTTTAACAGAAATTCATGAGGATGTGTCACAGAGTGAAAATAATGGGTGTGGTGATGTTAAGGTGTACTCATGGGCCAGTGACACCCTACTGTTGCTTCAGGTTCCTCTGTGTTTCTTGTCCTAATCAAAGACCCCCTTAGCACAGGCACTGGACAATTAACACCATTCAGAGATGACATATTGAGGTTGGTCAACAGGTTTGACTGTGCCCGTGACTGTGAGGGTGGCACTAAGAACAAGATGTGATTGAACGATGCATCTTTACACCTTGCTACAGTATCTGTATTTAGCCATTTCCTGAATGAGCCCTGGGCAGTTTGCTCTGCCCAGAACCAGAACATCACAGAGAAACTTCCCCATGAGGCTTCAAAAAGACCAAGTTAGCAGACACATGGGCACTTCTGGAGAAGGAAGGATTGTGTGAGAAATTGTAACAGTACTACCCAGAACGACTCAACTTGGATACTACAGGACAGAAAACAGAGGGGGAAGACTCCAGCATCATCTTTCTCCCCTGCATACCCAAAACTAGACTCAGAGACAAGGACTGAGGAGGAACCTGGAACTTCACTGTGTCTTCACTGTGGCATAAGGAGAAACACCAGATCACTGCTGGAACTAGGTTCAGAGAATAATGCTGCTGGACTTTTCCTTGGGACATGTCCCAATGTCACAGAGGAAAAGTCCAGCAGCATTATTCTTCAGAACCAGCTGATTGGTCATCTGGCAAAGAAACATGGTTCAGTGTACAATTTTAACATTACTTACCTTTATGTAAATTACATGTCTTAAGTATACAGTATGTCTTAATATTATTTAGCTTTTTTATTTCTTCCCCACATTGTTTGGACAATGTAAATGATATGTGAATACTTGTCCTTCAATACTTGTATCAGGTCTCCTCACAGTCTTCTCTGTCCTTTAAGACCTTAGATTTATCTAGTTGCTCTTCCTTGAACTTATTCCAGATCAGCAATATGTGGTATGGTCTTTTATTGTCCTGCGAGAAAACCGACTCTCCTGGTTTGTCTCAAAGGAATGGATAAACTGTTGGCTCATGGACTTGGGCAACGTGTCATAGAGCTGTAAAGCCTTTACATAAGGCCTTCTAGTATTAAAGAAGAATCTTTCCCACATTGTTAAACTTACACCTGCTGTTTTGAATAATGCAATAGTCAGCCTAATGCTCATCTTGGCACATCCTGACATGATGCTTTCTGTCTGTTCTGTGAAAGACAAAACAGCATGACCATATATTCAACTTTGAATATGAAACCCAACCTTTATCCCTGTCATCCCCTCAGATGTTCCCTGGCCCATAGAAAATGACAATTTAATCTCTCAGCAGTCACCGTTACACCTGAACAACATCCAAGCATGCAAATCATTTTCATGCAGCTAGCAAGCTATAGTCATTCTGCTATGGAGCAGGTTTATTTCCTCCCAATAGTTCCCATGCTGTAGCCACTACAGGCTGAAGACAAGGATGTATCCTGACTTTCAAAAGGGCCAGTTTCCTGTTTTCTCCCGACTATTCTGCAGAAGTATAACCTCATTCTGCAGGCAACTTATGTCATAGACAGGCTATGTTTTTTCATGGAAAAAGCAGAGCCTTTCTGCGTTACACAGGTGATGCAATGTCAATATCTTGCTTTTCTTCCACTACTCAAATGAAAGGCATTTGTCACAGCCTTTCCCTGAGCGTGTGTAGCTTGTGTCCTGCTCTCAGGCACAATAGTGGTTTGGGATTGGATAAATAACTATAGTTTAGGGTTTGCCGACGTCTCAGAAAATCTCAAACTGACAAAGCCCTCCTATCGACTCTCCAGCATGTTTGGCACTGCAGCTGTCCAGTGGAAAAAGTCCTAGTGTTGGACTACTTTTAGTAGTTTAGTAGTGTCCCTGTGCCCTACTCACTGTGTCCTTCGATAATAAAGTACAGGGAACTGTGGAACAGGGATTCAGGTCATACCATCCTGGTGGAATAAAGCTGTCCTGCACTAACTTGGTCCGTACACTGGTTTTGGCTCACCGGATTCCCCTTGTGTTCCCTGGAACTAAAGGGAAATGTCCTTTTTCCTAGCCAATCCATAACCCAGAGACCAGCTCCACTCCACAACTGGGTCAGGCAACTTCTCCAGTGGTCTTTCCCAATTTAAAGAGCAGTCCAATCAAATCAGATTTTTCTCTCCTAACCTGGTGCAGATATTTTCTCTCTGAATGGATTTTAAGCTGCACACCCACAGCACAAACTGATACAGCCAGCACAAAGACACAGCTATTTATCGGGGTTTGCTTTTTGTTGAGGGTCACTGCGTGTTGGAATTCTGCATACTACACTAACTCCCAGAGAGCCACTGAATGTGACAGTCCGAGGATGAGCTTTCCAGAGCTCTTACTCCATTGCATTGCCTCACTTGTCGAGGGAAAAATCTTGATAAACTCATTTTGGAAATTATAACTGACCCTAAACGCAAGGCACCTGGTGTTTGCCGATGCCCCCTGGTGGTGGAATGAAAATGAAATTGCATGGCTCGAAGTCAGTATTTCATGATCCCAAGGAACAATAGTACTCAAACAATTGACAAACCTATCAGTTCACTTTTGACAATGTAAATAGCATTTTGCATGTGCCAAATGAGATACTGATGTGAAACTTAGACTGCTGCATTCTCACTGGGCCTCAGTATAACACCTGCACTGGAATAAAAATTCAAGAGGGATAAACTCTGAAGGACTGTATCTGGAAGGCATGAAGAGCAGCTGGGAAAACTTCCCCTCCCCTCTCTCACAAACTGCCCAGCAGTACAGACTTATTTGCAGGTTAGAAGCCAGATGGGCAATAACAATCAGCTGAAAAAAATCCCTGTAATGTGTTCAATGAAAAAAAAAAAACATCTGCTAGCAGAACAGAAATATCATGAAAAATTACCACACCGGGAGTGCATTATAATGCATAAGGCCTGCTACCCTGACCTGAAATGCATTGCTGTTACAAAATGGGTATAAAAATCAACATATATCCATACAAGACAGTATAGATTTCTTAGGAATGCTTATAAGATAACACATCACTCTATTGTCAGGAATAAGAATGAGCCCAGGAGCACAACTCATTTCCGAAGTGGAGACAACAAAAAAAGGAAACATTTAATCATAGAGAGATTTGCATGCATTTCTCATGTTATGTAACTCATGTTAGGCGTTATCAATAGCCCCTTCAATATCTCAGTATCTGCTGCAGCAAATCTGCAATAAACCAAAATAACTGTGCAGTAGTGTAGTACTATAACACAAAAGTCAGTATAAATTATTGTCAGTTGGCTACTTGGGTAATTCAGGTGAAGCTGAGAACATTTTTAATGACGTTTATTGGTACCAATTAAAAACAGAGGTTAAAGTATAATAATAATAATAATGTTGCTTTATTAGCCCTATACAAGTTTTTGCATTAGGAATTCGTCTTTTCACATACCCCAGCTTGCTCTCCATGAGACACAGACACACAGGGAGAGCAAGCTGGGGTCAGAGCGCAGGGTCAGCCATTGAACAGCAGCCCTGGAGCAGTTGGGGTGAAGGGCCTTGCTCAGGGGCCTAACAGAGTAGGATTGCTTTGCCAGCTGCAGGATTCAAACCGGCAACCTTCCAGTCACAGGCTCAGATCATTAGCCACCGCTCCGCCCCTAATTAAGTAGTTATTGTTACTTAATCTGTGCTACAGTATAATCTCTTGATAGTAAAATAGGACTGTTAACTGTTGGCTGGCTTTTGAGCTATTTAAGGTTAAAGATGAAAAACAACTTTGCTGTTCTTCATTGGTAAGCTCTTAGTCTGTCAGCAGTCAACATATCTCAGTGCTCTCTGCAACAGTGTGATGAATAGATGCATATACTGTACTGTACATGGCGGAAAGGAATCTCCAGCTTCCAACTCTTCAGAAACTGGGAACAGCTGAGTGACTGTGCAGTCCCTCTGAGTAAGATATCCTCTAGCTATGGGCCATGGTACAAGATATCAGGACTCAGTGGCTGTGGACGCTGATAAAAGCCCATGTCAGAATGAGATCTCCAATCATCCTGGTCTTGATAACTTCTGATCAAGGTTCCATTCTGTCAAAAACCACCATCACGCAGCAGCTTCACCAGAATAAAGGAAGATGCATCTTTCATGAAAATGGAGACCAAGTTGTGTAGAGTGTCGGCGGGACACTGAATTGTTCTGAAGCCTATAAGCAGTTAAGCTGCCCAACTGCCCGATGTGGTTGAGAGGGACTTGAAGAATTTCAGTCTCTAGTTCAAAAACCGCCTGTTTTAAAGTTTACTGCATGCCCAGCGGGCTGTCACTCCTCTTAGTCAAGGTAACATTGACTCTACATTATGTCATTTTCTTGACAGGCATATTTCACATGAAACACTGTTACGGTTACAATCCCTGCTTCCCGACAACAGAGTTCTGTTAGCAGAAGAAGACAGACCATGCTGAATTAGGCAACCTAGCAGATCACTTATTCACCACCACACGTCCACCTCATTATACTGTATACTTAAGCACAGTTTTCCCTAACCTCCTCGCTCAGTATTGTTTTTTCCGTGTGAGCTTCACTACTGGTTTACGCTTTTTTCAAATACACCTTTTTTGGCTTTGAACTGCTTTTCTCTTTGGACCTATAATTTTTGGATTATGGCTTGGCTTTGGAAAGTACACTCCTTGGTTTCGGTCTCCTGGCTGCACTTTTTGATGACATTTTTCGGATTGCGGAAAAGATCTTTTTGCGGGTTTATTTTCCAGCTCCCAGATAGGGTTTATATCTTTATTACGGTTTTAATAGCCGGATTCTTACAGTAACAGTTACACTCTTAAAATCCATGGTAGGTCCTAGTGTACCTTATTCTTAGTTATTTTACATTGTTTCAATCTGGGCACGTCTACTATCATCCATATGTTGAGGTCCATTGTTGAATACAGTATCTCTTTATCCAATATAGGGTCGCTAGGGGAGCCGGAGCTTGTCCTGCAAACAATGGGCACAAGACAGGATACACCCTAGATGGGACACCAGTCGATTGCAGGACACACACAGACACAAACACACACACTCACACCAGGATCCCAGGAATGGAACCCTAGGCCCCAACACTGAGAAGCAGCAATGTTAATTATTGCGCCACCATGATGCTCCAACAGTATATCCTCTCTGACTAAAAGAACAGTCTCTCAGCCACAGTTTATCCTTGGGCAGGCTTAGGGCTTCCAAACACAAGGTGTAGCTGTGTAACAGTTTGCTGCAGAGGGACGTCCCAGCAGTCCCTCTGAGGAATGTCTGGTACAAAATGTTTCCCTTCGCACTCTGGCTCTCCAAATCTGTCTCCAGGCTGAAACAGAATTTATCCCATGGGTCAGAGTCTTAAAAACACTTCTAAAAATGTGTTTAATCACACACACTGGACTCTTTCCCAATGCAGTGAATCAAAACACCTCTGCAGCATTGCATTAGATCTGGTCACAAAGCAATGCAGCCAGTAAAGGACTAATAGAGCTGAAAAGCTTTAGGTAATTTTACAGCAGAACAGTTCACAAAACACACAATCATTTGATAATTGCTTTTATATTCCTTATGTTTGTTGTACTAAGGTCTCAGTATTATAAAAAAGCACTTTATTTACTTCAAATATTGTAGTTAAGCTATGCATGTATTTCATTTTGGTTCAGCATTTTTCAATGGAAAACATTTATTTCAAAAAGATTGTATATAATTGGTATTTTCCAATATTGCTGGTACTTGGATAATCCTGTTATGATATGGCTTTTTTGGCAAAACAATGCATGAAGTAGATGTAAGTTTTTCAAAACCAGAAGAGGCTCTCAAAGATTTTTTTTTTAAATACACAATGCAACATCTTTCTTTTCCTCATTAAAATCTCTCAGAAGCTGACAGCTTTAAACATCTTTCCAAACGCAGAAATCAAACAAACCCTGGAGCCAGCATCCATGATCAAATTTTTTTTTCCATGGTTTTAGATGAAATATAACTTGACAGTCCAAAGGCTAACAAAAGTGACAGCATTTAAGAGCAGGAGCAGCTTAACAAATAAAAATCACAGCAAAAACGATAAAAATATATGAATGAGAGAAGGGAAAACAAATCAGTGTTATTATGTACTTACGATGTGACTGGTTATGTAATCTCAGAAATAAATACAAGGCATGTGGGTCATTTCAGTGTTTTTATTTTGGAAATGTCGTGCACTGTGTGCATTTCTTTACAGTGTTTAATGCAAATGGTAACCACGTGATAATATTAAATCCTCTTTACTCAGGTTGACAATTATGTAGTGGCTGTTTCAGAACTGCTTCTTGCGTCTCTTATATTTTGACTTTTTATGTTCAGTGAGGCTCAATATATACTGTACGACTAGAGTGCATGATGTTTCATGGATTATCATTTTTATTACACTGCAGTTGGATTAAAACAAACCATAGATAGTTTATCTACCCAGTTCCTGAATGTTCTAAATATTATGTACTGTAGGCCAGTTGTTGTGCTCAAAAGGTTGGTTTTAAAGTGCCTGTCCTACCCATCTATGCCTTACTACCAGTCAATTCTACACTGGATAACGCAAATAAAATGCATTCATACACAACAGCTACGGTATGCGTCGTGGTAGGAATTGTGAGTTTTGAACGGGAACAAAGAAGGCAAGGCTAAAGCAGACTACAGCAATTTCAGTAGACTAACGATTAACTTTTATTTCTTCTCAATAGCAGTCTCAAATAGCTGGAAATAGTAAAAAATAATTATGATGAAATCTGGAGACCCTCAAACTACTCCTGGTTGTGTTCTGTTACAGAGGTGATTCTTACAGAAGGAGAACAGTTAGCTTTCCATTTGATAGTTTAACAACCACAAAAACATGATGATTTTCTTTCAATTACAGTATCTGCAGAACAAATTACCCCCTTTTCCCTTGAGTTTCTTTGTCTGTGAGCTCCTACTTTCTGTGTGTAGTTTTGTTCTGTATTTGTTATTTTCTTAAAAAGACATAAAAAACTACTAAAAAGGGGTAACCATTCCAGTGCCTGGCTGGGACTGTATCTTTTTTTTTGGTTTGAAGGTTTATTTTAATTTTAATACTTTTCATTTTAGTGCTGCTGTTTTACCGAGTCAGAGTCCTGCTCCACTTACAGTAAGTGGAGTGCAGTTACAGTAACTGATCAGTGAAATAGACAACAGTTGCTTGTGTTGAACTGAGAAGAAACTGCCAATTCAGCTCCAGAAGAACATTGATTGAGTTCACAATATGGACTTTCACAATTTTATTGAGTAAAATATTTTATTTTCAAGTTGAAACTCCTTGGAATGAAGAGGAAACTACACTGAAGTGCATTCAAAACCAAAAGACAGGAGGCATTTCTTTATGTGAACGGTTGAATGAGTCTGGAACATGTCACCCATCCATGTTATTGTAGCCGATACCCTGGTTTCTTTCAAGAAACAGCTGGTTGAGACGCTGGGGTCAAAATTACTCATTACCGAACAAGCTACAGTATCTAGACTGAATGGCGTCTTCTCACTTGTAACCTTTCTTATGTTCTTTATTGGAATTAACATCAAGTATTGTCATTCTCATCTGTGCATTGGATGTTGTCATTGTTATTTTGTTTGTGTCTTATCTGTTGTGGGTCCAAAGAATTGTCCTGTTCGCCTCTCTGTTTCACCATTTTGTGTAGGGTTACAGACCCTAACTCACCTCTGGGTTAAATGGAGAATTTTATAATGGTGGACCCCCCCTGACCACCAGGGAGAGCTGGAAGTGGATCTTAATGTGCACTTGATACTTATTGTGTAGCAGTGTCTTTGTCTGGTTAGTGTAGCCTGGTCTGTGTGCAGGACCTTTGATCTTAAATTGGTGGGAAATTCTCTGGAAAGCCACAGTTTTGCTACTTATAGTTATATAGTTAGTATCTTTGTTTTGGATTTTATAGTTCCACCAAAGGACCTAAGCAAAGGGACATTGGATTTTCACTCTTGGTCTCCTACCTTCTGTGACTTAGTCATGACTTCTGTGACTGAGATCCCTGGACTTACTGCCAGGCAGTTACGTGACACCTAGCTGTTATCATCTGCCTGCAATCTTAAAGATTCCAACTGCTTTCAGATTTAATACATCCAGCAGACTGCAGAGGAATGTGTCGGAGTCGGCCATCAGCAGGCAAGCTGTCAAGTGCTGTGACTTTAGCTCACAGCAGCAAGAACAGTTAGTTCCTGAAATGTCTTGTTTTTAAGAATCAGAAGAAAAAAATCAAGCAGTTCTTCCTCACAGCTGATGCAATCTTACAGAGCACAGAGCAGGGTTTCATTTTTTTACAAAACATTTACCGGTTTAGAGTCATGCACACATATAATTCCAAATGACATTTAAGTTAATACAGATTGATAGGTTTTCCAAAGTTTTGGCATCTTTCTTAGAAATCTGACATTAAAAAGCACATTCACAAATCCAGCATCTGGAACTCTGGTGCTTGGACTTCAATGGACTTCATCCTAGTAAGCCAGGCATGCTATCTTTCCACCAATGTGGCAGAAGAAGGCTACAGCACTTACATAATGCACCACAAAACTCTTATCACTTTTTGCAAATCTTGTATTTAATTCCGTAATAATCAGTTTTCCTTTCAAAATGAGATGTCTGTTTACTCACATGTAGTCTGTTTATCCCAAGATACTCAAGATCTGTGCAGCATAAAAATAAACCACAAAGGAACTTGCAGTTTTCTGAAAAAAGGTCTTTACACAAAGAGCTTGGAGGGGTGGAACAAGCTGTATTGTTAAAGATGATCCCCTGACTTCTTTCCAGAAAGCATGAGATCCTCTGATCAGGACAGGAGGCACGTCTTTACACAAAGGGTGTGTGGGACAGTAAAAAAAAAAGGCTAGATGCACCAAATACCCTCCTTTGCACCCTTTTCTATTTGTACAATAGATTAAAACCAGAAAAGTCTTAGAGGCCTGTTCCGGCTTAGCAATAGTTACAGACAGCTCCTGGAAATGGCTGAAGCACCATGCCATTTTCAAGCCTTTTAACACTGGGAAACTTTTATAGCAGCAGCTGTTATTGATTAAATAAGGGTTTCTATGAACAAACTAGTAAAGAAAGAGTCTGAACTAATCAAATAATGTCAGGTGCATTTATGCTGTGTTAGCTATTAAATGCAAGGCCTCCGTCACCTCTGTGGTCAGAGAACATCTGCAGTAGCTTCAATAAATTAAGCGAATTGAATTCAGATTAATCATGTTGATGCAGTCTCAGGGACAAAATCTAGGACTCTACAAACCTCACAGGCTCTGCCAGGAAAACTTTATCACCTTCTGATTATTCAGTTTCAATTTCTTTCTTTTATGTCTAGCAGCTAATCCTCTAAATAGAGAATTGTCAAAACAATTGAGTGATGATTTACTTATAAAAGGCATTCTTTGAACTTCTTTACTGATACTTTAACTTATTACAGTATATGTAAAAAAACAGGAAGATATCATTTGGACAAAGTAATCTGTGAAAGTATCTTCCCCACTCCATTTATTGTTTTCACATGTTTATTTTTGTAGTTTTAACAGATGGTATTCTTCAACTAGAATACTTACATTTAATAAAAATGACACATGCTGCAGCACAGACAGAGACTCTAATCCTGTGTAAGAGGTATAGAATATAAAATCTTAATAAAGGTTACAAATGAGAGGGGGCAATTTGACCCATTCACTCCACAGGTTGCTGCAGTAGTAGCAGTAGTTTTTTAATAGGTGGCACTGGAAGAGTGAGAGCTGAAGATAATGTGGAGAATCGCACAGCAGAAAACAGAAAAAAATGAAAATGGGAAAATATGACAAAAAGTGCCTTAAGTACAGATTTACACAGACAAGTGATAGAGAGGATGCACGACTGCTACGTGTGCTTTGTGGCAAAGTGTTGGCTAAGGAAAGCCTCAAGCCCTCCAAACTGCTACAGCACTTGCAGACCAGACACTCGACCTTGCAGTATAAGCCGGTTGAGTTTTTTGAACGAAAGCTACAGAAGCCATCGCTGTGAACCAGAAGGCACTTCAGGCGTCTTTCATCATAGCTAATTAGATTGCCAAAACTGGGAAGCCACACACGTTAGGCTAGACTTTTTTCTTACTGTGCGATAAAGACGAGATTTCAAGATCAAGATTTCTTTATTTGCCATATACAACAAGTGTTTACCCTAACCCTAGCTGGGGTGTCAACTGAGCAGTTCTGCAATCCATATCTAAAGTCCTCCGGCATCTGATTTTCACTTTTTCCCCAAGCAAACGGTGTGAATGTGAAAAAACTAAAACATTGATAAAAGCTCTTGCAAATATATTAGATTCTATAATGCTTGCTTGCAACTATTGATCCAACCGAGTCAGTTTTGGGTTAAAATTACTGAGCAGTGCTCCGCGCCATCCAGGCTATGAAAAGTTTTTCGGATCGGATCTTGACATGTTCCCCCAACCAAACAGTTTGAATGTGAAACAAACAAAGGCATTGATAAACGCTCCTGCAAATGTATTAGACTCTATAATGTTTGCTTGCAACTTTAGATCCAGCTTACTCAGTTTTGGGTTACAATTACAGAGCGGGGCTTCGCCCCATCCAGGCACTGGTAAGTTTCAGACAAGAGAAATTTAAGGAAAAAAAAAACAAAAAATCGGAGCAGTTCCACAATCCATATCTGAGGTTTTCTGGCATCGGATTTTGACATGGTCCCCCAAGAAAGCAGAGTGAATGTGAAACAAATAAGATCATTGATAAGCTCTTGCAAATGTAATAGATTCTATAATGTTTGCTTGCAACTTTTGATCCAACCGAGTCAGTTTTGGGATGAAATTACCGAGCGGTGCGATCAATATCTGAAGTCCTCCGGCATAAGATTTTGACATGTTCCCTCAACCAAACAGTTTGAATGTGAAACAAACAATTGTATTGATAAAAGGTCTTACAAATGTACAGTATTACAGTATGCTATTACAGCACCAGAACAGGTAACATGGCTAAACCTCTCTGTATAAAGCCGTTTATCTTAGTGGATTATGATAAAATTGCTGAAGATGGGGCTTTAGTACCTTTAAGCCCCTCATCTGGTGTGCTTGAAGGATTATGCTAACTTGCTTTGACCTACAAGGTTAGATTAATGTGAAAGATTCAACCTGGTTAATTGTGGGCCTGCTGTAGCCCACAGTTCTAATTCTCAACGATACAGTACAGTATATACTTTATATATTACAGCTGTGCTCATTTCTTAATTGAAATGTGAAATGTTGATCCCTTTGATAAAAAGTTAAAAATACTATATCCAGAATGTCTTGTTTATTCCATCTTTTTTTTGTAACGAATGTTGTAAAAGTAACGCAGCTAATGGTAGCAAAACACAGATCAGTTCTTTTTACCTTCACTCATAAGGGTTGCTCTTTTATCATTTTATCAATTGATGAGTAGGAACAGGTACACTATTTTTGTGGAAACCAGCTGTTGCAAGGATTTAGATTTTTTCCTCTCAAAGTCTTAAAATTACAGTACATTTAAGAACTTCTCCAAAAAAATTACATTAATAGCCCAACTGATCAGTTTTGGCAACACTATTATTTTAAACACTAAAGATAATCTGCACTTTTTTCTAAAAAATATTGTTTTCTGTAAATTTAATGCAAAGATAGATGTAAGTAATATTATTCCCCAGTATGACATTAAAAGAAGCTTATTCAATTTGTGGTATTCCTACAACTGCTTGCTTGCTTCAGTGAAAAGAGATGTAGTATGGAGAAAACACAGCCCCCGCGGGTTAGTGCTCTATATGGAAATAAGCAAGTGGCCTTTAGCTTTTAAGAGGAAAGCCTGATGTCCAGAAGACTTCTTACTCCTGAATCTTAAGGTCGTCTCTTTTTTTCTTTCCTTAAATAAGCCACTTACAATACTGCCCCACAGTAGTGAGTCATTAAAACAATGTATTTTCTAAAGCAACTGGAACATAGTATATTTTACAAGGGTACAGCTGAGATTTGAACCCACAATGACATACATTAACTAATACTTAATTTTGTACGGCACATATAATGTTAGTTTCCATTCCCTAGTATACTCTAGAAAGTTCTGCAATGCCATCAGAAAAAAATCATCCAGCCTCAAATAAATGGTCACGTACACTTTTCTGAGGCAAGTAGGGCTCATTAACATCTGTCAAGTTTAAGAAAAGGACAGTGAATCACCCATCAATTAAACTGTCACCGCACAGCACATGCAGCTCATGAATGCTGAAGGAAGTTTTAACGTCCGGAAGCTTTGATAAGTCACTCTTGGCATTGGCTGAACTGTCATGAGAGGAGGTTGTGTGGTATTATTCGGCGGACAAAATGGGCTTCTGGAAAGTTGGAGATAATCACTCTCTGAGGTCTGAATAATCAAGGTGCAGTTGCCTTGGTTTGTAACAGGTCCCGGTGCATTGAGTAAGTTACAGCGGTGACACATCCCTCTCTGAAATCCAGACAGTGTAGAGTTCTGCCACAGCAGGAGCCCTGGGCTTCTGGGAGCCTGTCTAGTGAGGGGCGCTGTGTGTTCACAGAGCCCACGAGCGACGAGGATCGAAACCAAGCAGGGGATAGGGAGAGCTGCACTTGTCATGCTCCTAGGGTATTGAATAAAAAGTCACCATTGAAGGAAAGTCATTGGAAAGTAAAAATACCATAGGGGCTGAGCTCTCAGACCATGGCCTTTGGGGCTGTGGAACTGTACTAGCATTATGAATGTTGATCTGTGTGAGATACTGTATTAAAGGTGATGTCTTTCGTGGTAGGAGTGCTGGCATTCAGCTCCTGTCATAAGACATCCATGATGATCTTCTGCTGCAGTCTCCATGGAGGGAATAAAAAGAATAAAAATACAGTCCCCATGAAGGGTATGAAAAGTGAGGCAGTGTTGGCTGTCAGGGAGCAGGAGTCTTTAACTATGACAAGTGGCCTTCAACTATGTGTAGTGCTGTTCTGGTACTCTGCTAGTCTTGGTAGCCTAAAACACCCTGAACACCTCTAGTTTCAATGCTATACATTGCATGCATGTCTGAACAGTCATTGTACTTTGATCTAAATGACAATGTTGACAGATTCATTAGCTTTAAATGCCACAGCAACGCATGACTTTTAGCCTCTTATGCAATCCGAGTCATGAGTGTCAATTCCAGGAGAGCCTCTCGGGAAGCACTGGGCGCAAGGCAGGATACACCCTGGAGGGGAAGCCAGTCCGTCGTTGGGCACACAAAGACACGGTCACAGATACACTCACACTGGGGGCAGTTTTACAGAAGCCAACTAGACTATCAGTTTGTCCTCAGATCCTGCTGGGAAACTGGAGCACCCAGAGGAAACCCATGTGAGCACAGGGAGAACACACAAACTCCACACAGACAGCACCCCAAGTCCAGAATCAAAACCAGGGCCCCATTACTGTAATGCAGCAAGGCAGCAAGACTGACCACTGTGCCACCCTGCTGCCTGCTTCATTTGTCCTTCCCTTCAATTGATGGTAATTCTCTGAGGTAATCCAAAGCATAAATATCTATGTTTGTAGTTCCCCTGGCTTGTCAGCATATTGGTTTCACTTGCAGTTGTTTACATATGATTTTTTGTAAACTTGTCTGTAGCTTCTGTGGTCAGAGAACTTAGATATCAGCCAGCCACATGGCAGGCTAACACAATGTCTGTCTTCCGTGTTTAGTTTAACATTTTTTGCATATTTTAACAAACTATTTTAATTACGCTGCAGTCATATACAGCTGATTTTATAGTCTGTTGTCAGTTTAGGATTGATGTCAGAAAGATTTGATTTCAAAATATTGATTTTAAAAATATGATATCTAATTTAACCCTAATCAAGGCAGAGGAGAGGTGTGATTTGAACAGTGAGCTTTATTGGGGTAACAAATCAGTCTCTGTAATGTTTCACAACTTTGTGGACTCTTATTTATCACTTACAATGACAGAGTATGAACTCTGGTGTCAGCAGGATAAAAGGGTCAAACATGCTACAAATACAATAAATGAAAGACTACAAAAGCTCTTATTTTGTGTTTATTTTTAGCACTTTTTTCACTCCTCCACTAAAAACAGCCTTAGTGGTCTGCAGTCACCAAGCAGATTAACAGGCTCGTATAAAGTCAGCTGGGATTAGATTCGTGTGGATTTTA
Source organism: Lepisosteus platostomus (assembly GCF_059453375.1). Taxonomy (NCBI): domain Eukaryota; kingdom Metazoa; phylum Chordata; class Actinopteri; order Semionotiformes; family Lepisosteidae; genus Lepisosteus; species Lepisosteus platostomus. Next base: position 52,169,083 of record NC_142613.1, read on the forward strand.
ATGGAGACTTTGGCTCCACCAGAGAACAACCATGTACTGGATTAAGCACGTCTTTTTTTAGTGTGATTGCCAGCTGTGTGGAACTGAATGAGAGTAAATAAAAGATTTAAAAGATGCGCAATAACAACCTTTTCATTTAATGCACAAAAATGCCATATAGTATGCACTGTTCTAATGAACAAAAGAGTCCACACTGCATTTAAAAATTCCATCCATTCATTTTCTAACCACTTTATTTGACACCGGGGCACAGGGAATCCGGAGCCTATCCTGGCAGGCAACAGGCACAAGGCAGGGCACACCCTGGATGGGATGTTGATCCATCATAGATCACACATAGATTCACACACTCCCACCAGGGTCAATTTTTCCAGAAGACAATGTGTTTTTGGATGGTGGGAGGAAACCGGAGTACGCAGAGGAAGCCCATGCAAACATGGGGAAAACATACATACTCCACGCAAGTAGCATTGTAGGAATTTAACCCAGGGCCCCAGCGCTGTGAGCCAGGAATGCTGTCAACTTTGCCACCATGGTGCCCCAATAAAAAATAAAAGTTAACACGATAAATAAAACAAAACTATTAAAACCCTGAGAGGGATGGTATATTCTCCCACGAGAGTTTCAACGACTTTTTTGAATATGCATGCGTGAGCAATTAAAAACATGCAACTCATATTTAGCTTAACCTGCATGGAGAGGAGTAACCAAGGGGCAGCTGCACATGTGGAGATAGGGAGGAGGAGGGAGACAAAAAAAAGGATTGTGAGAAAGAAAAAGGCTTCATTTGATTTTTTATGGTATTGTAATGCTACGGGGTTGACGTGGGCACCCTCGCCGCCACCGCATCAGTCGGCCCCCCACCGTCAGGGACTCGAAACCGGGCCTCCGGCGTCACTCAACAGGGACCCAGCCAGTTGAGCTAAAGAGAGATCTCCCTTCAGCCCAGCGGCTGCAGGCCCTGCTATTCACCGGGAAGGGTGGTGATGTCACCACTCTGGAAAGCCAGCTCAGCTCTCGCAAGCAATGGAGGCCATATGCGTTACAGTATTTTAGGAACTGATGTCATGGAGGATTAGTAGTTAGAGCTGCAGAGATGAAGGAATTTGTTTGCTGTCATTTCTCCTAAATGTTAGTAACTCCATTAACTGACCTATGCTGGCATGGCGCAGAGAGGCATTATTAAGCTAAAAGTTTTACAAAGAATTTATAAAGTCCTTCCTAGTCCACCCAGGGACTGCTCATGGCAGATCTTATTTTTGCAAACGGCTGGCAAGGGCTTTAGTGGTAGTAGAAAAAGCAGAAAACAGTGATTTGCCAGTTGTTCTGTTTCCATTGCTAACTGGGAGCATTTTCCTAGCAGCTAGCTTTCCCTAACCGCAGACCAAGCACTGTAACTGCCAAAGCTTAGAGCCACCCAAACCCTCAATCACACATCCAAGTCAATGCAGTGCCAGACGTCCGCTATTCATCTACAGATTTATCTCACTAACAATCTCAGTCTGTCTTTGGCAGGCTTTTCAGCAGAGCTCTTCTCTAAACGTGAGATCTGCTTTGCCAGTACCAGTGTGCAAGCTGTGCCTCTGGCATCACTCACTCCTACAAAATAGGTGGAAATCTCATAAAGCACAAGGTCTGCTGTCTATATGTCATTAACTGGAAAGTCATGTTGCAACTCTATCTAAAATAGCAACGTGTTTCTATGTAACTCACTAGTCAAGCCTCACCTGAGTACTGTTTTAATCAGAAAGCATAAGAAAGCTAAACACTGTGGCACTTGTGTTTAGCATTTCTGCCTCACAGCGCCGGAGTCCTGGGTTCAGTTCCTGGGGTGTTATCTGTGTTGAGTTTGTATGTTTTCCCCACAATAGTGTGGGTTTCCTCCAGGTGCTCTGGTTTCATCCCACAGTTCAAAGATAGCCTAATAGGTTAATTGACTTCTAGGAAAATTGGCCCTGGTGTGAGTGTGTGCCTGTCTGTGTATCTTCCCTGTGATGAACTTGCTTGCCAGGATAGGCTCCCCCACAACCCTGAATTAGCACGTGAATGAATGGAACACACTGCAAGAGCCTAACATAAGAAAACAAGAAACACAACCGCATAACTTTAGAATTTAAGATACATAAGAACCAAATGTAAGACCATAAGGCAGAAAGACCATAAAAACATTAGAAATATGACACACGAGAGCAGGACTTTTGACAATTAGAAGTTAATTCGTCCCAGGGCTTTATCTACTGTAGCTGTTTTCTGAAAGAAGCCAGGGTGCCAGCTTCAACAACATGCCTGGGCAGCTTGTCCCACATTTCTACAATCCCTTGTGTAAAGAAATGCTTTCTCTTCTTGCTTTCAAATGCACTTCCACACAGTTTATTCTTGTAGCATCTGTAAATAAGTAATGATAATATATCTGCTGCCCTTTTATTATTGCTCATTTGTTTAGCTAACACTTTTATCCAAACCATTTGCACCTATTTATACAAACATTCTTTACTATGACAACATGTCAGGTGAAGTGCTCTGCTCAAAGGTACTCTACAACAGCAGTGTCTCACCTGGAAAATAAGTCCAAGTCTTCCAGTAACATGCCTGGAACCATTAGCACTGCTCTGCCCTGAGACACAACCCTGAGGGATGTTTCCATGTATTTTCATCATATGACCTGAAGGCTTCAGGGGGCTATGAATACACCATCCCTGATTCATAAAGTAAGTGATCCCATCAGGACAGCTGATGGACAGGGAGACAGACAAGATGGAAGGAACAAAGGACTGAGCTACTATGGTGCAATTAAGGTTACATTGTTTAATGTGACTCCATTTACTGTACATGCTTCTAGTCAGAGTTATATTAGCAATTTAATTTTTTTTTAATATTTTGGCTCTAAGGCAATAACAAAATATTAAAAATTGTAATGTTTCCTTATTACTCTTATTATTATTATTAATTGGGTTACCTTTGTCTGGTGATTTTATAAATTAATTAATCAATCAACTTTTAATTGTATATCAAAACAATAGTGGCGATGATATCTTTACCAGTCCATAAACAAAAGGCCTTTAAAATCTATACAAGTCTTTCTCAAACATTACTTCACAACTAACTAACCTTAATCCTTTTAACCTAATGTAATGGAACCTCAGCTTGATTTATATGTAAGTGGCACTGAAATGTGCAAGAGTGTAAGAGGGTCACCTGCACTAAATCAGCTTAACATCTGTCCTTACATTCTGCCCTGACCTCAATCAGCCCCTCTCGGCTCCTGTAGCACAACTCTGTATTACTGCGAGTCCACAGAAACAGATTGCATCCCTAATCACTTTCCAGTCCTATAGAAAACACTGGAGTTCAAAAAAGCTGTCTTCTGGCAAGACGGTTCCCTGTTTAAACAGATGTGCGGATACAGTGGGTGCACCCTGTTATCTGTATTGAGTGAATGATGTTTTATAATTTGATGCTACTCAGCAGGTTGCACACTTCAAACCATTTAATGATAAGTACACTCATTTTTTATCATGGGCATTACCCATTCAGATGCTCTGACACAAACATCTATCTTCATAAACTCTAAATTAACAGAGATGTATGCAGCTGAGTGTGCCATACGCGGTTCTACTTCCTGTGTGGCATGACTTGACCTGGTAGGATTAATGGATGAATGCACATCCGGTGCAGGGGACTTGAAAGCAATAACATGCTTTACTGGGTTTCTAAAAAAAACCCTTGCTACTGTAAGTAAAGAAGCATGCATTTTCATATAAGACACTATAAATCAGCACATGGACAAATCAATCACTTTTATTTGCTACAGTGCCATTCACAACAGAGAGCTTTACAGACTTATATACCAGTTAACAATATTGTACAGTATAAATCATATTTACTGTATTTACACCTGCTGATGTACAGCACAAACATGTGTAGCTGTTAAGTTAGAGATTAATACTCGAATTGGGATACTATAATTGATTTGACTAAACTAGTCAATTTTGCAGATTGGCGTATTAGGAGGGTAAGCAAACACTGTAGATTTTACATTTTCTAGACAATGTGGGAAAGTAATTGAAAAAGTAAAGAAAATATTAGGAAGTATAGTGTAAAGTGTAGAATTTTTATCAAGGGATATTATGTTGAAATTGTATAACACACTAATTGGGACATTCTTTTTCAAACATACCATAGGGTACCTGCACTGGAGGTTGTGCCTTGGAAATGAAGGTCTGGTGGTCCGGAGTTAAGCTAAGGGTGGAGTGGTGGCTCTGTGGCTAAGGATCTGTGCCTGTGACTGGAAGGTTGCTGGTTCAAATCTCGTAGCTGGCAGAGGAATCCTACTCTGTTGGGCCCCTGAGCAAGACCCTTAACTCTAACTGCTCCAGGGGTGCTGTACAATGGCTGACCCTGTGCTCTGACCCCAAGCTTCTCTCCATGGAGAAAAGCTGGGGTATGTGAAAAGATTAATTCCTAATGCAAGAAATTGTATAGGGCTAATAAAAAAAACATTATTATTATTATTAATGCGAGCTGTTTTTTGAGGAAATTGAATAAACCATTCTCTAGAAGTTATGTTATGAACTGCAATTACAAATGGCAACAGCAGTTATTGTAAAGCCACAGTTACAATATGCTGAAGGAATAACAAAGAATAATGTTCATACTGTATTATTACCTGGTGAACCAATTCTTACAAAGGCAAATTGTTTCCTACAGAGCATGGAACCAAATCACAATGTCAAATCAAAATAAGAACACAGGTGAGACTGTGAACAAAAGGAGGTCATTTGGTCCATCTGGACCTTTTGGTAGGAGGTAGCTAATTGATCTCAGGATCTAATCCAGCTGAGTGTTAAAAGAAGCCAGGGTATCAGCTTCAACAATATGGCTGAGCAGATTATTCCCTACTCCCACACCCCTTTGTGTAAAGTATCTCCGGTTCTCACTTTTAATTCTCCTTTGATGCCTGTTCTCAGCTCTTCCTCATATTTCCCCCAGTTTCCATTTGTGTCCTCTGCCTCATGTTTCATTGATCATTCTGAATAGACCAGAACATTGTATTGAAACCTAACACTGAAGTACACAAAATCTCCAGTTACTCTGGGCTTGTTTCAATCAGTTCCACAGCACTTTCTCTGCTAAACATCCCTTGAGTGGCCAGTCTTTCCACTGACTAAATGCAGAAAAGTAAGGAATTTGGTTTCTTAACAGTTTCGTAAAAAATACGATTTTAAATTGCTTGGACACTGAAATACAAAATGATTGTCTTAGGCGGTTATTGAGTTTACTTCTGTTGTATTGCTCCTTCAAACTACACATTTTTTAAAGCACATTTTTTTTTACCTCCTTTCTACTCATACCTGTTCAATGCTTACCAGTGACAATGTTTGCTGTGCCAAAACTGTTTGGAAGACAAAAAACAATACACTCACTGGAAGGATCACGCAGCTCATTTCAAATCTGTGCCTTGATCACACAGCTGAAACACCAAGCTTTGTATTTGTGGGTTGATAAAACCATTTGTTAAAAGTGATTTCATGACTGATTTGTTAAGACAAAGTATAACAATAAAATCCCACTATAAAAACTACAACAATTTAATTCTAGCTAATGTCTGAATATATTGAAAGTGTTATTATGTTACTGTCACATATTCTTTGTTACTTATGTTACTGTATGTGTTATATTATTACCTGTTAGATCCTGTGTTATTGACGTAACTGCTAAACAATAGCTGCTAGGTTTAAACACCATGGTTTGGTCATGATTATAAATAGGTATAGTATGCAAAGTTACATACCATGCAATCTTTTTTGTGATGAACAAGTGATTCTTGCATTTGTGTAAACAAATGAGTTAGATGAATTCAACATAAGAACATAAGAGCGTAAGAAAAAGCAAAGTAACAATTTCTAAAACAATGTACATTAGGTGTTGTGCTGTGTTTTTATCTACACCGCCAACAAATTCAAGAATCCGTCTTATTACCAAAGACTTTGTGGCACAGCATTTAAGAGCAACAGAAGCAAACAAGAACCAAGGATTTCATTCAGCCATTCATGAAATAAGCTTCAGGTCCCCTCAAAGTCTCCTCTTTTCAAGACTAAAGACATTCTGCGCTTTCATTCTTTCAGTGTAGGATATTCCATTGAACGTTTCAATTCAATTAAATTCAATTTATTTTATATAGCACCTTTCACAACAAGGTTGCCCCAAGGTGCTTAACAATACAATTGATGATACATTTTGTCAATACAGGACAGAAGACCAGAAGACAACAGAGGAGAGGAACCAAAAACTCCTTAGAAAGGACAGAAAAAACCTCTAGGGGTCCAAGGTCAACTGGTTGTCCAACCCCTTTGGGCATGCTAACATTATATAATTTAAAAAAGGATATGATGAGGGTATTAATCCATCCATCGTGTCTTCTGTGTGTTAGTACTCCATGCAAATCTCTGTAGACCAGTAAATTCCCCATAAACGATAGCTACTGTATATCCACGATGTCCCTCTTGGAACCATGGCAGTGATGCAGCAAACAACTCAGATGGTACCCAGCCTGGGCAGCATCTGGACATGTGGGGAGGAGAAAACGATAGTTTGGTCAGAACAGATGTATCTACCTGGTGGGCCAACATAGGGACACACAATGGCATGTACAGCAGCACCAGCAGCCATGGTTGCAGCAGGCTATGATGTAAGGTGTGAGTTGGCTAGGCTGAAATAATAGGTTTTCAGTCTGGATTTGAATACTGAGATTGACTCGGCATCCTGAATGTGGGGTGGGAGACTGTCCCATAAGCTAGGGGCCCTGTAACTAAAGGCTTTACCGCCAACTGTTGTTTTATTAATTTATGGAATATGAAGAAGACCTGCATTCTGTGATTTAAGCAGGTGACTTGGATGGTAAACATTAATAAGTTCCATTAAATAGACAGGTGCCTGACCTCTGAGAGCCTTGTAAGTAAGTAAAAGGATTTTGAAATCTGCCCTGTACCTGACAGGAAGCCAATGAAGAGAGCTAAGTATGGGGGTTATATGGTTGTACTTTCTGCTCCTAGTAACAATTCTAGCTGCGGCATTCTGAATTTGCTGTAAGGTGTTGAAAGAGTGGTATGTGCTCCCTGATAGTAGGGCATTGCAGTACTCTAACCTGCTGTATACAAGAGCATGTATTAATTTCTCTGTGTCTTGAGTGGAGAGAAACTGCCTTAGTTTTGCAATATTTCTTAACTGTAGGAAGCATGTTTTAGATACTGTTTTAACATGAGTTAAATGAGAGCCTTGCGTCTTATATGACGCCTAGGTTACGTGCTGAGTCTTTGAGGCACGTTTTTAAATCCTCTGAGTTAAGTGCTGAAGTTATAGTAGTCCTATCAGTATTGTTTCCTCCAAACAACAGAACCTCAGTTTTATCAGAGTTAAGTAATAAAAAGCTTTCACACATCCAAGTTTTTACTTCATTAATGCAATTAACTAAAGTGATAATAGAAGAGTTGTCGTTTGATGTAAACAAAAAGTATATTTGTGTCTCATCGGGATATGAATGAAAGTTAATATTATGTTTTCGTATTATCCTACCTAGCGGCAGCATGTAAAGAGATTTCTGGTTGCTCTTCTCTGGATGCATTCCAGAGCAGCAAGATTTTTATTTGTTTTGTCCTTATTTTTATGCCCTGTTTGTTTTTTGCCTATATTAGGAAACACAGATGATGTTCTGATCCTTGTTTTTCTTTGTTTGTTGTACAAAGCTATCTCAATTTTCTAAAACGATTATTAACACGTTGCTTTTTGAATGTGAGCAGGATTTGTCTGTGCAGGTGCCAGTGTTTATATCTGTATCTCTTATAAAATAACAGGCTTAATGTATAGTGTTATCTCCTGTATCCAGTACAAAAATTACACTAAAATTCTAAAAAGTCTGACAGAATTAAAAACAGTTTCTCTGTGCACTGGTCAGAATCTCAGGCTGAAGCTTTTCAATTCAAGAATTAACTCACCCTGTGTGAATGCATTTGTTTCTGCATCAATTAAAACAAATAAAAGACAAAACATATTGTGGAGCTGTGTGGTTTTGACAAACTTCCTTTGTCAAAACTATAAATCACAAATAGGTGGTACTTTTTATAGAATTATGTCAAGTGATGTAAAAATGCGAGGGTGTATTTAAAGCTGTTCTTCCTTGTCTTATGCACCAGTAATTTCTGATGTTGTTTGTAGTTCCAGTTATTTTATTCTAAAAAAGTTACAGTATAAAAGCCAGTTGCCTTTATAAAAGGTTTAACAGATTTTGGTCACTAAAAAGTTCCCAGTCACTTACAAAATTATATTCTAAAATCTCTAATAGATTAAGAACAGAAAACAATTCAAACATCTTCATTATTTTTTCACAAGTTGGGGTTCTGTTAAATAAATCAGAGTTTAACTAGTATTAAAAGCAAAGTACACTAGGTCCTGAGGAACCAAGAGTGGGATATGTCTCTACGGGAGACATTCCTCTGTATTTTTTTGTATGTTCAAATGCAGTACATTTTCTAAATGCTGTCGGTGCTAGTGCTAATGGATTTATCTTATTTGCATTGGACCACGTGCTAACTGGATAACAACAGCTTCGGTAAATTAAGTGTTTGCAGTTACTGTGTTTTCAAAAATTACTGCATTTTTCTTTTGGCACGCTCTTAATCTGGAGCTGTGGGTTCAGATTCTTAGGGCCAGTTGAGGACAATGTGTGCTTCTGTCCAAAAAGCCCATTTTCAAAACCGCCCACCATCTTTCAAAAGTATACACAGGAGAGGCAGTATCGATTGCAACAGTGAAGGACTCTTGCTAATAACGCTAAGATCTCAGCAGCAGATCCCTGGTGAGTCCCCATGGCTGCTGTTCTGTGACAGGCCAGGGACTCCCTGCTCCCTGCCTCAGTCAAGCCCACACAGTTCCTCTGTGTTTAGAGAATTACAGTTACAGGTGAGCTCAAGCTGCTCTGTGAACAAGCACTGTTTCTGCCTGAGACTTGAGAAGGCCCCCCAGCTATCTCATTTCCATAGGTCAATGTTATTTTATACTCCTTGCCACCCAGAATTGTTGGGACAACTAGAATCAGGTTTGTTTTTGTCCACACAGTAGTGACTTTGAATACTTGTATCAGTCTCCTCACAGTCTTCTCTGGTCAAGACTAAAGAGACTCAGTTCCTTCAGCCTGTCAGTGTAGGACAGTCCCTTAATACCTGTATCAGTCTCCTAACAGTCTTCTCTGTTCAAGACTAAAGCGACTCAGTTCCTTCAGCCTGTCAGTGTTGGCCTTCCCTTGAATGTCTCTGGTTGTTCTTCTCTGGACAAATTTCAGAACAATGTTATCTTGGACATGAGAGTTTTAATGGCCTTTTCCCCTACATTAGGAAAACCAGATTATCTAATCTGTTGTGCTTTGTTTAGAGTAACCAAACACTGTTTTTCCACTCTGAAATTTGCAGAGGTGTTCCAGTACATACAATACTGGTAATTTGAAATCACTGGGTTAATCACAACATACTGTAGATGTTTGCTTTAATAGAATAAAAAGTATGTGTAGGGTGAAGGACTACTCTGCTGTGCTATTAGGTGTGTTTTAGTGATGGTAATCAAACACCTTCACAACTGGCTATTCTGCAGCAGTGTGTCCAGAACTCTACTCTGTTTTCTGAAGACATGTGATTTCCACCAGTAATTCTTATTCAGAATTACCCTAAAATAAAACATTTTACTTTATATCTACTGAATAATAATATAAGCTCAGTCTTGGATTCAGTATTCCAAAATAAATGTTATTTTCTTCATTTTCAAGGGGTGCAGATTGCTTTCATCTTTAGCATCCCTAGAGAGAACAGAGAAATCCACTCCTTCCATTTAAGTGCATTCAGTTACAAAGTTGCCTTTTCCAGTTATCATCTTCGTGTAGCCTCACCGATATACATGCGAAGAAGGGACCGTTCAAAACACTTCCCGACTTTGAAGAATCTGTAGCTGCTTATCTCTGTTTCTTTTATCCCTGCTGCTGATCTCCCACATCGCTCAAAGGATGGAAGAATTAAAATTTAAACCAACATACACAGATTATAATATGATCTAGTTAGAAAAATGAAAAAAAAAAACATTGAAACCCTTATTAAACAGCAGTTGGCAGATACACTCTTGGTCTCTATGAATGACAGTCCTGGAAGCTTCCTAGGGGCTGCAGAGCATAAAGCTTTCTCAGTACTAGAGGCAAAGCACACAGACTTTGTACAAACAAGCAGAATTCATTGCATTAGAAAATTATGAAATGTGATGCATTATTTTGATGATCTCTGTCTTTGTTTCTTTCCCTCTCCACATGCAATGTGTATACAATATACTGAGTGGGTAAAACAGTCTAAGTCAGTTAGTTTGCCTAACAATTGAAAACCAGCTGTCTGTCGCTGTTAACATTGAATTGGGAAGGTGGAATATATCATTTGTTATTTTTTTAGTTATTTTGACTAAAATAGTACACAAAAATCAAAACAAGGCCTTACAGCTGCATTGTACAAAATCAATAGGATATCCTTCAATTGCACTCGCATACTTTTTACTTCATAACATTCTAACATTGTTTGTCTTTTCTATTGCTTCCCCACAGTGTCTACAGCATGAAAATAACATCTCTTTCTCATACTGTATGAAGCATGTCCTGTCTTTTCCTTTTTAATTTGGTTTCTTGCATGTACTGTAGTACTCTACATTTCCCCAAAGGTCATTACAATTCTCTCCTTAAGCACATGCATTAGCTTTTGTAAATATGTTGTCCTGTAATTTGTGGATTCTGGGGATTTCTACTTTAGTTTTCATGATTTTTCAGTCAAGTGCCTCTGGTATAATTTTGCACAGTTCGTAATTTACTTTATTTGTGGAAGTGCACAGCGGTGTGGTGGTGCAGCTGTTTGCATTACTCTGGTGTGAGCGTGTGTGTCTGTTTAAAGTCTGTCCTGCAATAGACTGTCGTCCCATCCATGGTGTATCCTGTCTCCCCCAGGTTCCTTTATTGAAGCAAGATGAAACTGACAGTTTCGGGTGAATCATGTCAAAAGCATCATGTGTTGCAGCTGATAAGCAAAGATTAAATCCAGACCTTCAGTAATTTGGAAAAATACTCAAGGCAAAAACAGCACACGACATAAAAAGTAATACAATTTCAGTTCAATAAAGACTGCCGCCAGGTACCAGTAATAGTTAAAAATGATAACAAGATGATCAGGCTTTACTCAGACAAATCTTCATGCTTCAACAAAAAGTTTGCCCGTCTCAATATAAAATTGATCTGGTTGCTTGGTTACAGCAGATTATCAAGCTGTGAGAGTTTAATTGACAGAAGGCAAACAAGAAAAACCCCAATCCTCCTGAAAACACAATATTTGTCAAAGCAAAGCCATAGTGTACTACACAAAGGTAAAACTATTTCTAAACATTTGAATCTTATTTATTTGTAAGATTGCTTGAATATGCAGAGAAAATAGTTTAACAGAACAAGGATAAGATCAATTTTCCATTTTACTGACAAAATGTTTTCAGAGTGAAATGTTTTGAATGATTTTAGTGCCAGACAGCATGGTGAAGCAGTGGTTAGCATTGCTGCCTCACAGTGCTGGGACTCTGGGTTAAATTCCTGAGGTGCTCTCTGTGTGGAGTTTGTATGTTCTCCCCATGTTTGCCTCTGTTTTGCTGCAGGTCCCTGCCACAGTCCAAAGACATGCTGGTGTAAATTGGGAAAATTGGCATCTTTGCAATTCTGTGTTTGTACAGTATGTGCCCTGTGCCTTGTGCCTTGTGCCTGTTGCTTGCTGATATAGACTCTGGGTTCTCTGCCACCCTGAATTTAATTAAGCAGTTAGAAAATGTATGGATGGATTTTAGTGCTTTATCAAGGTATATTATTAATTGATCCAAGTCTGCTTTACTGTCATTAAACCAATTAAACTCTGCAGTGAAGAAAGCTAATCACTCATTCCAAACACCTTAGGGTTCACTCTTCTTTAAACACCATCATGGCACCCATTTCAATAACTTTTTTACAGGTAGACTCTGACTGGAACAGATGATTAATTTTCCCAAGTCTCTTCCAGCTCACAACCTGAAAGTGTTTCTTCGCTTCATATATCCCCCCACCCGCTCAGGCTCAGGATAGAAAGCCTGCGAGAGTTTGGCACTTCGAATCGGAAGCAGAGCGACAGCTAGTTGAGTCCTTCACTCCGCAGTGTGAAAGTCTTGCAGGATCCCTGGAATTGCTACGTGTCTGATTTGTGTTTCTCCACTTCTTGTTCGGCTTCTACTGTCTTTTTCAGTCAAACTCTTGAAGAAACTTCAGGAGCTCTTCGTTTCAGATATTGTAGACTGTGCTTTGGCCCCATAAACATGATTAATTAAAATTTGATATACAGAAGAATAAGTAAAAAAAAAATCTGAGTACCCATGACATGATCATTCTTCAGTGCACCATATTTACAGACTTCTTTCTCATTTTCACATTGGAGTGATACAAGAATTCACATTCTTGTAGATCTTTTTTTTTTCAGGCCTGAAAGTTGCAATATGACTTTCCAAGCTATCTTTTTGCAGTCACACTTCTGTTTTGCAATCCATACTGTACCTGTTGTGCCCCGTAGAGGGCAAGGTCATCTACACACCAACTACACATTCTGTTAGATGCCATCCTACTGTACATTCTAGGATCTCATCCAGCTGTTTCCTGAAAGACGTCAGGGCATTGGCTTCAACAACATGTCTGGGCTGTGTGGTGTCGCCGGGGGAAAAGCAGGTGTAAAGGGATATAACTCACACCACACTGATCTTCTTTGTTCTTTGTCCGTACGTTTCCCAATTCCGTTCCGTAATCTGTTGCCAGTATCCTTAAACGATCCAACTGAAAGACTGAAAGACTGAAAGAGATGTTTTAATCTATTTGTGTGTGACATACTGTACCATTTAGACCAGGTAGTAATCTAGTTGCTCTTTTATACTTTGCACTATTCTTTTTGTAAGAGGTTGTTGGTTGTTTGTATACACTCTTTTAACTGAAGTATCAGCTTGCAGAAGAGCCACTTCTCTAGTTTGCTGGGTATCTCTGAGCTGGCAGTGCTGTCAGTGAATGGCCAATCTGTCCTCTGACTCTGGTGTGGGTATCACGCTGGTCAGAGTTTGAAAACTCTGAGACTGCCCTCTTCAGGAGAAAGCATGCTCCTTATCCCTCACACATTGATATGAGTGTCGTATGACAACCAGCAGTTCTGAATTAAGGGTAATCTAGATTCCAGAGTCCACCTGAAACTACACACAGAGACTGAAGCAGTGGGATTAAGACAATGTTACAGGATTGCCACTGTTGGACTGGGGTTACATGAAAGACACTATTACTGTAGTGAAGAGGGAGAGATTAATGTAGCATAGGGCACTTTCCAGGATATCTCCAGTGCTTAATAAACTAGAGAAAGGTGTTAAATTGGTCAAATCAATCCAATAGACAGATCAATTGAGCAGGTCAGAGATTCGGCTTTATGACACTACGGTCTTCCAGGAGATGAGAGCCTTTAATTAGTGGACTTAACAGCATTTTGATAGATCTGTTCTAAATCTGTGTGACACAGGAGCTCAGTGATTGCTGCCTCATATAGCTCTGAACCTGGGGTGCTATCTGCATGGAGTCTGTATGTTCTCCCCATGTCTGTGTGGGTTTCCTCTGGGTGCTCTGATTTCCCTCCACAGTCCAAAAACTTGCTGGTAGGTTAATTGACTTCTGGGAAAATTGGCTCTAGTGTGAGCATGTGCACGTCTATATTTTTGTGTTTCTGGCCTGGAATGGACTGACGACCCATCCAGGGTGTATCCTGCCTTGCACCCTTTGCTTGCTGGGATAGGCTCCTGCCTGACTAGTTAAAGAGGTTTGAAAATGGACGAATGTTCTAAAACTCACATTCTGGCAAAGCAGTAAAACTACACAGTTAAGATATGTGATACAAGGTGCAGCAAGATAACTAGTGGCATTGGGTGGGTTTTCACATGCTACAGCCCACCCCTGCCTGTACTATTTCATTTTGTCTGTAAGTAAACAGGCTGAGCAGTTACAGTAGGTTTCAGTGTCAAGGAGAAATTCAATTAGTGCGTCACAGGCTGTCATCTTGTACAACACTTAAGAAAGGAGCTCCTAAAGCCCCACTAGTGACAATGTTTCATACAGCTGCAAGAAGAGAGAAAGACAGATGACCAGAGAGCAGAGCTTCAGAAGAGGAATGAAAGAGGAATGAAATCAGAGCCCTGATTCCAGACCACTTGTCCCATCATATTCATCCTGTGTTACAGCATACTGTGTTATAGCTATATGAGAGGTCAGATCAGACCTGAGTGACTAATGTTCAATGAACTCCCTTCTTGACCTGCTATTTATGCTGCTGTGACAAGGGCTGTTTCATACCTCTGTCGCATGACCTCTCATGAGGGCTCTTACATTTCTTCATTCACTCTTTGCTCATTGACATCGACCTCTTCTTTATCACCATCCAGGTTCACTGACATCCACCTCAGGAGAGCATAGAAAGAAAGGGAATTATATTTAGCTTTTTCATGACTTTTGTTTATAGACTTGTTATTATTTAATTATGTGTCGCTTGCTGTCTTCTGTTCTTGGGCTTTTATGTCCATTCTTTCTCATGTATTAACTGTTGTTGTGGTTCAACAGTGATTCTCAGAGCTATGTTTATTGTCTCCTCTTTCTCCCTTTTATGTCGGTTTATAAACCTGACTCGTCTCTGGTTCAAATGGATTCTTATCTGCCCACCAGGGGGAGCTGGGACAGGGTCAAGGGTAATTTACATGGCAGTCAGAATGTAAATGTGGCTGTAAAAGTAACCTTACCTTATCTGCGAGCAAAACTTCCTCTTATCCCAAAGAAGAACTGAACAGTAGCAGTGGTTGTTAAAGCCTTTAAATTTCCGAATTCTCTGGAGACACTCACAACAGCGATCCACTATGCTGTCAGAAAAGACACAGTTAAACTCTAAAATGGTGAAAATCAGGTATTGACTTTAGTCAATAGGTAAAATAACTATTCATAACCCCCAACCTGTAAGTGATTTTTCCAGAATATACCAGAGCGGCTGGTATAGTTTCATGCACCAAAACATACAACACAGAAGTTGCCATATTTACAGTATGTAAAGACAAGGCACTTTAGAGGCCTAACATTCTAAATCACCCAGAAAACCTCAGGCTGCTTCTAAGTATCAAACTCTTAAACAATGCCTACAGAGGGCACAATAAGAGATAAGATGCCTTCTAAATGTGATACGTTTATGATACTTTTTTGCGATACTCTCTCTGCAAACCCAGATGCCAGAAAATAAATGGGAGCCTCCCTGTTCTAAAAATGCACCGCTTTCTAGAGGAAATCTCTAACTGAGGTATCTTTTACCCAAGTTCCCTAAAAACACAGAATATCAAGCTCTCTTTAGCAAGGTTCAAATACTTAACTCCAGTGAGGTTTTGTCTGGATGAAATAGAGGCTCTCGACTGGTGAAAAGCTTCAGGTTCCTACTTCTAATGATTCCTCTCTTGTGGTCTAATCTTCTTTCTCTCCTCTCTCTTCTTCCCTTTCTTTTCTCTCTGTGGTCTTAATATTATCTTATTTTTGCTGAAATGCTCACTTACAATCATTAATCCACAATTTAATTAACTACTATAGGTACAAGGTAAACTGTGCAATTGTTTTTGATCAGGGACTTCCTACATCTCAGGAAACATCCCCTCTGCTATGACGCTGGTAAAATTTACACTTCCAGGTGTTACAAACTCATATCTAAACTCTTAGAGACACTTTCTAGTCCCCTATGGCTGTAAAAGTACAGTACCTTGTCACATCCCTAGGCTGTCCAGCCAAAAATACAAGACAAATTGACAGCATTCAATATAGTGTACAATTAGGAAGAACAATAATAATAGTAACAATGGGTATATTAGAAACATGTCCTTTTCTTTGTACTGTATGTATTCTGGGATTATAGTGATGAAAAAATTTGGACTTTGACAAAATGGAAGAGGTGAATAAAGAGTGTATTAATGTGAAAGATCTCATAGGATGTCAATCCATAAGGAATGACTGACAGAGTGCTGAAGGAAAGGAAAAACTCAAGGCCAGGTAGACCTCACTGCTCTTGTGCTTTAAATGTGCAGCTACCGAATTTATTTGCTCAAGTTGACAGACACAGTCTTGATTTCTTGTTTCCCTGACAAGCTTGTAAGAAAAGATAAAGAAAGGTAAGAGTTCTACAGCATTAGCAGTCACAGCAAGGTTACCTGTCCAGGATTCAATGCAATTTAGAAGAAAATCCAGGAAATGACCAGAGAAGATTCAATTGGGGAAGTACAGTATCAAAAGCTGGAATCCAGTTTAAGAGAGAGATTGTATCTGTATTAACATCAAGGGACAATTTGTTTTACAGCAACAGACAAAATAAAAAACACACACAAACAAATGAGTGTCTTTAATACACCCACTGTACCACTATTTTAAATCTTTAACAAACTAAGTATATTTCAGAGGAAGAAACTTTCTTTACTGAAAAGGATTTCTACACCTCAAAATACAGTCAAGAAACTACTGTACAGTGTATGCAAGTCATAGCAACCATACAGTATGTGGCAGCTGTTATAGGAAATTACAGATCTCAGAGACCCTAATCTAGCTGTGCAGAAGAGAGTGTCCAGAACGCACCCTGTTATTGATGTTTTCACAGACAATTTAACATCTCAGAAGTGCACTAATGTTGTTCTGTGACACCTTGTCGAGACATTCCAGTTTCAAATACCGTATGACATAATGCTTTACATAGTTGTAGCACAGTTGTATCCTTAAAGGGAATTAATTTAAGACAAAGAATTGGAAACAGATTTTACTCAAAGTGAGATGAGTGTGTAGAACAGACTTCCCAGCCAGGTGGTTGAGGCCCAGACTCTGAGCACCTTTAACAAACAGCTGGACAAAGTTTTAGATTCATTTACTGTAGCTGCTAAACTAACAAAACAGCCAGATGACCTGGATGACCGCCTCTTATTTGATCTATGTTCTTGGTTTCTCTAGTAATTAGTTTGTTATCTTTGGGTTCTAATGGCATTGTATGGTACATACTGTATGGTACAGAAGCCACTTTGGTATGAATTTATAGTTTCTAAATGTATCTTCTTAAGATACCACCATTAAACCATGTGGGACTGCACTTCAGATATACTGTACAATTCAAAGAATTTGCTGGCATGGTTTCCTTTGTCACCAGTTTTCATGTGAAAGATGTGTCTGAATCACAAATGCCGTATTTTTCATTTGGGCAGGTACAGTTTATATCAATTAGTACTTATTAGTACAATATGTGAAGTATGAAGGGAAGAAAGTAGAATCTGATAATAAAACAAGCATCACACTGCAAAATGAAAAAAGAAACACTTTAGCTTCCAGTTCAGAAATGGTCATTGATCCTGCAGAGTTTGGTATACAGTATACTGTACAGTAGTACAACTCTATTGCATCACTTTCTCATAACCTTGGGCAATCAGCACGATATTCCAGCAGAGTATCTCTATTCATCTTCGTTTCATTAGCAAAGAATAATAAAGCCATCACTGAGCATTGAAAAAAGAAAAAATGAAAATCTTTCTTTTCTTTTCCTAGCACGTAACTGAAAGAGATATGAAGAGATAGAGAGCAATGTCTTTTTTTTTTACCAGTTAACTGACGGTGTGCTTTTACAAAGCAAAGATACATTTTCTGCTTTCCATAAATCCACTCTGGGCATTTGGCTCAGTCCCTGACACAGCAACAAAACATTACAGTGAAGAGAGAGACTCATCTTGCTGGAGATAACGAGTGTGACATGTGAGCTATCAGAGAGAATCTCACAGAAGCTAAAAATGGAATTTTAATATGTTTCAGATCCAATGAAAAAAGAGTGCCAGAAAGCTGGAATAATTATCAAAACAACATTCTGGATCCAATTCCACATTGGACTATTATGTTAACCTCATTTTTTAAGCTTTGATAAGAATTCCATTTAAGCGCCTGCATTTCGTGAGAGATTCTAATCAGATCAGTCATTTCTGCCTTTGTGTATGAATGTTTTTTCTTATTGGAACTAAGACACCCATTGTTCTCCACCAAGCAGAATATTTCCATTCTCTTTAAGTATTATCGGTTTAATTTGTTAAAAAAGAACAAAAGACAAATGTTTAATGTGGAATCATGAATGCAAGCCATAATTATTTTTTTCTGTGACACTAATTAAAATGAATTATACTCCAGTATATCAGAATTCATGTAAATTGTAATAACTGTACAGTATATTGTGATGCACATACAGTGCAACACATATGAAGTTTGATGAGACCAGTGCACCTTTTCTTACAAGTTTACTGTCAGTTTGTGCATTTCAATTAAAAGTAGTAAACATTTCTGTTCCAGGGGGTTTTGTTGAAAGAAATAAAAACCAATAACTAATGTCTTTATATATGGATATTTATTATGAATATTCACATGAGTATGAATAAAAACATCCTGTCTAGATTTTAGGAGCAAACTACAGTATGTAGACTAAGGTCAACCCTTTTTTTCAAGGATGTGTTTTCTGGTTTGGAGCTCCAATCAGGCTTATTTTCCCCCAAATCAGTGGAAGTCCAGGAAATTGCTTGTTTGCCTTTTCCTTCTCCAGCTCCTTGCAAGAAGTGTGATTCCCTGTGCATGAGCAGACAGCACCTTTGTGGTGCTCTGGGGAGGTGAGGTAGGGGCATCAGATAAGTTAAAGTAGAACAGTATGAGTGTGGTGCCCAAGAGAAGAAAGGTAGGGGCAACAGATCAGTGTACCACACTCATACTGCTCTAATCGGAGAGGAAAGGTAGGGGCAGTTAGAGCAGTATGAGTATGGTGCACTGGAGAGGGAAGGTACAGTAGGGGCAGCAGATCGGTTAGAGCAGTATGAGTATGGCGCACTGGAGAGGAAAGGTAGGGGCAGCAGGTTGGTTAGAGCAATACGAGTGTGGCGCACAGGAGAGGAAAGGTAGGGGCAGCAGATCGATTTTCAGATGCTCATAGAATACATTACAGCTTAGATAATATCATTATATGTTTTTTGCATAATGATAATTTTCAATCTCCTCTCAGCTGACAGCCAAAGGCGCAGAGATATGGGTTGTACTCCTTTTGAGGATCTGAAATATGGTAACTATTTTTATTATAACTGCTCTGAATGACTGTACCTATTGACTAACAAAAATGTATCACTTGTGATATAAAACATTGAACTTTAGAGTTTTGTATGTACAGTAGTTTCTCTATTATGTTCATAAAGGAGGACATAAGGCTTGAAAGATAATAACTGCTGTTTTGGTTGTATTGTGGATGTCGTCTGCGGGAATTATAGACAAAAGTAATTTGTTAAAAAATGTTTTTTATGAATGCATGGCCTATTAGGCCCATCTAGCCCATTTGGTAGTAAGTAGTTAAGTGGTCTGAGAATCCAATCAGAAAGATGAGACAGTCAACGAATACATGGTAAGGTACATGACAGTCAACGAATACATTATTTTTTCCACTCCCCCACAACCCTTTGTGTAAAGACGTGCCTCCTGCAGTGCCACAACAGAGGTTTATTTTTGAACACCAGTAAATTGTATTTGATTTATTTTTCTAATGAGCCCTGAGAATTCTGAGATCTCATTGATTTTGATTAATTGGCTTTAAAATATGGAAACCCCTTCCATAGCATATAAAGGCTTCATTTTGTGTTTTTTTTGTGTGCGAAATTTCTCCTCCAGTGCATGCAAAACAATTTTTCTCACAAGTGACTATTCCCTAGTGATGTTCTGAATGTTAATATGCTGTATGGTACTGCTTATCTGTTGCAATTCCTACTTTTCAGGTTTTATATGTGTATTTTAATATTTGTGTGAAGATTTTTGTGACTTTGTGGGTAAAATAAAATAGAAAATAGAAACATATAAAATCTGAAATAAAATGAATTGATTTGTGGTCCCTGGTTTTCTTCTTACCTGAGGTTCACAGACTCAGTTGAGTCAAAACTATTACAGTACCATTGATTTACTAAAAACATACAATTTACAGTAAAGTGATGCATCTTTCCTCAGCCTTTCACCACTTTACAGCAAATACTTTAGAGATTAACATTTTCCAAATAGATTACATGTTTTAGTGTCTCCTTGTCACCATATCATGGGTTCAGAATAATTAGTCTCTTACGTTACAATATATGGTATGAGCCTTCAGACGATCTCACTGCAACTCTGATTATATTTCAACAGTATCCACTAAGACTTGCACTTGTTTTTATTTGGAATACCTTAGAACAGGGTTCCTTAACCTTTTTGAAAGTGCAACCCTTTTTTGGGATTAAAAAAATGTCACGACCCCCATCCCCCTTCCACACACACAGATTTATAAATCGTCACATTGCATAAATTAAAAGCCTACTCCCTTAATGAGAACAACATTAATAATAATAATGTTATTTATATAGCACCTTTCATACATTTTTTTGCAACTCAAAGTGCTTGTTACAAAAAATTAAGTTTACAATGTAAGCAACAATAACAAATTAAAAGAACCATGCACGATCAATACAAATAGCACTGAAATTATAGAAGAAAAATCAAGTAAAAGCAAAAGCAAAAAAATAAGTTTTGAGCTGCAGTTTAAAAATATCCAAAGCCAGCCTCCTTAATATTTTTAGGAATACTATTCCACAGTCTGGGTGCGTAGTAGCAAAAGGCTCCCTCAAATCTGGCGTTAACAAGCATTTGTGCATCTCCAGAGACATCAGTGGTCTCATCAGGTTGTGAAGAAAAATACTGTACACACTAAATTCGATCTTAGCGATCACCTGCTCTTCCACATCTCTTGCCATACGCCCACTGCGGTTAGACACGGTATCATTTGACACTGGTATCAATGCTAGCTTTTCCCACACATGATTGAAACCATTTCAATGTAATTTGTGCATTTTTATTATTATTTTTTCTCTTTCTGTAATGTTACTGGGTACAGCTGAACAAGTAAGCATTCCAATACACTTGTTGTACAGGTACAGTATATAGCAAATAAAGAAATCTTGCAATCTCTTCCTTATCGCACAGTAAGAAAAAAGTCTAACCTTACGTGTGTGGCTTCCCAGTTTTGGCAATCTAATTAGCTATGACTAAAGACGCCTGAAGTGCCTTCTGGTTCACAGTGATGGTTCTTTGGAGGGTAGATTGTAGACCTCTTAGCTCATGTAGCTTTCGTTAAAAAAACTCAACAGATCTATACTGCAAGGTTGAGTGTCTGGTCTGCAAGTTGGCTTTCCTTAGCCAACACTTCATCACAAACCACACATAGCGGTCGTGCGTCCTCTGTATATCTTATCTGTGTAAATCCGTACTTTAGGTACTTTTCATCGTATTTTCTCTTTTTCTTCATTTTTGTTTTCTGTTATGAGTTTTCTCCTGTGCATTTCTCCACATTATCTTTAGCTCTCACTCTTGCAGTACAAAAAATGCTCCATTGCTAGGCTCATCACAACTACCTTGCACAAAAAAGTGCTACAAATATAAATGCAATCGTGGCCCACCTAATAGAAATTAATGTAGCGCCATGCTGGGCGCATCGCAATGCAGGCTGGGAGTTATATCCAGGGGATGGTCTGTGGGCTTGCAGAGTGACCACTATGTCACCCTGCTAATGTAAATAGTCTTAACCTTGCAGGTGTACATACTGTAATAGTTAATTGTTTACCTCTGTTATTGTCCTCTGATGTGTAAACACCCTGAGCTGGCATATAGTGCGTGTCCCGTTTACTGCCCTAGTGTGCGTGGTAACCTTTGATTATATTTTTGTTGCCTATTGCTTAACCCCCCAGTTAAGAACCCCATTTTTAAGCTCAGAGCTGGTTTATTTTGCCCAAGTCAGCTTTAGGACGAGTGAATTTTTATTCTTATCTAATTTTTTTTTGTTGGATGCTTTTTCTGAGCCTGGATGGCGCGGTACACCACTCGGTAATTGTATCCCACGACTGAGTTGGTCGGATCAAAAGTTGAAAGCAAACATTATAGAATCGAAAGCATTTGCAAGTGATTTTATAAATGCCTTTGTTTCACACTCACACTGTTGGGTTGTGGGAACATGTCGAAATCTGATGCCCGGAGTAGGGTTAGGGTTAACATTCACTTAGACGATTTTTACGCTCAGCCCTGGATTTCGGGGCCCAAGTCAGCTTATAGGGATTTGTTGCTCCTATCTGAAAATTGTTTTTGTCAGAAACTTTTCGGTGCCTGAATGGCGTGGTACACAACTTGGTATTTGAATCCCAAAACTAAATCGTTTGGATCAAAGGTTGCAACCAAACTTTATAGAATCTAATTCTATACACTCAGTTGAGATAATACTTGTACAATCTGTTCTACTATATTAAAGGGAAGGTCGTTTCGACAGTGGTGATCCGGTGACGGGGAACAGGGAATTCCAAAGGGGTATAAATATCCAATACTGGGAGGTCCATCCGAGACAAAAACAGTTACAAACAGGATATGGGGAACTAAGAACACAGAAGGTTAAAACCATGACGGGGCAAGGGCCCCTGAGCCCCGGACTCAGAGGTCAGGACCCCGTGATGAAGCCTCTGCCCTTGGGCTACTCCTGAGCCCGGTGATCGGCGGGCTTCCGGGCGTCCGTCTTCCAGTGTTGAGCCCAGAACTGAGGAGACGCGGGGCTAAATAAGACGAACGGGATGAGACACAGGTGAAACTACTAAACCAAGAACAATACTGTAAAAGGTAGGAGTGCCCTCTAAAGGAGGGATGACGACTGTGACAGTTTCCCATTAACACGGAGAATGAAGATCATCCGCAACACCAAAAGAAGCTTTGTTTGCTTTGTTAGTATACATGTATGTTAATATATGTACACATTTGTGAATCTACTGGTTATGAAGAAAATAGATTTTGACACAACCCAGACGACATTAACCCAGTGGATTTCTTCAGAATGAACAGTGAAAATCAAATCAGAGGATACAAGCTGAAACTACTGTACATGGAAGTGCATTTAAAATTGAGAACAGGAAGCACTTTTTTGCCTAAATGTTTGTGGGAGTGTGTAACAGGCAGCTCTGCCATATCGTTGAAGTTGATACCTTGGCTTCTTTTAAGAAATAACTTGTTGGGATCCTAAGATTGATAAGCTACTATGTACCAAACAGGCTAGAGGGACCAAATTACCTCTTGTTTTTAATCTTTTTTTTATGTTCTAATATTCTTACAATACTGTACTTAGAGTTTTTTATTTTCAGAACTACTGCCTTAGGCACTACAAAGAGCAGTCATCTACTGTATATACTGTAATATTAAATGTGTATAAATATAAAATATATTATACAAGTTTTAGACACCTTACACAGATTAATTAAGAGTTACATTATATGCTTGTCATGAGCTTTGACAATTGTACTTTCTACTGGTATAAAGTTTCAAATTACTATAAAATGCATTAAATTACTTTTTCACTTGGGTGTGTACCAAGGAAATAAAAGACAACCTGTCTCATATTAGACAGAAGAGACTGAAGTATTGCAATTACTGGAAACCTGATGGTATTCTACCAATTGTATTTGAAGAGATAAGACATGTTATTTGTTCAAGACAGGTGTAATACTGTACCTACTGACTGGAAAATTGGCCCATCCATAAAAAGAGTTACAAAACTGAACCAAGTAATTATTGATAAATAAGTCTTGTGTCTTATTAAATGTAAGGTTAAGTAAACAATAATTAGTACTATCTAAAAGGACTGTTGGTATGAAAGTATAACTAAGATGTAAACATAAATGCATAAATTCCTCTGGAATGAAAATTGTTCTGCAGTTACCAAGAATTTGTTATTACGAAAGGCTGTATCTTTCACACTACAATATATGAATCAGGGTTAACCGTGAGCTTAGTACACAATACAGTACCTAAAAGTTGAGAATTGAGTGGACAGAGCTGAATAATGAAAATTCCCCTTTTCACTGCAGCTTATACTGTGTATAGATATAACAGAGAACTGGATCATAGTCCTCTGGTTTTGCTACTGATGTCATAATTGAGCATTTGAAGATAAAGAAGATGCATTAAATTTCTCCATCTGAAGTCCATCTGAAGGCTCTGGTGGTGGCGTCTGACTTACCCAGTGAGATTCATTGGAAGGCAGGGAATCTTATCCCAAATGTCACTAAATCTAGTGCTGCTGAAGAGGGGATAACAGTATCCCTGTCACTCCATAGCCTGACATTTTCCTTCAATCCCTTTTCAAATACTGCTCCCCCATCCAGCTGCTATATTGTCAGATTAACAGCGATTTCGAAGGCTTTTTTCTTTCGAAGGTGAATATCTCCTCCTGTCTTTTTTTCCCACTGCTAATATTCATTTGGAAAGAGTGGAGTGAGGATCTGCCTTATCTATCGCTTTTTTTCTCCTCCACAGGTGATGACAATGTGATACATCTCTTTGCATCACACATGTTAAAAAAAAGGCATCCGCTTTGCTAATTTTGTAGAACACACTTCAGTTTTGTGTGATATTGCCTTGTCCTCTGCCCTTTCATAATTTAGTTTAAGCAATATGACACGTCTAAGCCAATGCTTGCTGTGTTTGTAATATCCTTGCTGCTTCACAGTAATTGTCTTTCACTATGGGTGGAGCAGTGGGCAGATTTCTGCACTCATATTAACTTCACCCAGATTGTTTTGGTAAAGTACTCGGCTCCATCAAGTAGTGCAAATGCTATTCAAAATACATGTGGCATTTTGTCATCTTCAATATTATTTACTTCTCTACCCTTGCTCTTTCCCATTAAAGAGATTAAAGACTGTTTTCCTAATTGTTGATCAAAACTGCACAAGAGGTTTTTGCTTGAATCCCAATAAAGATGTTAATAATTCACAGCAATCACAACTGTCAGTCTACATGCAATCTGCATTTTAATGGAGATTTTGTGTCATCAGATTTCATTCCAATCCAGTGATTTGAGGTTGAGGTGTTCTGCTGAACTTGGCACTCACACATCAGTACCTATTTAGTGTGTTCCCAGGTTACGAGCCCACTTAGTATCACAAATCAATGCTCAGAGCTTAGGAGAATTATCGCCAATTGCGCTACTCATAGATCTCTCTTCATCTTATAAAATAAATCCTGTTGCATTTAACATAAACCTGCTGACAGGGCATTTGGATTGTGGAATCTACAGGTCAGTGGATCAAAGACTTCCTCTCATCTGGTACATTCTTATCCTTGTTCTCCATGAAAGGATGAAAGAAATGTAAACCATCCGATTAACCTAGCAGTTGGCTTTGGACTGTAGGAGAAAACCAATGCACCCCGAGGACATCCATGCAAACAAAGAGAGAACACACACACTCCACACAAACAGCACCTCAGGAATTGAACCCAGAGCCCCAGTGCTATGAGGCAGCATTGCTAACAACTACACCACCTTACCACCCCCATTGTTTCTGAAATGTTTGCCTTATTTTTCATCCTTGACTTGGCGGCCACTTAGGATGAATCTCCAGGGCATGCTTATATTTTATAAGGAAATTAGATTTTATTTATAGGCAGCTAACAAAACTCTTCCAGTACTTGCTGCGGAAATAATTATAAACTGATGAGTTTGACGTCTATTACATTTAAGGTTATGGAAACAAGTATTTGAACTACACTAGACAATTACGTATATGGAAATAACATCCTGGAGAATAATCATCATAGATATAGAAAAGATACAGTATCTTAACCATTTTGTTATAATTCTTCAAACAAGCAACAGTAAGAGATCCACAGAGCACAAATTATATGGTGTATTTAAATACTTTCCGCATAAAAGACTGATTCTCTAATTACAGGCAGTAGGTATTGAGGGAAACATTTTGGATTAAAAATTTGTTATTAAACAGAAATTAACATAGAATAGATGAGAGATACAGTAATTGCTCAAATTGGCATGATGTAATTGGGGAGTACTGCAGGGATCTGTACGAGGATCATACTAATGTACAGCCTATCAATGATCTAGATTCTGGTAGACTTAGTAAACTATATTTAGTGACTACATTTTGTAGATGATACCAAGAATGGGAGGTAGAAGCAGAAAATGAAATTCAAAAAGATACAAATTAAACTGGAGCAAGTGAGCAGGGTGGGAAGATGATGGTGAAAGTAGACATGGAGGTTTTTGCATGCAAGATAATAAAGTTGCAACTTTAAAAACAAAATAAGAAACATTAACACAGAAGAGGCTACTTATGAAACAAACTTAGGTGTTTATGTTGACACATCATTTGTATTTGATGTGCATTTTTTCTAGACAATGCATGGAAGCAATATAAAGGCAAACAACATGTTAAAATGTAAAAAAACAGAGAACTGAAATGAAGGAAAATTATGTCAAAACATTAAAGCACCAGTAAGGTCTCATGTACAATTCTGGTCACCACGTTATAGAAAAGATCTTGCTGTTCTGGAATCAGTCCAGAGAATAGCCATGCTGTTGAAGCCAATGCTGTGGCTTCTTTCTAGAAACAGCTAGATGAGATACTCAAATCAGATCAGGAAGCACTTCTTTACATGAAAGTTAGCAGGAGTGTGGAACAAGCTGAAGCTCTGGCTTGTTTCATGAAACAACTGCATGAAAAACTTTGGTTAAATAACTACTATCAAACAGGTTAGACAGGCCAAATAGCCTCCTTTTGGTTGTAACCATTCTTATGTTCAACTCTGGGGACAACTCTGTCAGATGTGCTAACAGAACCCCATTCCTTCCTGATATTTTTTATATCTAAACTGTATATTTTATAAAAAGATATATTTTGCCCTACGAAATTGTCAATTTTAATCATCCAAAGATTAGTTAGGAAAAAAACTGAATTAAAAATGTAAATGCATCGAAAATGCCTTCCAGATTTTTGCTTGTATAACAGAAAATCCATGTAACTACATCTGATGGCTAAGGACTAAAGTGTACTACCAAGATTATTTTCCGTGAAACTTTCTTTCTTAAAAGTCAAACTCAATTACTCTTCCTCTCAATCTTAACAAGATGGAGATGACCGTCTCTTTGCCTGTCCTTGTTTTTTATTACTACTTTTATGTGACTCTTGCATAAATTACAATATTCCCAGAGAGAATGTAACCAAAAAGTCACAGCGCTCTTCCACTCCACTGGAGTGTTCTTACAGCTAGAAGAAATCACAGCCAGTTTGAGCTGCAGCAATTATTGCACTCATTAAGACCTGACACATAAATCTTATTTCTGCAGTCTTCAATAATTTTGTCCTGTAAAAACACTCAAGTCAATGTAATGGGATTTGCATGCATAATCAACGGAACGTCCTCATCTATTCTTACTGATATTGTGTGTGAATATTATGAATCATATATATAATCATATACAGTATACAGTATGTGAAAGAGAGAATAAATACTGATTGCAATCACACAACAAACCAGAGAGGCTGTATCCAAAGACATTTTAATCTTGGTTGTATAACATTTCTGCGAGATAAATAATATATGTGGCTATTCACTGGATAATCTTGAAATGCCCATGTTGAGTCTTCATTTATATTCCATTTATAACACACAGATATTAATGTGACAGTGCTGACAGGTGCAAACACATATACATCATCATGCAGAGTGATAATTGCAAGGTTCTTTCTGATTGATACAGAAGCATCTGCAATGATATTCATTTCCATTTTGTATGGCTAGAGGATTACTGTATTTTGCTATTGGTATTTCTGTTGCATAAAAGGATCACTGTGTTAATGCATGAATTTGTTATTATTTTAAATTTTGGGATATTTGGGAGTAATTGATTGGATCCATGTGCATCAATTTAATTATTAGCTATGTCTTTGTCTGATGCATTGTTTAATCCACTTTTGAAAAATGTTTTGCACTTGCTTTATCTGTCTGACTCCAAAGACGGACAATGATGCAAGTACTGTAAGTCTTTGAGGACATACTGTATCTCTCTGTTTGAGTTAGGTGCGGGTTGTGGTCTCATTATATGCTCCTGGGAAAAAATGCTGTCACATCTCTCAGTTGTCTAAAATATTTACTGCACAGACAAGTTTGTTCAGTTTCCCTGTTTTTGAATATGAAATAATGCTTTTTCACACCACGTCCCTTTCAATAATCACTTATCCAATACAGACCTGGCGCCCATCCTGGCACGCAAAAGGAGCAAGGCAGAATGAACCAGGACTCAACTCACAGGCCACACACAGACACAAACACACCAGGGCAAGTCTTTCTTTTACTATATCCAATTAACCTACTAGCGTGTCTTTGAGCAGTGGAAGGAAACACAAAACCCACACAAACATGGAGAGAACATACAGTACAAACTCCACACAGATACCACTCCAGGATTTGAACCCAGGGATCCAGTGCTATGCAGCCGCAGTGCTAACTACTGCACTTCCATGCCACCCTGTAATGCACTTTTTAATATGGAATATCTTGAGAAAGTAATTTGCCTACAGTATGCAAGGCACATCAGCTCAGTGTCTGTAGCACTAAGCAGGGTAGAGAGCATATGACTTCCTCTTCCCCCCTGCACAGCAGACAGGACACTGGTCTGTCAGAGGAATCACCCCCCAGCAGTGCTGGTCCCCACTTAAACAGCAGGGTGGGCTGGATCTACTGGGGTAAAGCACCTCACAACAGCAGTGTCTTCAGCAGAGACATTAACCCACAGCCTATCAGTTATAACCCCAAAGGCTTACCCACTACACTACACCACATTACCCCCAAAACCAAATGTATTTTCCTGCAAAGCCTATTTCAGAGTTTTTTTTTCCATTTACATCAGCAGTCTGATTTGTGTACTGTGGTGAAGAAACTGTACTGTAAGATATAGTAATAAGATACTGTGCAGCCAACCAAAAAGTTAATCAGATACATCCAGCACACGGCAAGCTGATCACTTGACTTATTTTGCTCTATCAGTTTTGTTTTTTAAAATATTTTCCACTAGTCATTTTTACCTGTACTCACTTTTTTGGATAATCCGTGTGCTGAACTGTGTGTTGCACGTTGTGTTTCTTGATTTGGAATTGTGATGAAAGCCAGCATTTTGGCAATTCTTGGCTTCCTCATCCTTGTTGTCTGATTCTCTTCTGGGTGGCACAGTGCCAGCGCCAGGCAGATCTAGGGTCCTGAGTTCAAATCTAAGGGCTGTCTTTGTGGAGTTTGCATGTTTGTCTATGGGTTTTGTGGGTTGGTCTCCACGTGCTGTCCAGTGTTACTTGTGTCTCTAAAATGCACCCAGTATGTGTGTCCTGCAATGGACTAACATTCCATCCAGGGTTTTGTACTGTACTGTACACAACTACTAACAATGGATAAGCAAATCACAGGCCCTGTGATGGAGTTTTTTACTCAAAGAGAAAACACTGAGGATTGATCAACAAGCAGTAGCCATATAACCCTGCAACTCACAACTCCTGGATGGGAAACCTTTTGGGAAAAACTAAGGTTGCTGCTGAAAGAAATGTTAGTGAGGCCAGTAGGGGGTGCTCACCCTGTGGTCTATGTGGGTCCTAATGCCCCAGTAAAGTGATGGGGACACTGTACTGTAAAAAGGTGCCGTCCTTTGGATGAGATGTAAAACCGAAGTCCTGACTCTCTGTGGTCATTTAAAATCCCAGGGCATTTCTTGAAAAGAGTAGGGGTGTAACCCTGGCGTCCTGGCCAAATTTCCCATTGTCCCTTACCAATCATGGCCTCCTAATAATCCCCATCTTTGAACTGGCTTCATCACTCTGTTCTCCTCCCCACTGAGAGCTGGTGTGTGGTGAACATTCTGGCACACTATGGCTGCTGTCGCATCAGGGGCTGACACTGGTGGTGGTGGAGGGGAGTCCCCATTACCTGTAAAGCACTTTGAGTGGAGTGTCCAGAAAAGCGCTATAGAAGTGTAAGCAATTATTATTATTATTATTATTACCAACCACCTACTACCAACCAAATGGGCTAGATGGGCTGAATGGCATTTTCTTACTTGCAACTTTTTGTATGTTCCTATCAGCCCGCACTCATCTGTACTCCACTTCCTAACTATGTTTGTATCCACAGTTCCATAATCCTCATGTTAAATAAATATTATCTTAATTATGAGTACAGAAACATGCAATTAAACAAACCAATGACATGCATTTAAAAATCAAACAAAACACAAAATGAATAATGCAATTCTTAACCCATTCATCTGCTCAACACTACTTCAAAAGCTGCAACTTATACAAATACTGCTACAACACCTACACAGCCTATAGAGATCCAAAGTAACAAGTAATAGGTTCGTTCCATGTGTAGCGGAGCTATTTTGGGCACAGTGACTCCCTGCGCGTAACAGGGACCTCAGCCACCTGCGTTGAGGGACGTCTCCTTTAGCTCATGCGTCTGGTTCCCTGTTGCCTTACGCCGGAGACCCGGGTTTGCGCCCCAGGTGTTGCGAGACGAACCAGCGGGGTTGAACGGTGAAGGCCCGGGCATGGGCTCGAGCCCGCGCGGAACCGCGATGGTTTCTCAAAGGAGAGGAAAGAAAACGCAACGTTTCGGCTGTGGAACCTTCTTCAGGTGTGAGAAAAAGACAGGACAGACAGCAAAAATTAAATACATAGCAAAGCAGTACAAAAGCTGGGAGAGTGGAGGAGGCAGGAGCAGGGGAGAGGCAAAGAGGCCCCTCAGGTGGTGCGAAATGGGGAGAGGTGAAGAGAGAGGTGAAGTTTAATCCTGCATAGAGTGAATAGAGTAGATTATATGAAAACAAGCCTGTCGTTGAGAGAAGGGGGAAGGTGTGAACCAAGTTTCAGGATGATTTTAGTTTCGGATGTCTTACTGCTACAGGAGTTAAGAAACCCTTCTTTGAGGACACAGACGGATAGGTCAGTGTGATCATGGCAGGATGAGGTGAAATGAGAAATTATGGGCTTGGAGAGATCAGCCCTAACGTTCTCTGAAGCGGTCTCCTAGTCTCCTTCCTGTTTCCCCTGTAGATGGCTGGACATTTACTGCAAGAGATACAGTAAATGAGGCTGCTGGAGGTACAGGATGTTGTCTGAGTGATCCTGAATTGTCCTGAGGGGCCTTGAATGAGTGTGGTTCTAGATGTTTACTTGCAGGTGATACAGCGAGCTCTGTTGCACACTGTTGCCTGGTGTGGATGATTGCTGAGGACGGTCAAGGAAGCTGTGAACAAGAAGGTCACGCAGATTAGGTGGTCGGAGATATGAGATGATAGGGCGTCAGAAAAGAGGGATCAGCCTGCAGGGTGGAAACTTGAAATGTTACAATTAAAAGTGTTAACCCATTAGAACTGGTTTTCTTACAAATTGTGGTCAGGCTCAGTTTTGGGATATAATTACTGAACTATGCCGGATACAACACAAGCAGCTAAAAGATTCTAAAAAAAAGTTTCATATAAGATCAAATTATGACTTATTAGTTTACTTGGGCCCCAAAATCCAGCACTGAGAGAAAAAACTGTCTACGTAGTGAGGGAATGCTAACCCTAACCCCATTTGGGGTTTCAACTGAGTAGTTTCAGGAACTGTCCCTGAAGCCCCTCAGTCATCAGATTTTGAAATGTTCTCCAAACCAAAAAATATTAGTTTAAAACTAGCTAGCAGCCATATCACCCTGCAACTCACAACTGGCAACCCACTGAAGCTAAGCAGGTGTGAGCCTGATCAGTACCTGGATGGGAAACCTCCTGGGAAAAAACTAAGGTTGCTGCTGGAAGAGGTGCTAGTGGGGCCAGCAGGGGGCGCTCACCCTGCAGTCCATGTGGGTCCTAATGCCCCAATATAGTGACGGGGACACTATACTGTAAACAGGTGCCATCCTTTAGATGAGATGT
Source organism: Lepisosteus platostomus (assembly GCF_059453375.1). Taxonomy (NCBI): domain Eukaryota; kingdom Metazoa; phylum Chordata; class Actinopteri; order Semionotiformes; family Lepisosteidae; genus Lepisosteus; species Lepisosteus platostomus. The sequence continues at coordinate 52,201,050 of NC_142613.1, forward strand.
AAAACTGAGGTCTCTGTGGTCATTAAAAATCCCAGGGCGTTTCTCGAAAAGAGTAGGGGTGTAACCCCAGCGTCCTGGCTAAATTTCCCATTGGCCCTTACCAATGATGGCCTCCTAATGATCCCTATCTATAAATTGGCTTCATTACTCTGTTCTCTTCTCCACTAATACTGTAGCTGATGTGTGGTGAGCGCTCTGGTGCACTATCGCTGCCCTCGCAACATCCATTACCTGTAAAGTGCTTTGAGCGGAGTGTCCAGAAAAGCGTTATATAAGTGTAAGAAATTATTATTGTTTCAGGTTTCCACATAATCTTCTCTGTTCAAGACACAGATATTTAACACAATATTCTAAATGAAACCTTTAGAATGCATTATAAAATTGTATCATAACACCATTGACTTAAATTAAAATGCCTCCTATGCTGATTATAGGATCTCCTCCAGCTGTTTCTGAATGAGAGCATACACTTCAACAACATGTCTGTTTTTCAAGTATCCAACGGTCAATTTTTAAGTACCTATTACTCACCTTAGGTTTTTTGCTGTCATTGGACAATAAATAAATAGGAAATAAAGAAATATTTTGCAATATCACTAATATGTTGTTTCATACTTATCTGTCAAATACATTTTAGTGAACATTTCTATCTGAAGTTTATTATGCTATCAGCCATGTGCCTGAGTCCTAGTATCAGCTCTCAAACCCATGAATCATAGCAGCCTTTTTTCTTTGAATCTTGGCCATCAACTTCGACCATGTGGTCCCCAGGTGGATGCTGCACATTGGTGGTGGTGGAGGGGAGTCCCCATTACCTGTAAAGCGCTTTGAGTGGAGTGTCCAGAAAAGCGCTATATAAGTGTAAGCAATTATTATTAATTATTATTAAAACAATCAAAATAATTGATAAAATCTCTTAGAGAGATTGTCTTCAACAATCTATCTTCTTTAGGCACAGTTTCAATCAGGAGAAAAATGATGTTATAATTATTTTTAAATGAGGATCCATTTTAAGTTACTGTAGGGTTAGCGTTAGTCATTAAGTGTTGACTGCAGTTACAGTTATACTTCTAGATGCTCTAGATGCTGAATGGGATTCAGTTCTTTACGTCCTGAACTGCCTTCATTCAGACACATTGGCTGAAAGGTAACCAGCTGGACCTCTGCAGAAGGAAAACACCTGCTTGTGTTCGGTGTGTTCCAGCCCCACACATTGTCTTTTCCACCTGTGTTTGCTGCTCATCATGCACTGTGAAGAACTGTTTATGTTGATTTAAGGGCACAAACTCTTAATGAATGAGATGAGCAGTGTGTAGATTTCGGTGTGCTGTAGGTGTTGGAAGGATGCAGCTGAAGGTGGGTGTATTTGATTAAGTGAGTAAACGTTTAAACTAGAGCCTAAACCAGCAGATATATTAATTAAAGGCATCAATAAGCACTAGTGATTAACTGTGCAGGTGCAGGAATGAAAATCAGCAGACACAGGTGTCGCCCTCTGGTAGCCATTAATGTAAAAATTAAAATTAATTGGAATAATATCTAGATGACAAAAAGTAACACAGTTAAAAGTGTAGATATTAGAAACTGTTTTAGAAACAAGTTTATACCTGGCATTTCGTGCAATTTGGTTCAAAGTGTCTTCCATTCCACCAGTGACAAGACCCAACTTATTTTGCGAGTTCTGATGAGATCAGGGTGCTCTCCCGCTGATATTCCTAATTGGCAGGAACCTTGAGCAGGGGTTAAGGTTCTGCTCTTATAAGTGGAAAGTTTGTGGGTTCAAATCCTAAGTGAGCTATTAATGTTATACTGTACTGTACCTTTGGTAACAGAACTCTCCACTGAATTCAGTAAAAAACCCAGCTAAAGGGGTGCAGGTATAAGTTGCTTTGGAGAGAAGTGTCTGACAGATAAAACAGTAATTGACCTAAACGAAGACCTCTCACACCTGAAGAAGGCTCCATGGCCGAAACGTTGTTTTCTTTCTTCTCTTTTCAGTATGGAATAAACCTATTACTTGTTCCATTGACCTAAATGGGTAACTTTTATATGGACAAACATTTCAAGATAAAATGTTTCACTTCACTATTTGTATTCACTTCTGATACTGTATAAACATAGTTGAAAAATGAAAAAAACATTGCTTTCAGCAGATTTGACCCTTTGTGTGTAGAACTCTTCTTTTACTGTTTTTGCATTGCTCCTTTTAATTATACATAGAATTGCTGAACATAGCTTAATTTTACGCCCACACAAGGAACTGTATGAATACACATACAGGTATTTACTGTATGTATGTCATTAATTTTGCTTTCATCCCTACTTCTATGAGGTGTCAGCTGAAATTAGTGCTTGCAACTTGAGCGATTTTGAACAAGGAGGTTTCCACCATTTGTTAGTGATGAGGTTTAAATTTATTTTCTGTAAATAGACAGTAGAAGTTGTGTTATTGCTTTTTGCTGACTTTTATCCAAATCTGAATTATGAAGTAATGTGCATATATATAGTATATAGTTGTTTAATTGCCTAACTACGATTTTTACATCTTTCAAAACATTCATTGTTATCAGCTGATTGCCATGAGGACTTGTGGATTAAGCCTGGCATACTCACCTGATTAAAACACTGTAGACACTGTAATTTCTTAGAAATAAATGTTTCTTTTAAATCATACATTTAATTGCACTAAAATGAAGATGCAGTGCATTCCACATGGAATATTAATTTCACAACTTTACTGGGGGCAACAGAAGTACTGACATATAATTATCCACCTGCAAAGTAATTCTATCTACAATTATTATGGTAGATCTCTAGGCGGTAGTTATATTTATACTTAAAATTAAATTAAACATCTATATTGTTGATATATCACTTTATTTTTATAGGCTATAAAGGGAAAACAATATAACAAAACTTCACCTGTGGCTCAAATATTTTGATAATGAGTCTTTTTTGTATTTTAAAGACAATATGAATAGTCTATCACATTCTATTCACAACCTCTAACCAATGTCTCATGGGCTGAGAAGGAACATTTTCTGAAACTACTGTGGTCTAGAATGAAACCCTCAGAGTGCAGATTCTCAGCCCTGGGCAAAATGAACTTTGCATTGTAGATGCATTTAATTTAGATGCAATGATAGTGGAATTATTGTGATACATGCTATTATAATCAGAACACATTTCTGACACATGGTCAGTTGCTCAGCATGCAAAGTTTTTGCATGAGTGGGGATGACATTAGAAATCAGGACGGATACAGAACACGTCTGTGTCTCAGCTAGTGATTTCCGAACAACACAGAAAAATTTCTGAAGTGTGAACACTATAAGGTATACCAGATTAATGTTCCGAACCATGAAAGGACAAAATGTCCACACATAAACTGATTTCAAAATGAAATTGACTTGTGTATTTTAATCAAGGAGGTCTTAAAAAAATATCTGCAGATAAAACATTGATTCATTGCTTCACAGGTTTTTGGTTAAAAGATCATTAGCCTGCTGTCTTACATTACAGAAAAGTGCTTGTTTATTAAATGTAGTTCTGACTTCTCTACATCAGATTTTCTTTTCCTATCATATTCCATTATTTTTCTAATGGCTTTAGCCAATGCTGGGTTGCAGAGGAGCCAGAGCCTATCCCTACAGTATAAGCAAAGAGCACAAGGCATGGCACAGCTGAATGGGACACCTGGAAGGTTGCAGGTGTGAATCCCAGGAGAGACACTGCTGCTGCAAATCATCTGAATTATTCTATTAAAACACTCAGCTGTATAAACAGGTGCAAACATCAATTACTTTGGATAACAGTATCAGCCAAATTAATGAGCAAAAAGGAAGTACACAAGAAATAACAGACAGCAGAGGCCAGCATTCCTTGGGTAAGAAGGAAGGACGCCTTCAGACAAACATTGTCAAAGAGAATGTGCTGGCAGATACTGTACATCTCCTTACAGGGAAATATGAAGATGTGATGTTGCTGAAATTTCACTTGCAATGGATCTGAAAGCTATTTTCTTGACAATTGATGGGTTTCAAGAAATCTCTCTCTACAAAGGTTGTATACAAGAAGAAATGAGCTGCCACCACCAGAATTTTTACATAGAAAATATATCAATGAACGAAAGCCTTCTGTAGACTTGCAGGATATCATCCTCTTGATGGCTCTTAATGGATTTTTTTCTCTTGGGATCTGGTTAAGTACTGTATTCAATCAGTCCACTGATCATTTTTGCTTCTCGCTACTGTAGATCTCTAGCCAATCTACAGTTTAGAACATAAGACAAATGAATGAAGCCACTCAGCCCATCTAAGATGTTTGGAAGTTAGCAGCTAATTAATCCCAGGACCACATCCAGTTGTTTCCTGAAAGATTACAGGGTATCTGCTTCGACAACAATGCTGGGTAACTAGTTCCACAACTCTTTGTGTAAAAAAATTGCCTCCTGCTCCCGATAATGAGTGCACCTCCACATAGTTTTCACTTGTGTCCTGTGTACTGTGTACTCTGGAGGAAAAGGTAGACTTTGAGGATTTTTAATACTTGTGTCAGGTTCCCTTGTAAACTTGTCTTTTCATGATTAAAAAGGTTCAGTTTCTTCAGCCTCTCAGTGCAGAATGGAGAGACCTTAGTTTGCTGAGTGGGTTAGAGGAGTGATGTCACCCCCCTCGGAAATCTAGACAGTGTAGAACTCTGCCTCAGTGGGGGACCTGGTCTTTTAGCGTAGTGGAGTTAGCTGCTGTCCAGGATGCAGCGCTGTTGTCACGAATGACCAGCAGACCAATCGGGAGGATGAACCCTGTGTGGTACCTCAGTAGTTAGGAGACAAGGGAAAAGATCCAGTAGCTTCCGATGCAAGAGAGGGCTAGGCGAGAGACATGGTCAAGGGCGAGTTCAATAGTTCTTATCCAAAAGGGCTTAGAAGACTTTGAAAGGACAGCAAGTTGGAGCTCAGAAGGGGTGACCAATGCTGGGCAAGGAACAGAGGGTGTTGGAGGTTTTAAATATTGTAAGAGGAGAATGCTGTGCTGACAGGTGGAGTGCCGTGGTTGGTTGATTGACAGGAACGGTATCGTTTGGAAGAAGTGCTCAGGGCTGGAGTGTAATTAGCATGAGAGCGCTTCCGTGTGGGAACCTGGTTGGATGAGGGCATGACAGCTGTGTGTGCTTGGAGCCTGTGAGCAACAGGAATCGAATCCCGATATGGGACAGGGGGAGCTGGACTCATCACATTGACATCATGTTCCATTGTGGCCCTTTACTGGAAAGTCAACTGATAATACACTATCTCCAAAGCCTGGCTCCAGTTTGACTACTGGAGACGCAATAGTCAAATGCCCATTTAAACAGTGCAACTCAAGGCACACATTGGAGGAAAGGCTGGATCTCTTCATTGCTGTCAGCCCTCTGTCAGAGATGTCCTCCAAGGTGCATGAGAAGATCAGTGGATCTAAATTCAGTCTTGTAAGTGTTAAGGCTCACTGGCAAGTGAGCACCTTCTATAGAACTATGGCGTTGAATAAATTAATCATTTTTTCCTTATACAGCACCTTTCAGCGCAAAACATTCTCAAGGCACTTCCGAAGAATCTAAGAGAGGAATGAGACTCCAAATTGATAAAGAAGATTCTGGCACGCCCACTCACAATGCTTGGAAAGTAGATGTGAACATGCAGAAACAACAGGCCATGGCACTTGGCATTCTCCAGCAGGATCACAGTAACCTCACCCAACAGTCAAATGACACTTTCGACACATAATCAAGCTCCACACATCAAAGACTACAGTCATTCACAGTTCTTCTCTCAGGTGCTAAACATTCGACCATCCCTCAAACACCAGCCCCCAGGTCTGGAAGAAGTCTATCCCTGAAGATGACAACAGCTTACTAGTCAAAACATTTCACAAAACACAAACCCTCTGATCTGAAGAGAGAAAAATGAATTGCTCCTGCTAGTACTTGCCTACATGGATAGGTGAAAATTGAGATGAGTCCATGTGTTTTTTTTTCAAATAAACAAGGTCGACTGGGGCTACTACTTGAAAATTATAAAACAGAAGAGTAAAGTGATTTTTTTCACTCACAAATTATTCATATTCACACCTGTAGTTTTGAACCTCTGATAGTTTAAAAAAAAGTGAAACATAAAAAACAAAAAGGTGGTAAAAATAAAACTTTTACTTAGCTTCACTGATTTGCTTTTCTGCAAAACTACTCTGCTATGCATTTGTGCTTAACTTATCAATTTGAGCTTTTCCTGAAATAAGTATCGAGAATAAAACAATTAGTTTCTTTAAAATGACATCAGCACAATTGTTATTGTGTTTCGATAAATCTATTACATTAATTGGTTCAATTAACTCAGGAATTGACATCTTTGGTCCTTGAAAGCTATAGGCCAATAGATTGCAATCCTTGAGCCAGATTATTAAAGTGGTCAGCTGGTTTCTGTTCCAACTGGGCTCTAAATTACAGATTAATTTATCTCAGTTTTGTATTTGAAGGCTATAAAATTTGCTGTCAGCTCTTAAAAAGCTTAATAACATCTGTAATTGGTATGAAAACTGATCTGCTCAGTGAGTTGCAGGACTGCCCTCACTCATATTATCAGAAATAAAACCAATTAGACTGAAGAAAACGTGTGGGTGTGTTTAGTGCAAAATCCCTTCCATTTCAGGTGTGTGTGATATTATTACCGTGGCTAAAGTGGGCAAGTCCTGACAGTGCCATTCCCACCCGTGTCTGTTCCTCACCAATCAATCACTTGTAAACTCAAGTTTGAGATCCTCCAGTTTTGTATGTTTATCAGAAGCAAAACTATTTAAAACATTACCATAAAACAGATTAGAAATGAGGGGAAGCCATTTTTTTCCAATCTAGCCGGTTAGGTACTGTAGTTTGTAACTAACTGATCCACATTGGCTAAGAAGCTTGTTCCACACTCCCACAACCCTTTTTATCCTTCTTAACCCTTTGTGTAAAGACGTGCCTTCTGTCCTGACTGGGAGACTTCATCCAGCCATTTCTTAATGTCTTAATGTTTTGTCTTCAAAAACATGGCTGGGCAGTTTGTGCCAAATTCCCACAGCTAGAGCTGAAGGGCTTGTCTCAATTACGAGACATTTTTTTCCAAGAAAGACACAATATGTTTTTACAAAGTTGGATTTTTTTCAGTTGTTAACTGAAAAAACAACAACACGTGAAATATGTCAGATAAAGTTGGAAATATTTTGTGACCTTGGTCAAGAGCATTTTATTTTGAGAGTGCACTTTGAAACAGAAATTCTGAATCCCTTAAGGGACATGGAAGGTTTTCTGTTTAGTTTGTTATTTTTCACATCCACTATAGAATTTGATTAATGAACTGTTCGTGGCTGTGAAATGGTAGAAAAAAAATCTGACATTTAATTGGTTTTTGCTCCATAGCAAGTGTCTAGTTGTGAGCATTTATGTCAGGAATGCCTGAGGCTTTTGCAGAGCACTGGTTGGCCTGAGTGCTGTGAGATTTTAAGGGATCCTGCAATGTGAAGCGAACAATGGTATAAATGTATTTATTCTAAGCATTTCCCTTTGTAAAATTCTGTTACAAATGGTTCTTTTATGCTAAGGAAGTAGCAGCACATCTGATGTGTCACTTCTAAAAACAGCTGGACACCAGAATACAGTATATATTCACTGTAGGAGCTTAAAAGTATTCCTATACCATGTCTGCCCTTTTACATTCTGTGATTAAATACATCCTGTGTCCTTGTTCTAAACATGACATTTATTGTAACACAAGGGGGTGACCAGGACTGTGTCTGGTCTATAAAATGCCACAAGAAGTGCTTGTGTTTCAAAGCAGAGCAAAGATAGATCTGCTTTGCTCTCTGATCAGCCATGTATAAACTGTAAACCTATTGCCAAACGGCGATAAATTGAGCTATGACTTAAAAAGTCATAAAGTAAGATTTATTTCCATCTGTATATATTTTAATCCAGTGTACAGTATGTAAAGTATAGCACATTATTATGGCTGGAAGGGGGGTCAACATTTGCAGTTCTCAGGGCCTAAAAACAATGAGTAGCAGCTGCGGTATTTGCTGAACTATACAGTAGGTGGTCTCAGAAGTAATAATCAAAGGGGATCCTCTGCAGAATTACTCTGCTTATTATGCTTATCATTATGATTAATAAGAGAAAACATTCAACACCCAGAAAGACAGGATAAGAAGACAGTCAGACAGACAACCACAGAAGGATTTAGAAAGAAGACGACAAACAACAGCGACAGGCAGGAAGAGACAGAAGTGGGAGGGGTAAAGAGGGAGAGAGAAGAAGCATATCAGTCTAGAGGCCCTTTTTCGGATCAGTCTTTAAGAACAGATTCCAGCAAAGTACAGTATCTGAACTTTGTGTAAGAGAGCTTGCTGTCCTTTATTTTAGGAAACTCTGGTTTTCTTATTGATAGAACCCTCACACTAAAGTTATTCTCTCCTATCTGGTGATGCATTTTTAGAATAGGGAAATTCCCCATTCACTTTGGGGCATCCAGGTTTATAGGAAGGGAGATTTAGTTATGAATCTTTAATTTTGAAATCGGAAATATCACTGTGTTTTATGTTGTATGTGTGTAACATTGCATGTCATCTAGTTATTGTTTATAAATATTTGTTTATCCTACAAAGGAACAAGTAAAGGTTCATTCCAATGCTGAAAAGACAAGAAAAGAAACACAGTGTTTTGGCGGGTGTGAAGGGTGTTCACTTCTGATATTCTTCTTGTTTATCCTAGTTTGCCTCTCAAGTACGGTTTCAACAGAGAAAAAAGAACTCAGGTTCTTCAAACTATACCAGCGATTTGAATGTTTTCTTGATATATCTTGATTATATATTTTACTGCTAATCACACTCTATTTTTCTGTAATTTCTTAACTCCTTTTTTGTAACAGTGTTACTTAACCAATGTACAGTATTGCTCCTCTAAAATTATCCAGTATTTTTTTTTTAAAAAATGCATCAGTCTCCTGTCACTCTGCGTCACTACATTTTTATTATTCTTAAACACTCATGTTGCTTCTTTGGAATTACTGTCAAAGTATCATTTCCTCATGATGCCACATGACTGCCATGACAGTTTCTTTCAGTGCCATACATGAATACAATAATGAAAATCTTTCAACTGCTGGAAACTGTTTTGCTTCAAGCCGTGATTTGAGTGCAAGGCAATATAATTGAACCATTTTATTATGTGACACCTTAAAATAAGCTTTAAATGATGAATGCTGTATTTCAAATGACGTACTGTATACACCTTTTTTAAAAGTGAAGATTTTTAAGCAAAACTTAAATCCTCAAACTAAACACATTTATGTGTGAAAGCTATTAACTGTCAGCAAAAACTGCAAAGAAAATTAAAAAATGAAAATGTTGATTGCATAGTATTCACCTCAGTAACAAGTCTTTGTGGATAAGGTTTGCACATGTATTGTTACTGTTAGTGCCTTTTTGTTCTTAAAAGGTTACAAGGAATTGAAAAAAAGTTGTGATCATACACAGTTTCTTTACACTTATCACAACTTATACAGCACTAAGTAAGCTAATATTTAGAGATGTAAATATGTTTTGCACTGCTTACGGGATTCAACAGGCAATGAATGTATTGACTTTATCTGAAGTGGAGATACAAAGTGAACAGTGCTTTGAAAGCATTTAGTTTAGTTAAAAAGATGCCAAATGACAGGTGGCACATCGGTATAATGGTCAGAATTGTTGCCTCGGAGCTCTGGGTTAAATTCCTGAGGTGCTATTTGATGGAGTTTAAATGTCCTCCCCGTGCTCATGTGGGTTACCTCCCATAGTGTAAAGACACACTGGTAAATCGTGTGTATTACAGTATATGTGTCAGTTTGCCTTGTCATAGACTGATGTCCTGTCCAGGGTGTATCCTGCTTTGTGCCTGTTGCTTGCTGGGATAGACTCCCTCTGTGACCCTGAATTGGATGAAGCAATTACAACATGGATGGACAGATGGATGATTTTTGAAGTGAAAATTAATTAATTTAGGATTCGAGGAAAGATAATACGAGTTTTTAAGCCACCAGGAAAGCAAGCAGCGTATTGATTTCAGTCCTTTCTTTTACCTTTCTAACAAGTCGTTCTAAACAAATGACTAACAGATGATGCCAATGTGTTGCTCTGTCAATAATGTGCTTCTGGCAGACAGAATGCAAGACACATTTTACAGCACCTGCCAAACACTTTACATTTTCAAAGTGCCACACATTTATCAGGTATGAGTTGAAGAGGCACTCTTTCATTCGAAGTCTGAACGCCATCAGGTCCCACTGCTCACCATCTGAAACAAGGGAGCAAGCCATGAAAATGACAGATCCTGCTCTGATTAAAGCCAGCCACAGAAGCACCCTAGATGATAGCTCTCATCAAAAACTGAACTGCTAAGATGATAGCTATTGATTTGTCGCTATTTTCTCTCTCAAGGGCAATTCACCAAAAAGTGTGCGAACTTTTCATTTAAATAGAGCTCAGTGGGTCCCTCTATGTTGACAGATGCAGTGCACCATTTTGACTTAATGCACTGCTCTTGAAATATCCCTGAGCTTTTTCAAACTTATTTCTCTGCATATTTCTTCCCATATAAACAATTGTTTTAATTCATTTCATTTTACCATTAAAAACTATGTCTTTGGGGCAACAAAACTCAAACATATAGTAAATCACATCAAACTGGTTAACAGAAGTTCACTGTGCAATAATCAAAACAACTCTGTAATGCCAAACTCTGTAATGCCGCACTGCCAATCTTAATAATTTAACACAGAAAAGGTGACAGAGTCACTTTAACAAGATGGGTGGGTAGCTTGCTCCATACCTTCACAACTCTGTGTAAAGACAAGGCTCATGTTCTTAGGTGCAAATGTATATCAGAGACAACTGACAGTTTCCAGTTTAGAGCACTGTTTTTCAGAGGACAATCACTGGGTAGACTCTGTCTTTGAGAATTTGGATAAGTGATTCAGGTTGTCCTCTGAATGAACATGCCCTCTCTCTGCAGCCTTCTGAGTCAGAGAAGATGTCTTTCTCTAATACAGGGGGAGACATTTGTTCAGGGTATTTCAGATGCATCTTGGCCAGTACAGCATCACACTAAAGTATAGTCTGTGAGAAACACAGGGTAAAAACAGTCTTGCACAATACAGTAGGCATCAATATTATGAATGTAATCAGTTTAATCTTCACATCAGATGTGATCTTTACATATGACAGAAAACAGAATGATCAATATATAAAACAGAATTATCATTTACATAATGCTTTTCATCCTAATTTTTTCATATACATATGCCTTCCAGACTTTCCAGATTCCCTGGTTTTTATAGGATACTTGACTTTTCCCACTATAGACTGGGAGTTCCCTATAGTCACATAAAGAGAAAAAACTGAAAGTGTCATAGACGTGGTTAATGTCAGAGTGTGGAACAGTGGCAGATGTGTTAGCATCACTGACTGGCAGCACTGGAGCCCTGGGTTCAATGCCCTGAGTGCTCTCTATGTGGATTTTGTACATTCTCCCAGTGTTCAAGGGGAGTTTTTCTGGCTATCCCTCAACCCTGAATTGGATAAAATGGATATAAAATGGATAGATGGTTAAAGCCTGCTTCTTTCTTACTCAGTTTGTCAGAGCACCTGCAAAAGGAAATTCTTGTATGAATCTTGTCTTTTCACATATTCAAGACAGAGTGAAGCAAAAGAGGTGAGAGAACCTTTAGGCACCATGATCATAATATCTGTGTGCTTTGAAGCTTTTATTGTGTAACTGTACAGGACTCAAAACCAGAGTTTTACAATTTCCTTTTATTAAAAGCAGACATTCAATGAATTAGATAATTTAGGAGAAGGAAAATTGGACAACAGGTATGGAATCAATGGAAAAATGCTAAAAAAGGAGTACTTTGCAAAATAAGAACTAACTGAAGAAAATAAGTACAATTAACTGCAAACACGGGTAAAAAGGATACGTGGAAGTGTGGAAGACCGTGAGAGAAAGGAATTCTGCACTAGAGGCCAAAATATACAGTAAATGGTTCTTTCAGTACAACAATAGCAAAATAGCCATTAAGGATGAAATAAAACTTATTTGTGACAATAGGTGGATAATAAAAGGTAAAAGGCACAAATCAATATTTCTCTCAGGTATTCACTTAGAAAGATGTCAACAACACACCTCATGAAAAGGGAGGACACAGTTCTGTATGAAACAGTATCAGCTTTGAAGAGCGAGAAGTTTTTTTCATGTACAAGAAGGCCTCAAGATTAATGAATCCCAGGACCAGATGATATCTTAACCACTCGCACTCAAGGACATGGAAGATGTGATTCAGAAGCCATTGACACAGCTCTTCCAGCAGACACTCAAGACGGGGCTCGTACTGGAGAGCTGCTAATGTAGAGCTCATCCACAAGAAGAGTGACAACACTGACCCAAGTAGTTATAGACCAGCAAGTCTGAATTTTGTTACATAGGACGTTATGAAAATAATTTGGAGGATCACCAATTAGAAAAAAATATCCTAGAAGATAGTGAATGTAAGCTAGTTAAGCTGACAAAAATGAAAGGTTACTGTAAATAAATGGTGCAATCACAGCATAACTTACAAATAAATAAAAAAGTGACATCCAAACACCCATCTCACCACAAATTACTATATTAAACATTTAGATAAAAACACATGGCACACCTTACATACAGTCAGTATGTACTTTGATTTGATATTTTTTGGAGGTCTGTTCATTATTTGAAATTATAGTGCCTATAGAAATTGTACACATCCCTCCCAAAGCAACCTAGTAATTGGATAGCAGCCCTTCTTCACAAGACAAAATGGAGTTCTGACTTAGAATTATAAATGCAAAAAACGTTTCAGTGTACAACACAGTACATCAGTTCCTAACTCCCACATGCATTGCAAAAAAAACATAAATCCAACTACTGCTTAAATGTTAAATTAGTTCACAGTTTCATAACACTGTTTAACCCTGCATTACTCCACTACATGTACTCAGACCTCAGACAATGGTCTCATTTTCTAACTAAAAATCATCCAAACAACACTTTTGTCTAAAGAATCATTTATCTATCAACGTATCTTATTTAAGTCATTTGGATGGGGACATTTCAAAACAAAATTCACAAAGGATGAGTGAAATAACTCAAGCATCTTACCTTCATGACACAAAATGGAGCTCCAGGCACATTGAGACAGAACCATCCATTGTGATTATCTGTTGTGATGTTATTACCATTAATAGCACACAGCGCCACCTAGTGGAACCCACGAATCAGTCCTCCACCCTTCATTAACATGGATTTAATAAAGGCAGTTCCTAAAAAAATGTACTAGAATTCTTTAAATAAACAAGATCAGTAATAAACATACACAGAGCAATTTGATTTTCAGATGGCATTTGATAAAGTTATTTTTACAACATTAATGCTCACATTATAGGCAACAAGTGTTCAGTGAAAAGTGTTTTTGGATTGCTAATTGGTTAAGGCATAGTAAACAGTACAGATAAGGGTTGAATATCCAAATAGGAGTGATGGATTTAGTGTAATACCAAGGGATCTACAGTATACTAGGATCTCAGCTCTTCTTAATTTATAACAATGATCTAGATTCTGGTAGAGTTAGTAAAGTAGTCAAGTGAGCAGATAATACTAAATCAGGAGGATATGCAAACTCCATCTATCCGTTTCTGGAGCCTTTCCTGGCAAGCAACAGGATATACCCTGGACAGGACACCAGTCAAACGCAAGGCACTCACAGACACAAACACACACACACTTACATCAGGGCAAATCTTCGCAGAAGCCATTTGCCGTGTTTTTGGACTACTGTGGAAGGAAACCAGAGGATCTGGAGGAAACCTATGTGAACACAGGAAGAATATACTGTACAATCTCCATGTAGATAGCACCCCATGGCCATAGCATGAAACAGTAAATGAAATGAGAAAATATTTAGAAAAAAATAATGACTGGCTAACATGTACAGTAGCAGAATAGTTTAATACAGACATATTAAGAGTGTAAAAACTCAACTCCAGAGCACCCAGAGGAAGCCCATGCAAACAGAAGGAGAACATACAGCACAGTGCAAACTACACGGATAGCACCCCAGGAATATCACTATGCTGCCTAGGAGTTAATGGGGGGTTTTGTGCCATCTTATTTCCAATAAGGAAGGGCTTCCTGTTAATAATTAAGACAATTAAATGGCAGGATATAAAAAAGCGTCTCTGATGAAAATTAAGCATACAGTACTGTAGGTTATTCATCACATTCAATATTTGTTTCTTGATTCCAGATTCTTTGTTGTAACCTTGAGAATAACTCACAGGAAGTGTACTGTATTGAAAGAACATTTAAACATCCTGTGCAACTGTTACAGTATTTGGTTGCACAAAGGACACAAAGTTCAGCTTCTACAAAAAGGTACTTAAAACATGTTTGTTTTATCTCAACAACTACGCTCTTCAAAAGAAGCACAGCATATCAAATTTACAGTAGCTGATTCACAGATGGCATGCCCTCACATACACACATACTGTAGCTGTGTGACCCTACTTCTCTGCTGCTTGGAGATGGAGGGTACAAGGTCAGTATTATTGCTTTAGGGAGGTCAAAAGAAACAAGGACAGTTCCCCTTTAAATCCAATGTGTGTACACATGCAAAGCAGCTCAGCTCTACGGCTGTGAAGAGTTATTCAGTCCACTTCATGCTCAGCCCTACTTAGAGATAAGCTGATTGGTGTTAGCAGATTTGTTATGAAAATGCAAAACAAAAAGCAGACCCTCATGCAACTGAACACCATTACTGCTTAGAGATACAATTCACAGCTCATTTAACAGTTAAAAAGGGTTTCTTTAAAAAAATGCAACACAGTTAGATTTTTACGCTGTCTTGGATACTTAAACCACACTATAGTTTGTAATTATCAAGAAGATAAGTGTGTATTGTTGAAAACCAAGCATTTCCCAGCCAGACAGGAAATTATCTATTAGCATATATATTTCTTAGCACAAGCTCCATGGTAATTAATTGCAATTAAATAGCAAAAAGTTTAAAAATCACACAGAGGAAAGCAAAGGTATTTAAAAAATACCTGATGCACTGTAATTGATTTACTTTAATTAATGCAGTATGAACTATGCAACTGAATTTATTTAACAATACTGAAAATATACCATTGGCAAATAGGTATAGTTTAACAAGCAATATATTTAGCCTAGTCAACAACACTGTTGCAGATAAATGGTGCCTTCGCTTTTCTCTGGTAAAGTATCACAATTGTGAATATTGAATTAATTGTTAGAAAGTGACCAAATACAGGACTTCTTAAAATGAATACAAACTGGAACAGACTCTCAATGTTTTGTATGTACATTGTCCAAGATTGTACAAGTACAAGAGCTGGGAATTTCTGCTCCCCTAGATCATTTAAGAAGGAAATATTTTATTGTCTCGGTATCATAATGTTTGTCTTGCCCATTTTCTGTTTGTACTTCACTTCTTTAACTACATTTATTTACTCAATAGCTAATAATTATAATAGATAATTATATAAAGAATAGTTTTGTATTTATTATAATTATTAACTGACACAATAAAATATTTCCTTTTTATACGATTCTGGGGAGCAGAAATTCCCAGGTCTTGAACTCTGGAGTCTAGAATTCCAGAAGGATCTCTGTGAAGCTTTATATATTGCTTTTCAGCTGGCAGAAGTGTTGAATTGATCCAATTAAGGTTTAATCAGACTAGTTTATCCTGTCGTCGAAGCCTTAAGCAATTGAACATTTAAAGGGACATACTATAGAAAAGGTCTGAGGTTGGGGACACCTGGAGCAGAGCTTCTGGTAGGACTTAACACATAAAGATAAATGACCTATTGAGATAGAATAGAGTGCTGTCAAGAAAGACTAAGAGTCCCCAAGTCTGCCTTATATCACTAGGTGCACAGCTTCTGCCATTCTCTTTATTTCTCTGGCACATTTCCCCTTGTATCCAACCAACACAAGTCTGAAACAATGTTTTGCCAATACTGTGCGTGTGAATGAGCCTCACTTCGTCATCTGGTACATAAGGGGGGCGCTTCAAGATGAGACATTTTTAACTGGTACTTTGTGTTTCTGCCGATCCATATGGTGCCTCCATGTGTGCTATATCTTTTGAGAGGGCTTTAGCTTGATGTTTTAAATCAGGGCTGTCCAATCCTGGTCCCAGAGGATCAGTGTGTCTGCAGGGCTTTTAGATCTCTTTAAAACATCAGCATCTGAAGGGCTGGGAGAAGTGGTTGATTTAGTTAAGAGGTAAGGTAATTTGGTAAAGTTGGTCCAATTAACTCAATAATGGGTTGATTTAGGTAGTTAAGATCTGCTTTGATTAGAATACCTGCTTTCACACTGACTCCCCAGGTTTTACTGTAGATGCATACAATTTTACAAAATTATTAATTGTATGTAAACTTACTGTATTTCCTGTTATTAAATCCTTTATATTTTGATATGGATGTGGAGCTCATTAAACCCAGAATTTAATTATTAAATGGTGTCTCTCCTTTTGGTAAGAGTTCTCAACTGGTGAACAATTAAGTCTGTCAAGAAACAGGTGGAAATGACACTGTATTACATCCTCCCACTGAAAGGAAGCCACTCTGTGCTTTGCAGAGGTCTAATTACTTCCATCCTACACACTATAATCAGGGTAGGTGAAACCAAAAAAATAATTGAATGAAAACTATTAATGGTGAGCTGCAGATCAATTTGTCTAATTGATGAAGGACTCGGTTTACTGTACATTGAAAACCAGAAGACACAGAGATCCTCCAGGACCTGGGTAGGAAAGCAATTAATTAAGGGCATAATGCAGATAGGGAAGAGAAAGTTTGCATTTACTGTATAAAGAACTGTGAATATAATTATAATAATAATAATTGCTTATGCTTATATAGGGCATTTCTGGACAATCCACTCAAAGCGCTTTACAGGTAATGGGGACTCCCCTCCACCACCACCAATGTGTAACATCCACCTGGATGATGCGACAGCAGCCATAGTGCGCCAGAATGTTCACCACACATCAGCTATCAGTGGGGAGGAGAGCAGAGTAATGAAGCCAATTCATAGAGGGGGACTGTTAGGAGGCCATGATTGATAAAGGCCGATGGGAAATTTGGCCAGGACACCGGGGTTACACCCCTACTCTTTTCGAGTAATGCCCTGGGATTTTTAATGACCACAGAGAGTCAGGACCTCGGTTTTACGTCTCATCGGAAAGGACGGCGCCTGTTTACAGTATAGTGTCCCCGTCACTATACTGGGGCATTAGGACCCACACAGACCACAGGGTGAGCACCCCCTGCTGGCCCCACTAACACCTCTTCCAGCAGCAACCTTAGTTTTTCCCAGGAGGTCTCCCATCCAGGTACTGACCAGGCTCACACCTGCTGAGCTTCAGTGGGTTTCCAGTTGTGAGTTGCAGAGTGATATGGCTGTTGCCTCTGAATATACAGAATATACTGTATACTGTAGGTGGAAATGTAGCATTTGTTCAGAATGGGCAATGAGGCCTATAAAACATTTCACAGAGGATCCTTGTGGTCTGGTTGTGTCTTGCACGTCTGCACTTTATGTGTGTGTGTGAAATGACATGGAAAGTAATATTAATCGATTCCACTGGTTCTGAAGACCTGCTAGCTCACCTGTAACCAGCTAATGTTTCTACTTAAAATAATGACACATCCCCCAGCAGGAGACCCTAGAACACAGGTTCAGTATATGAAACGCATTCTGCAAGCCTGAGGTGCCAACATCATTGAGGAGCATTAAGGTGGAAAAATGTTTTCCCTTGGTTCATTTTCCCTCTGGCAATTCTGATTTCCCTTCACCCTTTAGCCTTTGCATTGCATTTTGACTCTACTTACAGCTCATTTCCTACCAGAAGGCAGTTGACCTAAATCGATGTTGACAATAAAAGGACTGTTGAAGCTGTTGCATAATTGATAGGCATCTGATCAGAATTTTTTCCCGGGCACTGAGTGTGATGCAAGCTTCATTTCATATAGACACAAAGGCTGCTGTACTGTCTTCTTTGTTGGTGCTGTTTGTTGTATTGTTGTGTTGGATTCTGCCATAAAACGGATTTCCCCCAGGGGGGAAATAAAGCTTGAATTGCATTGATTTTAATTGAAATGACGTTGGATGTTGCTGGTATTCAGGATATCACCTTCCAAAATCTATTTGCAGTGGTGTCTCATGTATTTTTATTGAGGGCTGGGAATGACTTTCTAATGAGTCTAACCAGGGATGGGTTTTGGGGTAATACCAGAATTTAGTTAAATTGGACTTCTTTAGTTAAATTAGATCCTAATGTTGTCCATAAGGTTGTCCATTTTGTTGTCCTATGTGTATATATATATATTTTGCACTTGGGACTTTCCCTAAGCATCTTTCTCCTACCCCTATATGAACAGGTTTTTAAAACTCTGGGCTCTGCACCTTGGTAAGGAGAATCAGAGCATTGACACAATTTTGTAGAGTATGGTATTGAATTGCATTGTAGACACCACATACTAATTCACAAATCACTTTCATTACACCATGGAGTTTTGAGTTTTATAAACACTTTTATTTACATCAGATGAAAACCATGAACATGGTAGATATACCCAGCTCATTGTTTGTCTGCAGCTTTGGTGACATCACCGTAAAGAAATGGTCAGTAAGAGGGAAATTCTTAGTGGCGGGAATCTATAGATTTGGAAACCAGAAAATTCATTTTTGGAGAACCTTATAATTTCTGCAATTTACCTATGTATTTTGTGAAGAAGTCGGGTAGCAACTATAGTTCAAGGATATCTGTCTGTGTTGATTTGTTACTAATTTGCAAAAGTGATGAGGGCAGCTGTCCATGATTTCGATCCGGGATGCTCATGGGCTCTGAACACACTCAGCTCCTACTGTAAACACCAGATACAGTAACTAGTGTATGTCGTGTTGACACATTGAATCCGCTGCTGGGGCAGTTTTACACTGTCTAAATTTCAGGGGGGATAACATCAAACCTGTAACTCATTCAGTGCACTGAGCTCTGGTACACAAGTAAGGTATTCCAGAAAAAATATTACATTTCTAAACATCACTTTTTTTTAAATGATGGCAATGCATACTGTAGGTAAAAGGTTATATTATGGATTCCTGGCTACAGGATTCGACACACTGATGTTCTTGCAGGATGTTGAAATAGCTGCTGATGAAATTAAATTAGCTTTGTACTGAGTTACAGTCAATATTAATCTTAATTGCTACAGGATGTGATTAGTCCGGAATTGGACTTACAGATGGGCTAGTGGGATGTAGTGAACGTGTTTGGAAATGCTTGTTGGAGCAGTGTGATCGTTGCATAGCCAGATTCAGACCCTTTTGGTGGCGAGCAGGTGTGCCTGAGTCCTCAATAGTTTGGGTTTGAAGCTCCTTGAAGTTGGCCCCTGTACAAAGACACACAGCATCCTGAGAAGTGAGCCCAGGGCCCCGGCTCCCAATTCTAACCACTGCATCCCCATTCTGCTCTACCTGATATACTGTATACAGTTATATATATATACTGTATATTTCTTGCCGTGTTTCTTTTTTGTGTTATGTTGTACTAAGATTGTACTGTACGTTACTGCAAGCCCAGCTGGAGTGGCTAGTCAGAAAACCGTGAATAAATTGTAGCTGCGCTTGGTGATTTTAGATTTAGTGTAGCCTCTTGACTTGACTTGTGGCGTACTACAGTATAGCCAAAATCTTTTTCCTGCTGTCTCCAGAAGGTTTTTTTTATGTCAGGAGAAATTAGTTCATGATTTATTGCAAATATTTATTTAACCTGCTACTGTTGGGATATATGTGTGTATTAGTTTCTGGTTTTAGTGCTATTGGCTGCACTGCTTGTTTTGCCCAGCTGTTTCTTTTCTAAAAGAGCTGTGGCTCACACATGTACATTTCTCTGTCTGGATGAACCCCTTTCCATCTGCCCTGGCCCCTGGCTCACATGACCAGTTATCCACAGAAAGATTCCAGGTGGAATCGTTAAATGTAAGAGGTGTAATCCTATTAAATGTAAGAGATCTTGACATTTACTTAGCTGCAGATGTTCTGCTCCTAAGTGACAAAGCACCTGCTAGCAAAGCCGCAGTGGGTACAGTAGGTGAGATTTTGCTCTGTGAATAATAAAGTAGGAAACCAGAGCAATAAAACTGCAAGTAAAACACATTCCCTTTTTTCTTTCTTTATGCCCCCCGCAGTATTGACATATTTCCTCTGTCATTGAGTTTTTCATTACATTGTGTTATATTACTACAAGGCTGAAAACAGAGAGACACCAGGCATGGTAAAGCCATCACAACAACAAAATGACATTTTCATTTTGTTGCAAACTGCTCCACTGACTAAGAGAAATAACAACCAACAAGTGCTGTTTTCTTCAGGATTCTTTAAAGCACCTGCAATAAAATGAGAATTGACCATCCAACACAAGATTTATAGCAGGGAGAGCAAGCTTTATTTGTGCTTCATCTGGGAAAGGACATTTTGAGAATCCATAAATTTCTAAAGAAGCCGTTTTTATGTTTGTGTGTGGCAGTACTGGAAAAATAAAATATACAGGAAGAGGTGAATTCCACGCTGAAAAGAAAAGGAGGGTGACAAATGTAACATCAACTGTAGAGCCAATGATACTGATCATTTGATGCTTTTTAATTTGAGCTTGGAATTAATATCTTCATGTTTCTATTCTACAGTAACTTGAATGCAATGCTGACAAAGCTATCCTGTTACGATCCCTGCCCCCCGGCAACGAAAGAGGCAGATGACTTAGTTCATTAGTCTACCTATCATTGTACGCTTTCACCACCACACCTCCGTCTCATCTTGTGTTTAAGCACTAGTCTTTCCCTACCTCCTTGCCCAGTTTTGGTTTTCCTTTCGAGCTACTTAGTTGCGCTCTTCGTACTGTTCTGGTTCCGACTTTGGTTTCTCCCCTTTTACTACATTTTTTGGATTACGGCTCGGATTCGGTTGCTCTCTCCCAATTTGGATCTCTGGCTTCCCCTGGACTCTCGGCTCTCTCCTTCGTCTATGGTATTTGGATCACGACTTGTCTCTATCGGCTCCTGCAAGTGGGTTCATTACTTGGTTTTGGTTTCACTGGCCGAATCCATAACATATCCCCTCTACAAAATTAAATCTGTGTCTATATTTCTACTTTCCCATATTATGAAATATTATATCTTAATTAATGATATTGCCTATATTATTATGTCTTAAATAACACTTGTTAGGGGGAGTGAGTGTCCAGCAAGAATAAAACAGGTTCCCACTGGTGCACCTGTTTTCAATGCAGATTGCCAATGCCTTTGTCCAGAACTGTGCATTTCCACAAAACAGTATCTTTTGCTTTATGTGACATTTTCTGAAAGAAGGAGAATGGCACATGCTATTGAACACAGAGCATACAAAGAGTCAAGCAAAAAACAAATGCTAGGAATTGTGTTTCAATGGAATTGAGATTATACTAAAGGTCACTAGCATTTGAAAAGTGCAATGAGGAAAATCATCGGAACATGTTAGAATGCTCATGAAGGTTAGCCTTTACTACTTATGAACAAAATTGTCTTATTGTACGTTAAGAATTAGCACTTCTGACTGTTAGTTCTTTTTACCTAACCCTAACCCTGAAAAAAACCCTTTGTACAAATGATATGTAAAATCAGACATTACTGGAAGAAGACTATATGTGGATTGTGATACAGATAAATACTCATTGTATTTACTGTGTAGCATATTGTTTTGAGAAAAAAATGAAGTTATTTTTTACATGTTAAACACATTTTCATGAACTCTGCAAAAT
Source organism: Lepisosteus platostomus (assembly GCF_059453375.1). Taxonomy (NCBI): domain Eukaryota; kingdom Metazoa; phylum Chordata; class Actinopteri; order Semionotiformes; family Lepisosteidae; genus Lepisosteus; species Lepisosteus platostomus. Next base: position 52,223,005 of record NC_142613.1, read on the forward strand.
TAATTTTAAATATAATCTGTTTTATCAGCAAAGACCAAGATAGAAGAATACAGTGAGAGAATAATATTAATCTGTGTAACATCTTTCATGCTGAAGAAACTCAAAAGTGCTTTACATAAAATAAATTAAAAGAAAAATGAGCAACATTTATATGAAAAATTCAATCTCTAAATCCATATAACACAAAATGCAAGTTATTTAAATATGATTGCAACATTGCAGTTAAGGGCGAGTCAAATCAAATAGTAGCAAATTTTAAAGTATGTTCTGGTTGATGAGGAGAGCACTGCAATAAAGTTATCAGGTGCTTTACCATGTAATTAAAATAAAGTGTATATGATTTAAAAATAAATTCTGTAATGGAACAGCAGCCAATCCAGAAATGCCAAAAGAGCAATTGAACCCTCCTTTGTTTTTCTTAACATTTTAGTGATGGCATTCTGTACAAGATAGGAGAGATGAAAATGATCAGTTGAAAGACAAAAAATGTATTGGATTATTTTACCTAGATGCAAGAAGGATGCACTATTTTCTCAGAAAAAGAGAAGAATGGTTTATCTTTAGCAATGTTACGCAGGTGATAGAAGCACCGTGAAGTGAAGTGTTTAATGTGTGATTCAAATCATAGTGTGGAATTATACTGTAGCTTACTCCCAAATTCCTCATCTCATTTGTTATGCTTGAGGTTGAAAATGTAAGTCCATTTTTGGCAATTTTGTCTGTGACTCAGAATCTGTTAGATTTCCTTCTGACCATTCCCAATATAATTGATTACTTAATAATATTATAATTAGTGTTCCTGGGACTATCAGAAATATAAACCTGTACAGTATATCAACTGTGAAAATCCATATCATATTTATAAATAACTTCAATTGTTATAAGCATGTATCAGGACCCAGGATGAGTCCTTGTGTACCAGATGCACAGACACACTATGACACAGATTCCCCAAAGCTAACAAAATATTGACTATTCTTTAAATGTGATTTAAATCTGCCCAGAACAGCTTATAAAGACCCATCCATTCTCTGAGATGACTAATTAAATTCCATGGCTTCAATATCTGGGCTTAATCTACAGGAGCCAAAACAGATACCTGGCTTGTGTCTGCACTCATACTCTCTGTGGATCACTTTAACAAACACAGGATCAGCGCTGTGGATGGACTGGAACCTGGATTCTGTTTATATTGTTAAACACTACCTTGTCAAGAACCATGACAATACAAGAAAGGTTTGAAAGGGATCAGATGTTGCTCAGAACCAAATTATGTGAGTTTGACTTCTTGAGAAAAGGTTCAAAAATGATATTTTAAAAAACAGCTGGAAACATCCCTGTTGACAAAGAACTATTATCTAGAACAAGAACATCATTGCATACAGTAGACTACTGAACACATTCTTCAGACATCTTGCCAATATCTGATCTGGAAGACAAACAGTGCATTTCTTCTGCATTGCTGTGGGATTTAGATCTAGCATGTTAATAATCAAAGAGGACAAATCCATCAGACCTCACCTGTTCAATTAATGATGCAATTAAGTCTTGAGATCTTATATTTTGTTTAAAATTACTGAAGAATTAGTCACAATTAGAAAATGTAACGACTTTTAGTTTTATGAGTGTGTAGTGGTTGAATCTGTCACACATCTTGCAAACCTTAAAACTTCATTGTTCTCTGGGAAGAGCTACTCGAGAATGTCATAATGAAGCTTTAATTTTGTATCTCACCATTTACATCCTGCCTTTCAATAATTTATTTTCATATGACAGATGGCACTGTTACACTGAGGCGCAGTACATTTCGAACAGAATATCTTTTTTTTCTGGATCCAGATAAAGATTCCTTTCTAAATAGCAGTTATGTGTGTAAACAAACTCATCATCTGAGAGAGAGAACAAACAGAAAGACGTTGCTAAATCAGGAAACCTGTGAGCACAAGAAGGATTGAAACGCTGCCTATTGACACTCCTTATCTTAGTGAAGGCAATGGGCATTCATAAAAGGCAAAATGCAATGAGAAAACATAAATGCATAAACAACCCTATTTTCAATTTAGATAAATTACTGCCGATAAACTGTAAGCAGTGACTTAGAAAGTCATTAACATGAGTGGAAACATAAGAAAAAAGGTATTTACGACTGAAATCGGGAAGCAGTTCTTTCAAAGGGTTTTGGGATTGTGTAACAAACTGCATAATGATGTTGTTGAACCTGAAATGGCTAGATGGATCAATGTATTACTGTCAACCAAATGAGTAATATGTGAATGAACACCTTCACAGCTAAACTCGTAATTTTTGTAAATGAATGGCCTCCTCACTTTTTTGTCTTTTCCCATGTTAAATGCTGGAAGATTTATACAGTACTATACACTCCAGTGAGCTCTGGGACTGACTGACTGAAGGTAAGAATGGTTAAAAATAAGAGAAGGTCATTCAGCCCATTTAGCCCATTTTATAATAGTTACAGAAATAGATCCAAGGATCTTATCCAGCTGTATCTTGAAAGAGGCCTCAACAATATGGCTAGGCAGCTAGTTCCACACTCCCACAACTCTTTAAGTAAAGGAGAGTTCCCTCTTCTTAGTTTTAATTGTGTCACCCTGCAGCTACCACCTGTATACTCTGATAACTCCATGCAGATAGCACCCCAGGTCCAGATTTGTACCCAGGGACAGCAGCCTACAAGGCAGCAACGCTAACCATTGCACTACCCTCATACCATAGCAATGTAAAACGTTCCTTGTTGGAACTGCTTTTAGAATCAACATACTGTAAATGTCAAATTTCAGGTGGGCTGGTGTGATTTGAAATTTTGTTATACATGTTCTGGTATACTGTAAATCCCACTTTAGAACCACTGATAGAAGTACCATCTGTATTATATATTTAGTTGTACCTCGACACATACTGTAGCACCTCATGATTATCTGTCTCTGAACAGAGCCCAAACTGATTCACTTGAAAAATATGCAGTACATTTTTCTGAGATACCCTGACAGCAGCCTTTTGCCTTGTCGTGCAGATTTCGAACTGAGAGCATTACCATGAAGCAAAGCCTTTCATATCTCTGCTTATAATGACAAGTCAGGTTTGAGAAAAAGCCTAGAGATTATATTACCACAAAATGAAATTTTCAAGGAAGGCTAGTTAATAATTAAAGTTAATTATCCTCCAAATGTGCTTCACAGGTGGGAAACACATACAAATGCAGCTCTATGTGCTTAGTGTCAGTAGATATACCTACTAAGATTTCATGAAGTTATCAGTTTTATTTTTTTAATAATATAATGCAGATTAACTGCCAGGTGCTTCAGTGAATCCTTAAATTACTACATTTGTGTGTGACTGTTAGACAAATCGGTATTAAATGTTTATTTGGCCATTAGTTATTTTCTGCGCTAATCATACTGTATGCATACCGCATTAGCGACAGATAATAACACATAATAACATAGAAATATAATAAATACATTTCATTAAGTACAATAATTACATTTTTTAGACAAAATGTTGTTACCTGTAGTTACTTTCCTATCGCAACTCCAATGTGATGTCATGATACTGTGTAATACTAAACACATTTTTAATTACATACAGTAAATAGAATTATCAGTAATTTTGTATAAATAGTAATTAGAAAATTATTTTTTTGTTATTACATATGGTTGCTTTAAAAAACACATGATATTTAAAAGCAAATAAACACATGAAAAAGAGGCCAGATTAAAATAAAAGTTTTGAGTAGTGAGTTAAATTACTTTGTCATCAACTGTAGGTTGTATTATAGCTGATACACGTCTGCACTATATTTAGATCAATATATTTACACTTTTAATATTGCAATATTAACTGTTAAGTGTTAATGTGTCTTTTTCCTGACACAATGTTTATGTCTGTTCTTGCTGTGTTCTAGTATAAAATCATGGAGAAATACACTCTGCTTTTAGAGCTGATCTCGGAATAAAACATAGTACTGTATCTCTTACTCTTACTTGCTTACCTTTGGGATGTCAATACTGCACTGAACTGTGTTACTGCTGCTTTCACAATGCAGAGATTTCTTACCGTGGCACCCCCTCCTGGCCAAACACACTAAGCTGCTATTTATCAGCACATTCAGTCCACAGCGCACGGGGTACATATTGTAAGACAGAGAGAAAAAACAAAACACTGAGGAGGCTGTGTGCAATCAGCTTTGTTTACTGATATCTATCCCATGACATAAGCATTTCTCAAAAAGCTTCCTCTGCAGTCTGACAAAGGGAATTAGAAACTTGTATTGTCAAAATATCATAATTACATTACCATGATGAAAATGTTTGCTATTCATTTGTAACAGCAACAGCTGTGCTACAGAGGCTTGTAGAGTATTTATTTGGGCGTCAGCAGAGTTCATGGACCAGGTACTGTATGTTAGATGTTGTCATATTTTAAGAGTAATGAAAACTGAAAGGAGGTGAAAGTTCCAACATGAGGCTAGTCACAACAAAATTAGCAAATTGATTATATTATTTCTTCTGGTGTACCTGTAAGATTGATTGATCTATTTGAGCCTTTACAAATGCGCTACAAAGCAATAAAGCAGAAGGACAGTGGTCAAATTATAACTGCAACACAAGCACATTATTAACCTGGTGAGAGATAATGTTCATTATTATTTTCTCATACTGAGAAACCACTACTCTGTAGTAAAACGATAACCTTAATCTATATAACCTTTAATGAATATGTTTTAACACTCACTCTAGTAGCTTGGTGAGGCAACTTGAATACATACAGTACAGTGCAATAAAAACCCCACTGAGCAGAATATAGAAGATAGCCATCGAAGTTATCAGTGCACAAATGGCACTGAGCTACAGCTGGCAGACATTTATACTAAACAAGAAGTACAGAAGGTCAATAGAATTAGTAACTGGCATGACCACCCCTTGCACAGTGAATATGAGCTTCTTCCATCAGGGTATTGATTTAGACTACCAAGATTTAAACACAATAGAACTACTGCACAGTACATTCTTATTTATTCCCACAACTATTAACCAGCCCAATCTGGACAAGGAACTGATTGTTATCTCCAACTTAACTATTTTATTTACTGTATATATTTCTGTATTGTGAGGACTATTTAAAGCTTCTGACTTAATTTTTTTTTAATCTTATGTATTTATGATTTTATTTGCTAATGGGTTCATGTTGTGTTAAATGTATGGAGTATGCTTTTACCACCGTGAAAAGCAAATTTCCCCTCTGGGACAATAAAGGTAGTAAGTAGTGCTAAGTTAGACAAAGGCAACCCACCACACAGTACAACCACAAGAATTATGTGCTAATAGGAAATACAGTTGCGGTATTTCCACAGAAGAGACCATTTACATTGTGGAACACATGCAGGGAGACCATAATAAGAATAAGAACCTACTATGACAAACCAACCTACCCTGGAGAAAATCATAGTTACTCTGTCCCAGTAGCACACAGTACAATATGGGGCTGCTCTCACCCTGGACAAGACAGCAGTTCACATAAGAAACAGACCATTTAGAATCATTGGAGAAGTGCTGTAAACATTTTGCTGGGAGGATGTACTGTAGGAAAGTGGAGCACCTGGAGAAAGCTCATGTGAAAAAGTTGAGAGCATGCAAACACCACACAGAAGGAGTCCTAGTCCAGTGCTGAACCCATAGCCCAAGGGCAAAGACCACCAACGATGATAATAACTGTTATCATTCTTCTTGTCATTTCTATCTATTCTACTGTGCTGTTTCCTGGTGGTTTTGAACACAGAATACTGCATGCTTTCTCAATAAAGGCTTGACAAAGATATTGATTAAAGAATGAAGTCTATGATTGCAGAAATCTTTTCAGCAGTGGAGAAATGGCATTTATGTACATTGTATTCATTGGAAACCAAACAGCAGAGAGGGCGTCACTGAGCTATTGACTGATTTTACATTTTGTCTTTTCTGAGCACAGGAAAGGTTACGAACAAGAGGGGGTCATTTGGTCCATCTAGCTTTTTTGATTGCTGGTAGGTAGAAATTCAGCATTTAATTACCTCTACAAGACAGACATTGACTGTGTTGCAGAGTAAAATGAAAGATGTAACATTTGCTGCCTGTTTAACATGAATGTAATGGCAGTCAGAACTTGTCTTCCTGCTTTGACTAGAAAAACTGTTTTACAGGGAGCAGGACTATGTGACTTTAAGGACAAGACAAAAAGAAACTACCTGCTTCTACTGCCTCATGTATAATCAGAGTGATAAATGTTTTGTACTTGTGTGGATCGTACATTAATGCAGTGCATGTCAAGTGGCATAATTAATACCTACAGTGTTGTATTTACAGTATAATTCAAAAATTATATTTTATTAGAATGAAATGCAGGACTAACAGTGGCTTAAGATACAGAATTGGATTACATTATTACAGTCCCATCATTAGGTGAAGGTCTGTAGTCTTTTTCTTTTTCATTTTGTCAGTCTGCTTCCACTCGCTTCTCATTTTTTACTTTCAGGTTAAGGTGAAGTTCTGACAGAACTCAAATAACTAATTTCAATAATAATCTCTTCAGCGTAATGCCAATTTCCTGTTCCCATTGAAAAAAGCAAATATGAAATATGACAAGATAATTCATTTTTGAAATTTCATTCCTGAAGCCAGCAGAACTAAGAGTCAAGGTTAAAGATTTAAAAAAAAAACTGCTTTCTTGGTGGCATAGTGGACTGTTCCTCAGAGCTTCCGGTATGATTTCTATCCTGGGGCAGACTGGTTGTGTGGGGTGTGCAGTCTAGTTGTGTGGAGACTGCAGACTGGTTGTGTGGAGACTGCAGACTGGTTGTGTGGAGTCTGTAGACTGTGTCATGTCCTGTACACCTAGAGGGCGCTCTACTTCTGTCCTGTTCCTAGTTCCCTGTGATTATTCATGTCTTTCTGGTGTGTCTTGTTGTGTAGCCTATTCACTTCCTGTGTCTGCTCTGCTCCTGGCTCAGCATTGAGGGTACGGATGTTGTGAGACCCACCTATTACCAGGTCGCCTTACGTCCATGGCCTGAGGGCACAGGTTTCTATACTGATTTGATTGGTTACTCAACAGTGTCCAGTATGGGTGGACAGTTTCCAGGGGAATTAATATGGGGTAGTTTGTCTCCAGTACCACATGTACCGACTATGGGACTATAGAAATGTAGATAAAATAAGCATAATGGTCTGAATGCTCTCCTCTCACTTGTGGCTGCTCTGATGCGCCTCCATTCTGATGACGAATGGTGAGTGAAAATAGATGTCAAAATTATTTTATTCTCTCACATTTCTTGATCTGCAGGTTATTGTTTTCCAGGGAAGGAGCTGAAAGGACCTAAATCATTTCAGAACTGAATCTGTCCCCAAGCGGTTGTAAGGACAGCTTCATTGCAACTTTATCTTTTTGCCATGTACTGCTGTACTTAGCAATTCATCATCAGTTTTAACGTCTGAGTGTAAAACCTAATGCGTTTTGAGCACTGCTGCAAAAGTATGTTGATTAAATTAATTGACTTCAAAGTCTACTTCCATTTCTTTGAAAAATGATAATGATAACTTTCCATTGTGCATCCATTTAGAACTGCTTATCCTGTTCTTTAACCTCTGTCAGCTCCTATAACAGCTCTGTCACCTATCACTCCCCAAACCATCAAACCAGAGCATCATGCTTGATTAGCATTGTAATTACAGCAAGGAGTTGGCAGGATCTCGACCTGCTGCCACTGAGACATTTCTAATTGTGCCAGTTCTTTAGTTCTACAAAATTTGCAAGCCTTGTGAACATGACACAGGTGCAAAAAAAACATTAAAAAGTGGTGATTTCAGAGAGAGGGGCAAGTATAGAAGAAAGGTGATGAAAGGAAGAAGATGCTGCAGTGAATTTAACATATTGTGAAAAATATTTAATATATTAAGAACATAACAATAGAAACGAGTGGAGTCCATTTTGCCCTTCTAGCCAGTAGGTAGTTAGTAGCTGAAAAAGACAACAAAATAGCTGGGTACCTTGTTCCATGCTCCCACAACCCTTTGGGTAAAGAAGTGTCAGTTTGAAATGGACTTCCTCATATACAGTATATGTGCCTTGGCAATTGTACACTCACGCTCAACAAATTATATGATCACTTGGCAATTTCAATAAACCTCTGACTTAAGCAAAGGTTTAATATCGATTTGAATAAAACATATTTTTAACTTATTCTAAAAAAAATAATCTGCCTCAAATTGGAAAAGATGTTTTCATCTTCATCAGAAGGCTGTTATCAATCCTAACAGAGAGAAAAGTGATATCTGAGAATTTGGAGGAAAAGTCAGAGTTGCATGTGAAAAGCATGTAAAAATGCATGTGAAAAGCAAACAAAAGTGACTAAGCCTAAACAATGAAACAAGAAGAGAAGACTAATTGTCATGGATACAGTAGGTGATCCCTAAATGGAGGAATTACTTTTGTTTTGTAGCCAAACTACATCCAACTACATCTAACTAGAAATTATAAAGGGTGCTAAAACCCTTCTTCCCTCAACACATGTTCATTTATCTTCCAAAGCCACCTTTGCACCCACGAACAGCAACACTAGTATTGTTTAGGTGTCCTTTCAATTATTACAACATTCATTACTACCCAGAAATGCAGCATCAATAACACAGAAAGTATTCACATTTGATTCCAGAGGGTCAGCAGTCCATTTGGGTAATAAGAAAACAACACTTGAACATTGGTATTACCCAATACAGCACAATTACATTAATACCGTTTATACAAAAAGAAACATGTCTGTGGTAGTATCTGTTGTTAACAAGAAGAACAACCAAAAAGAAAAAGAATAACACAGAGTCCAATCTCCCCCAGTCTCTGCAATGGCTGGGCTGGATTGGAAATCCTCCTGCAGGCTGCACTCTGTTCCATTTGTCTCTTCAGTCTCAAGCCTCCAGGCCTGTTTCCTTGCCCCCAGGAAAACACAGTACTAGCACAGAACCACGGTTCAGTCTCCAATGCCTCCTTTGGCCTGCAGTTCCTGGACCAATTATTCCTGTCTCCTCAGATCTAGCAGGGAGTGACTTCCCTTGCTAGCTCCATCTTGAAAAGAGGTCCTTGAGAGAGGATGAGAACGCAGGTCTATGTTCTTTTCAGCCATCCCATCCCACTCAGTGGGGGTGAGCCAATGTCTCATTTAGGGACAGGTGTGTCCAGATGATTGCAAGAGGCAACTTATGTGGGTTGTCTGAGAACTGTCAGTATGGTGCCCTATCTTTCTTTTCCTTCATTTGCTGCCCCCCTCTGCCCAAGGTCTGGTCCAAACTAATTCAGCACCACCAGACACATTTACGTTAGGTTGAGGAATCTGAGCAAATCTGTTTCCTGTGTTCCTCCATCCTTGTTAATTGCCCCCTGCACCACTGTGTGTATTTGACTAGTTTGACTGGAGGGAAGACAAATACAAGGAGAAGGACAAAGCACACCGGTACTGACAAAAGCACTGGCCATTACAAACAAGTTCCATTAATCACAGCACATAAGTCTTTTCCCTTCTTCTCTGTTGGCACCCCGTGACACAAGTCTATTTGATTTATTTCAGGAAAGAAAGAAATTAACATCATGGCTTTGAGAGGTCAGAAGTATGTGGACAGTTGAAGTTAATCTTTGCTCACATGACAAAAATGAAAGGCAACTAAAAACAAAAGTTGTTTAATACCGAAGGCCTACTCTGATACCTTAAGAAACTTCATGTACAGTATGTTAGATTACTCTTTGCTCTGGGTACCTGTGTTGTCTGATGGGTACGACCCAGAGTACCTAGTGTACAGTTGACTTAATGAGGTGCGGCTTCCTCATATTGGACCATCTAGCATTATATAAATGTTTCTCTCTACCTATTGTTATGAGTAGAAATCCATCCATCCCTTTTCTAACTGCTTCATCCAATTCAGGGCTGCAGGGAGCCAGAGCCTATACAAAGAAAGCAACAGGGACAAAGAGGGGTGCACCCTGGATGGGACACCAGACAATCATGGACAAGCTCACAATTACACCAGAGCCAATTTCCAGTAGCCAATTAACCTACAGGTATTAATATACTGCACCAAAATTTTTTTTTTTAATTGTGATTTTCTTTCCAGTACTCACATAACTAACAAAATAACATTTCTTATATTCTTACATTCTCAGGACTGGACCGCCCACTGGCCAAGGAGCCATCCAAACCAACATACAGTACGGAGGCACTGTCATGGATGTCAGAAGGGAAGAACCGTGGAGAGGCAGGAGAGCGGAAAAAGACCCTATGTGTAGCAGCAGGAGGGGGTTAGCCCAGGCTCAGCTGTTCAGGAAATGCCGTATAGAAACCTATCCCCTCAGGCAGCAGACGTGGGGCGACCTGGTGCTAGGTGAGTCTCAGGACATCCGAATGTCAATGCTGAGCGAAGAGGAATGAGTGACCCAGAAATATATAGCCCCAGACAGAGATACACCGGAAGGACAGCAAAGCACAGGAAACTAGGGACAGGACAGAGTAGGAGCGTCCTCTGGCTGCAGGGGGCGTGACAGGCACCAGCTCAAAGGGACACTTTGTAGACACCAGTTGACACCAGTTAGCTTGTGTTTGCAAGGAGAGACTAATCCAGAGCATTTAGTGAAAACCCAAGTGAGCATGGGGAAAATCATGCAATCGCTGCACAGAAAGTATCTCAGTCCATAATTGAGCCCAGAACTCCTGGTTTCATGAGTCCCATCATTTCAATTTTTTCAGGATGAAAAAAAAGTTGTAAAAAACTGCCTGGCCTGCACACCAGGCCACGGAGATCATCAATTAACGAAGGGTGTTATTTGCTTAGTGTATGTACCTAATGAATCACTCAGGGGCACTGCAAGGGAGAGGGCAGCCGGGCTGTATCACTCTCATGCTGTGTGACAGGCAGGGCCCTTAGATTAAGTTGTTTTGGAATACGACCACCCTCGTTAAGCAGCTTCCAGGGAAGTTAATTAAACTAGCGGCGATTGGGAAATAACACATACACATCATTAGTCTACATATGGAGTGGAGATGAATAATTACTCCAGTCCCTGCAGAAGAAAGTACCAGCAGCATAACTGCTGGTTCAGTATCAGCACACTTTACAAAGAATATATTATACATCATGTACGATCCATGGCTAAGTGGGCTCACAAACTAAAGTTTCTAAATTAACTACACCTTATTCCATCCATTCATTCATTTACTGAGTTTCTCTTGACGGGGTACACCCTGGAAACATCATCAATCCATTGCAATACATCTTATTCTTTGTATAAAATAGGAAACATATGACAGAAGTTAAAAAGTGGTTATATTTTTGTGGTAACTCCTAATGTATCACACATAAATGTCATCTTAAGCATGTAGGCAAAATCAAAACACAGGCCAAAGTAAAGAGCCAAAATGAAATTCTTTAATGAGTCTCTTGGGCACCCTCTTTCCCTGCTTACTGGTCTGAATCACACATCCTAGCACTCTCATTTAGCCATAGTAGCTAACAGTGACTCAACTACCATGCTTGTGGCAGGATGAAAATCGACTTAATTTTCTGAAAAATACCACATTATACTGTATTATATTTAACAAGACAGCTAAATGGCACTTATCTAAATGTTTAATGTCCTCTGAAGTATTCCATTTCCCTCAAATGAGTGAATATTAATTATGCATTTGAATGTAAAAATCAGCTTCTGTGATTGGGCATTGACATTCCAAAATCCAGGTCTGAGACTGTGGGTGTATGATCCACTGTCTCATTATATTACAGATTTTCTGGACAAAAATTCCAAGACTTGCTTCAACTCGATAGCTACTCTATACCAAGTGGTAGCAATGAGCTATCAGAGGAGTAGAGTAGATCTGAGGAGTAGATCCAAGGTCTGTGAAGTCATAGCTGGGAGAGCTTCCCTTGAGCAAAGTGCTATGCTGAGAGTTTGCTGGTAAAATGCAGAATGTTAGTGAACTATATTAATAATAAACATTGCTGTTTGATTTAAATCGCTGCTAAGCACTGGTTGTAATATTTAAATCGGAGGAATCCTACTTTTTGTCTCTATTCTGCTGTTCCTTTCCTTTGTTGATTTTAAAACATGACTGCAATAATTTGATTTCCTGCTGTGATTTCAGTAATTAAGTATAGAGAACATGAGAAAGGCTACAAATCAAGTAGGTTATTCAGGCTTTCTTTTGAGCATGGTTGTAAGTACAGTAGTTATGTAAAAGCAAAGCCTTATCCATCTGTTTCAGTCATGCTATTGTCTTCAGTAACACACTGTGAACAGGTTGCTCCAATACACCAGGTTTCTCATAGGGAAGATATTATTATTTCTGTCCTAAATGCATCTCATGGTGATTCATTTCATTGTTAAAAAATCAAATCCATTCGTATTAGATACTAAAAATGTTGTTACTTTTTTCCTGTTTATCACAGCTCTCCTGTGAATTTCTTTTTTCTTGTGAGATTCTAAATATGTAACAAAGTGAGTTTTAAAGGTCCCACTTCCAGCAAATGAATCATATACACACATACAGTATATAAAAAAATATGCAGATTAAACAAAGCATGTTCCTTAATTATCTTTTCATTAGGAACCCCACATAAAAGAATTACAAGCCATTAAAAGTTTCAAAAAGAAATAATGCCACTTTTCCCCTTGAGAGATTGCACTGTAATGAAGTTATCAAATGTTGTTCTGATTCGTATATTTTTATTCCACGAGAGAACTTTTCCCAACAGGATCCCTTGGAAAATGTCCAACATACTTATGATCTTTGTTGTGAATACATAGTGGAGACTGACCTTTACAACAGCTATATTTATGATAGCAATATAACTCCTGAGCTGAACTGGATCATGTGTGAAAACAGTGTTGTTTCAGAAATGCACTTGTAGCAGTCTTCTGCCAAGATTCTTCAAACCATCTTCTCTGTCTGACGAAGGTAGCAAACAAAACGTCCTCAATAATATTCTAATAACTGAGATACTGTGTAATAAGAAGAAGTAGAAGAAGGAAAAAATGCTCTCTAGCTGCACAGTGATTGTATGATGGAAAGCCAGTACACTATGCAAGTATATTAAATCAGCCATATCCGCATGATGTCATCAGCAGTATTATTGGTTTATACATAGGAAATAAGTCAAAAGAATAAAGCACTGTGATGGGTCATTAAGGGCAAACAGTGAAAAAGCATAACTCCCATGCTGTAGACACAAAACTTCAGTGACAGAGAAAGTGGTGAAAACATGGGATATGTGCAATGGGATATGTTTGTGATCAGGCACTAAATTCTGCCTTTCCAGGTAGTTCAATTACTTACAAATGTATTTGCTGGATAAGAGTAAAAAGCTGTGTTTTTATAGTATTTTCCATTCCATAGTATCCCAAAGAGCTTTAAAAATACCAGGGGATGCCTTTCAGTCTCTATTGAAGTACAATCCCCACCTAAGAGATATGCAGTAGCGATTGTGTGCTGGCAGCCCTGCAATGCAGAGATCAGGTGGGGACATTGAAGTGATCATCTCTAACTCAAATGAACAGCAGAGTGAAGTAGTCAGGACTTCAGCTTAGCTGAATATGATCTAACTGCTTTGAAAGTCCCCAATCATTGGCTTGTCTTCATTGCCGGTTGCCTGGATGAGGAGCTTGAGAGAGTGGTGAAGATTACAAATTGCAGTATGTCTCCTGATTCATGAGTTTGATGAGCAAGGAACTGCTGGGGGGCAAGTACACCAGCTTGACATCTTTACATGTTTCGTCAAGGTCAATGCAGTGATGATCAGTGATGATGCCCTTTCTGCAGTAAGTCTTCCACTCAGAAATGGTGTTGATATTCTGCCACTGGGAAAAAAATCATTACCATGTAGCCTTTGATCACCAGAGATTTTTCTTAGTACTTTTCATTGCCAGCTGTGTTATCACTGAAGGGTATAGTCAAATAGTCCTTGGCTCTCTTGAACCTGGGTTTTATCCTCTCACAAAATGCAAAGTACTGTATATCCTTTATGGAATAATCCTTTATTCATCATCATCATCATTATCTTCCTGCTGCCTTCTTCTGCTGAAAATACAGTAGACTGGAAATGCTTAACTCCTTTGAGTTAGCTTCTTAATAATTGTGGCTGAGCTGGGGACAATAAAGATGCTTTGGCTCTGTAATGTCAATCCAATGATTTTGATATTAGTGATATTTTAGTGAGTCATTGGTTGTGTCCATTGTGCACCTTTTTATTATTAATGGTTAGAAGTCACCCTTAAAGTCACCCTTGTAAAGATAATTACATGTTATTATGTATAAGCACAAATAAAGAATGTGCAGGTACAAAAGGTAAAAACTACAACAATAAATGTAATTAACAGAATGAAACTGGAATAGTAAAGCAAGTGTCACAGAGACATAATGATATGATAAGAATTATAAACATAATGTAGAAGTAAGGCTATGCTTAGAATTAAGTGTTCAAAAAGATTTTAACAATAATTTTTCTCTTGCCTTGAACACAAAATACTCTTTTCAATCAGGTTCTTAGGAATGTTGCTGAGATGGGACTCTGATGCGTATGATGTGCTGGCTCATTGACCAAAACCTGGGCCTACCCTAGTCCCTCCACTGTCTTCACTGATTAATTGCCCATACAAGCTCCTCTGAGCCTGCAACTCCAAGAGGGACACATCTGGCCCCTCAAATGACTCTGGAGACCAACTGATAAGGCCAAAATGGCCCACCAATGACGAACTTGCCAGGTAGGGATGCTGCTGATGACATCATGACCAATCACCACTTAAACTTAAAATCTCTGCACAGCAGTTTTCTGGGCTCCCTCAATCCCTGACTGTGACTACCGCCGTCCAACCCACTATTGCAATGAACATACTGTAATAATAATTTAATACTTAATAATTGCTAACACTTATATAGTGCTTTTCTGGACACTCCACTCAAAGCGCTTTACAGTTAATGGGGTCTTACCTCCACCACCACCAATGTGCAGCATCCACCTGGATGATGTGACGGCAGCCATAGTACGCCAGAACACTCACCACACATCAGTTATCAGTGGGGAGGAGAGCAGAGTAATGAAGTCAATTCATAGATGGGGATTATTAGGAGGCCATGATTGATAAGGGCCTATGGGAAATTTGGCCAGGACGACGGGGTTACACCCCTACTCTTTTCGAGAAACACCCTGGGATTTTTAATGACCACAGAGAGTCAGGACCTCTGTTTTACGTCTCATCCGAAAGATGGCGCCTGTTTACAGTATAGTGTCCCCATCACTATAATGGGGCATTAGGACCCACACGGACCACAGGGTGAGCGCCCCCTGCTGGCCCCACTAACACCTTTTCCAGCAGCAACCTTAGTTTTTTCCCAGGAGGTCTCCCATCCAGGTACTGACCAGGCTCACACCTGCTTAGCTTCAGTGGGTTGCCAGTTGTGAGTTGCAGGGTAATATGGCTGCTGACTTTCAACTGTAGTTGAAAGAAGCGGACTGATTGAGAGACTGCACAGTACATAAGCCAGAATTCTGTCCAAGACTTCCTCTGCAAGAAGAGTTTTAGGATTATCTCCTAATTGTAATTTTATCTGATTGCAGAAATCAATCAGTTGGATCAACAAATATTAAGTGTAGCAGCTACACAATACAGGTGAGAGGACTTTCTAAGTTTGTCCCCATCCAATTCTCAAATCACGACCACATGTATGTTCCATTGTTGAACAGGAATACTTCCAGATGTTTCCTGTCCCAACACCAATAGGAGATTGCTTGGAACACAATCAGGTGCCAAAGACTAGACATGCTTCTTCATTCTGCCTATGTGGATTCATTGCTGTGAACAAAGAAGTAAATGTACAATTGGCAATTTTAAACAGGGTAGATATATAAAAATACATAAAATAACTGATTTTAATTATATTAAGTATAGAAAATCTTTTAATGCTTTTCCACTTACTAGAGTTGTGTAAAGTCAGGGAGAAGTAGTTGAAATTAACTGCACCATAAACTGAGATGCAGCCCAGTGCACCTAACAGATCATTTAGACAGACCTGGAAAACACCTGAAAAATGTACACATTTTTGTTTTGAGTGAATATGATCCTATTTCTCTAAAAATTATATTAAAAGACATCCTACAAAAAGAATAACATGAAGATGAATGATTCTTTCAAATGTACAGCATATTTAATAAATATGTATTATATATATAGTATGTATATAATAAATATGTAAAATTAATTTCTTTATGTTGTTACAAATACAGAGGTTAAGAAAATATAAACTGATAGCAAGATAATCAGTATTTAAAATAAATACTTATAATCCCCAAATTGTAAAAGATATGCCAAGAATATACAGTACCCAAGCTGTTCGTTTATTTAAAGACACCCAAGTACTTTTTTCTCTGGTGAAGTAGTAATGAATCGGGCAAACTGGGATAAACAAATATTTATCAACAACAAAACACTAAGCCCAAAACATTGTACTGTACACCACCCTATTTTAAAAACAAGGCATCTCAGAGGACTACATTTTGACATTCTGTTAAGAATCTCAAAACACTTAACAGGCCAACAAGAGAGATATACTTCCATCCTTAGTAAAACAGAATGCAACTCCAAACTTAATTTCTCTTCCTTTGTCTGGATGCTACAAAGTGAATGGGCCTTTTCTGAACCACTCACTAACAGGAGAGAACATTTTTAACCTGGGGATTCTTTATAATGGAAAATCAGAAATTCCTAAAACAACAGAACTGCAAGCCCCCTATAAATAAGTTTAAAATATTTTGCTAGATTCTGGTCTTTAAGACTGATTTGAACAATATTGTCACCTGCTTCTTCCTTTCTCCCTCCCTGCTTCTTTCCTTGTGTTGCTTCTACCTGTTTTGCCCTGAGCTTCTCTATGATGAAGACTCTTAATGCTTTTCTAAGGAGTTGATTAAGGTAAATCAGAAGATTCCTTTACATCTACTGTCTCTTAGGCCACCTACAGCTCCATAAATACCCCAGCTTTCTATCTAGAGTAGATCCTGAGAAGTGCAAACACTAGCTAGATTTTGACTCTCTCCCATCTACTGTATCTGTAACAATGTGTTCACAAATGTGTGACTTTCTTACTACGTTAGAGGGTAATTGTAGTCCCAATTTCTCAGACGGGTTTTTAAAACTGGGTAACAAAATAATTGATAGCATCACAAAATTTCACAAATTCCAAATTAAGCACAAAATCGTCAACTTTGTGGAAGTACTACATACAGTGGTTGCCATGCTGTCGCAAACCCCTGATATCACCACTGGCAAGAGCGTTAGTTTGCGAGAATTACAATGTGAAGAGTCCCTTCCTGCTCACAGTCACTGTAATAACTAATGTAATGCGATGTACTGTACAAGCTAATAAGTACAGGTTGTGCAGAGGTCATTTGACCGCAAAAATGTTCCAATGTGATATGCATTTATGTTTGTCAGCAAAACTGTCTCACAATTGAAAGGAATATTTCTTTTGAATTAAAAGAGAAGCATTCACAAGCCTGCTTGTTTACAATGTAATAGGGTTGCTTCACATAACCAGATGTTTGGTCGTCCTGAATCACAGAATATTGAGCTGCTCATATCTGGACATTTTGTCTCTTTCTGGAGGTTTTGGATGTAAATTGACGGTTTAACACATTACTGTGTACATATTACTTTCATGGGGGCTTGGAATGTGCTCATTAATGCCGATTCTTTCAAACCTCCCAAAATATAAAATTAGTGTTGCAGTTCCCCTTTAAGTAATTTTATACTGTATTGTTGGTTATAGACTTTTTTAGGATTAAATTAATTTCAATGAATGAACTAAGTGACAGGCTGTCAGCAACTGCTAGTCTGAAAGGCCACAGATGCTAGTAGTTATTGCCTTGACAGACAGCAACTTTGGAACTCTATAAAGTGGAGATGGTCAGACAGACAGGAGCGGATGGCTTAATGATGAGAAAAAACCAAGAAGGGTGTATAAGCCACAGGAGCCTTTACTAAAGCACCTAGGAAACGGGTGACTGCTATTTTTGAGGAAGAATGTATGTTTTTTTCCCTTAGTTTTCTGTTTAGAAAACAGAAGAATTCTGCAGCTCCAGTGACTTTCTATGCTGTTGCCTTGCACTGCTGTCTTATTAATGACAAAAATTGATTTGGCTCAAATGTAGATTGTATTCAAATTAAAAGCAGTGTTTGAGAAGAAAACTGTATTGTTGCTACCTATTTTTATTATCAACAGTGAGAAGGAATGCCAGATGAATGAAAAGTGTATGTATGTATGCCTCAATTCTTAAATATCAGGACCTATCACAGTAGTTTCAAAGCTACTTCCTCCATGAATGAATGTCAGTTTATTTTTGGGAAGAGGAGCCATCCTTCTATTGAAGTAACAGTTCTCCTAACAATTTATCAGAACCAAGGGTGAACAAGGCAATTTCTTATAACATCTTTTTCTCATCCCATTTCTGTCATGAAACTCCCTGGTCCTGATTGCTCTCTCGCAATGAATCTGGAAGCTTTCCTGGTTTTCAGGACCACTTTATAGGTAAGATAAAAGCTCTGTGCTGCCCTTTCAGCAGAAACCCTCAGTTTTCCCATGCTCAACAAAGCAACTCTCTCATCCTCCTCCATCTTAAACAGGGGGTACACTTATGGATAACATGCACTGTATATTACCATGTTGGTTCTTTAAAAACGTGCACTCGCTCTCATTCACTCTCTCTCCTTCTTTCTCCCTTGGAGAAATATACTGTAAGAAACAGAGCAGGACTCATAGCAGAGCCTATAGCTCATCTGTTCTAACTAACTAATTGATTTGGCTGGCAATCTCACCCAAGGCAATTTTAGATGAGCATCCATTTCTTTAGCTGGGTGTTTTACTGGAACAATTCAAGTGAACTACCTTGCTCAAGGGTACAACAAGTGTTTTCCTGAAACGTGCTCATAAATACAATTGAATAAGAATGAATATTTAATTTTAGACCTACAAAGAATCCTCTTCAAGCTCAGAGTTTGCCCATTTCATCTTCTTGCCTAAGTTCCTTCTACTCAAATAACAAAATGAGCTGTTGAATATTAAGGGATATTACAGTGTGTTTAATACTTTGTGAGCTCGCCTGCATAAAGAACTACATTCCTGACTGAAGATGAATGCTGTCACAACCCCAATTATGAGGAATGAGTCAGGGAGACAGCTGCTTGGAGCTGCTTGAAGATTGGCTGGAGGGAGGAGTTCTGGAAACGAACTGTGGGCAGCAAATACTTACAAATCAGTATTGTTTCACCTCTTAGCAGAATTTACAGCTGCCTGCACCTGTATGGGATTTCACCAAAGTTGCAATGTCACCAAGCTAAACTTGCATTATCATAAACAACATATTTTAATAATTTCACAAAGTATTGCACATACAAATGATCTCCAGTGTCCTCTAAATCTAACCATTGTATTTGTTTTCAGAGCAGTGAAACTGTTTTTTAAAAACCTGATTAAGGGTAGGGCTGTGCTTGCCTTTTTGGACTTCATCCTGACCCAGGATCCAGGATCAAATATGAAACAATTTTGAAACACATTTTATATTTCATTCACACAGAGGGTTCATGTCTTCATTAAAATAGGGTGTTCACATTGATATTACTGATATCTCACTGACATTCTGGCTTGCTCTGCTCTTAGTGGAGGGCAAAATATCTACTTTTATAAGACTGCCTACAGCTGTAGCTCATGAGATGATTTACTTCTTACAGCTGCTGTCGCTTAGAGACACACACTTGTCCAGGAGAAGCTCCACCCTTCATCATCTCCATGCCTCATGCAGCACTACACTATATATAAGTATTTTATTTAAAATAAAAAAATATGTTTAATTAATAATTATAGTGATAATACTTACAAAACTACAAAAATAAAAAAATGCTAACAACTTAATATATTTATTTTCATTTATAATATCTATTTTTCTTTTTACTAATCATGTTTTTTTCTATTTTCTAGTATTTTATTTTCTCTGTGCTTTATCTTATAGTCTTTTTTATTATATTATTGTATTTTGTATAATATACATTAGCCTTTACCTATGTTCACAGGATTGTTAGATTGTTAGAGAGTCATATCATCTTTAATGTGTTCCTATCTACTGAGTGGTCAACAACTTTTGTGTATTAAGTATCTCACTTCCTGTGATGAAAAAAAATGTTTTTTGCCCACCTGTTCCTCAAGTAAAAGGTGATGACAAGAGATGAAAAAAAAAACAGAAGACACTCAATGAACCTACTTCTGCTCTACAGAGAACAAGGGTAAAATTCCCTCCTTTGGGCAATCATACACTAAAGGTTATTATTTAAAATATTTCCTAGATAATTTTAATTTTTATATAGTCTGTAGTGATTAAAAAAAAGTTTAACTCATTTTGGCTGGGGCATCTGTCCACTCTTCTGAATCTAAAGAAGTGTAATTAATTTTAAAAGTAGAGTATACTAAAAAGGTCCATTTTAATTTTATACCCACAATTTCTGTAACTTAAGAATTCTAGGAATTAATAACATGATTGAAAAAGGGAAAAATCCCACAGACTGTCAGATACAATTATGATCAGTTAGCACCTTCTTAATGAAATGGTTTCTCCACAGAAGCTACAGTATCACCAGACTGTCAAAGTGCACCAGGCTGTACAATACCTTATTTACAGTAAGTGAAAGTGGGGGAACTGAACGCAGTGCACCAGAGAGCTGTGCAACAATAGCTCCAAATTACATATTAAATATTTGCAGCCCTTCCCTTTAATTGACCTGTAGCACAATTATCTGGAGACAATAGTAATAAGCAAGAAGCTGTTGTACTATAGTGATTTCTACAGGGAGCCCAATAAAATAACATGGTCCCTTGTGCACTATCTGCACATATACTGCAGCTCAGTTCTGTAATTGAGCCTGTAATGAACCATTATACTCACTAGACTTTAAGAGCTTGTCTAAATGAAGCTAATCAAAGCGAGAAAGATTAGAGGTAAACTTGAATACAGAGAAGCAGTTCAGACATCAGTCTGCATTGATGTCTAATGCATCTTTAACAATTACAGTAAGCTGCTGAGGACAGACATTGTCTGGAAGGGTTTCACCTTGTGTCATTGTTAACTGAAGCTTAGTAACTCAGATATGTATTCTTTATGTTTAAGTACAGCATTGATAGCAAGCATTAATATTATAAATGTTAAGGAACAAGTTATAGGTTTATTCCATGCTGAAAAAAAGAAGAAAGAGAACACAACGTTTCGGCCGTGGAGCCTTCTTCAGGTGTGAGAGAGACAGGGCAGTAGGCAAAGGTAAAGTAGCGGGAGAACAAAGGTTGGGAGGGAGGAGGAGTGAGAGGCGGGAGCAGGGGACAGAAAGAGAGGGCAATCAAGAGGTGTGAAGTCAGAATGGGTGCAGAGAGGTGTGAAATGAAACTTCCAATGAATGGAGAAAATTTAAAAGAACAGTAGTCTGTCGTTAAGGGAAGGGAGAATGTGTGATCCTAGCTGCAGAATAATTTTAGTTTCGGTGGTCTTTCTGATGTACTGTATGAGTTCGGAAAACTGTCTTTGAGAACACAGACGGAGAGATTAGAGTGGTCGTGGCCGTCAGAGGTGAAATGAGAAACAATGGGCTTGGAGAGATCTTTAATCTTCACAGCCCTGACGTGTTCTCTGAAGCAGTCTCCGAGTCTCCTTCCTGTTTCTCCAATGTAGATGGCTGGGCATTTACTGCAAGAGATACAGTAAATAAGGTTGCTGGAGGTACAAGATGCTGTCTGGGTGATCCGGAATTGTCCTGAGGGGCCTTGAATGAGTGTGGTGGTGGCTGTGTACTTGCAGGTGATCCTTTGCAGCCTACGCATGCTGACGCAGCTACCCACCTGAACTATTATAAATGTTATACTTTATGGAAAAAATATTTTTTTTTCTTATTCATTGACCAGAAAACCTGTCAAAATGCCACAGATTTGACAGGTTTTCAGGTTTCTGAGCCATTGGAAACATTTCCATGGTAAAGGACATTTGTATAAACATGACAAATCACAACTGAATGAGATGCACACCAGTTACCTACAGTAGGCACAGGAATCCACATAGAAATCCAGAAAAAAATAAACGAAAATGACATGGGAGAAAACAGACAAAAATGCAATTGGAAGAGGAAAATGAAACAAACTTACAGGTAAATAAGCGCTGATACCTATATGTTAGAAGTGTAAGAAACAAATAAGATGACACAGAAGCTACCACAAATTATTATATTAATGGAATCACAGAACCTTACCCAAATATGATTGAGATGAATGTAACTTTAGTGGACACACTATGTTGTGTCTAAAAACACAAAAAGATAGGAGATAGGAAAGATAGAAGAGTGGGCGGTGTTGTACGATACAGTATGTCAGAAGAGTACACAGGTTCAGGAACTACAGCTAAAGATTTTGATATGGGTCAGACTTATTACAAATATTTCAAAGTTTGTGATAATCATATAGACTACCAAATGTACGTAGATGTTCAACATAAAAATTTAAGTAGAAAAGAATAAGTTGTTTCTATGGGAGACTTCAAATTTCCTCACATTTATGGGGAAAGACCAATAGGAATGGCACAAGGAAAAACAGACACATCTTTAAAGACAGCTTTCTAATGCGGTTTGTCGAGCACCAGCAAGAGGAAACGTGTGCACTGTTCTTCTCTTGGCAAACCATTAATTCCGTATCTAGGGACCTCTACATTAGAGGTACAATAGAGACCTCTAATCATGACATGATGTCTTTTCAAGTATACCTTGAAATTGTATAGAATGAAACCAAGTGCAAGGTTTACAAAATTTCAGGAAAGTATATTTTAAAAGACTGAGATATAGTTTAATAGCAGCTGAATGGGAAAGGACAGATATGGGAACAGTTGCAAATGGATATAAACAGATTAAAGAGATTCTGTTTGAAACACAGAACAGATTTATCCCAAGAGAGAGTAAATCAAAAGCTTAAAAACATTATACAAAATGGTTCAGTAAGACATTCTGGAAAAATAGAAGGCATAAAAGACTTTTATAAAATAAATCCAAAACAATAGAATGTAGTTTTAAAAAATCAGTACAATGAACTGCAAGCATAGGTTAAAAAGATATTTGAAAGGCCAAGAGAATGAATATTGCAATGGAGGCTAAATTAATTAATAAGAGATATTTCGGTACAACAACAATAACCATTCAAAACTGGGCTAACACCTAGCAATAACATTTTAGAC